>NC_135235.1:287701796-288037213 GCF_051348905.1 Ranitomeya variabilis
AATTTCCCCTCTAGATTTTGCAATAGGTTTCACAGATGCAGTTTGTCCTTTTATGGATGTGTTCTTCAGGTATGTTCCTATGTGCTGGAGACGTTGCAGATTTTCACCTCCCGTCTTACAGTAGCGATGGATCTAAATCCACAACAGAATTCCACCTCTGCTACTGATTTAAGATCTGCGACGTGTGCTGCCGAGATCAGTGGATGAAACGAGTGGCATCAAAATCCATGAAAACACCTGCGGATTTGGGTCCATGGTGCAAATCTGCAGCAGAAATTTGCACATGTGAATATAGCTGAAGGATAAATGCAGACAGTTAGAACTTGATGCAAAATCTGTTGCAGATTTCAACCTGTCCATTGCGATGGGTGAATTCTGTGGATTATAAAATCTGCACTGCGTGTCAGGTTCCACAGACTTTCCACCAGATCTGCAGGAGTTGGAGCAAACTTTTCTGTGCTAGTGTTGTATTATGCTGCCTATCTTCTGCACTGTGTGCATTTACCCTGACGGCAATGGAGCCGGTGCTCTGGATACCGAGGCAGCTGCATTATGAGGAATGACCAGTACGAGGATGAGCATTGTGGGGATCACAGCCCCCCGGCAGCACTTTCACTATAGTTAATATCTATTGTTTGATTCAGCAATAATATTGGCTTTTTTTTTTTTTTTACTACCCAACATTGTAACCGCACCTTCAACACCCTGTGTCCTTTTTTTCCACTCCCCTTTGGTATGGCTTTAAAAAAAAAAAAAAAAGAAGCCAGGATCTGAAGACGGACTGTGCCCCTTGCTTAGTAAGGTGTCCACAATGATACATCATATCTGCAGATTCTGCCACAAAGCAAAATAAATACACAAGGATGTTCAATAACTTTTTCTGCAGAATTTGCTGAAGATCACAACTGTTATAATCTCTAATTATGTTGCTCATGTTCCTGGTGAATTTGAGGCAGGATGACTCTGACGGTGACACTGACACAGATCGTACAGGTGAGGATCACACCGTGCCCCTATGACTGACCGCTGCCATCCATATGGTAAATGAATGCGGTCACACAAGCTTTGGGGTATTCAGAAGGGCCCTAATGCCAGGGCACGGACCCCCACTCCTATTGTTTGATAGTAACTTGTGAAAAGAGATAAAACCAGAGGTTCACCTCTATAGATTTCGGGAAGGTGGGCCGCAGTCATGATATGACCCCTATCATCCCAGAGTACAACTGCACCCCCTCGTGCTCAGAGTTGGTCAAAATGAAGTTGGAGGACCCGATCCATCGGCCACGATAGTAGTCTGTGGCTATTGGACAGGAGCTCTGAAAGCCGCCTCTTAGGTGACAGCATCAGTGGTTCTTCTGATTAGCCACCTCGGTGCGATGTCACATATGCACGTGCTGCAATAATGATGTTGTGCCGGCCCGGCTAATCAAGAGGGGCCACAGATACTAGGTGGTGGCTCCCAGGACCCCACTCTGGCTACTATATTGGGTCCTGTAAATCAATTCCCATCAACTTTCATACTCCTACAATGTAGCCACAGAGAATACTCATTAAAAGCACTTAAAGGATCCGCCTGAACCCTTTTGTGCCAGTCTGGAGGGTCAGGTCACAGCATAAAAATAAGAGCACTTTTTTTGGGGCACTTTGGGAGGGGTGATGGACCCTCCACCCTCAGAATAAAATAGAATCTGATCTACACGTCTGTCCTTGCTTCTAAGATGCAATATATTACATTTTCTACATCTTTTTGTAACCTATATGTTAAAAAAAAAAAAAAATCCGGGGGCGAACATTTCCATCTGGGTAGCACCATGCATGAATAATGGACAATGAAACGTCTGACTTGCTGTACTAGAGACTTCCTCACCAAGCTATACTGGCTTGTTTTAGGACCTTCTTCCCCGGTAAGGAGATGTATGGGAAGATGGTATAACGTTTTGCAATTTTAGAAAAATACAATGTGTTCGATCGAGGGGAAGATGATGGAGTGGGTGAGCCGATCACTGCCATCTAAAGCTTCTCACAATCTCGTCCATTGAGTTGTGAACGTGGACCACTCTCCCCATCCTCCAACAGTTTTGCTAATTTTTTATTTTTTTGTAACATTTTGCAGATTTACGCCTCATTGTTTGTTCCTATATGTTCTAACCGTTAGGCTATGTGCACACGTTGCGGATTTGCCTTTGTAAAAATCTGCGCAGATTCTGCCTCTCTTGGCGGAAAACACAGTTGAAAATCAGCGCTGTTTTGATGCTGATTTTCATGCGGATTTGCAAGCTAAATAAAGACATATTTAACAAAAAAAGAATTGTGATGTCCTTTCCTTCTCCAATCTCTTTTCTTACATTCTCCATTGAAGACTATAATGTCATCACTTACCATGTTCAAATATGTTTACACACACAAAACAAATACAACTGAAAGTGTGTGTGTGTATATATGTGTGTGTGTATGTATATATATATATATATATATATATATATATATATTTATTCGTGTATAATATATATATATCTATCTCTCAAAAAGATAAAGGGAGCACTAAAATCCCACATCCTAGATATCACTGGATGAGATATTCCAGTTGTAAATATATAACACAGACAGCCACGTAGTATATAGCAGCCACATAGCGACTTGGGATTTCCGTGACAGACAGACAGACAGAAGTGCCCCTTAGACAATTATATATATAGATATATATATATATTGCTCAAAAAAATAAAGGGAACACTAAAATCCCACATCCTAGATACCACTGAATGAAATATTCCAGTTGTAAATCTTTATTCATTACATAGTGAAATGTGTTGAGAATAATAAAACCTAAAAATGATCAATGTAAATCACAACTAATATCCCAAGGAGGTCTGGAGTTGGGATGATGCTCAAAATCAAAGTGGAAAATGAAGTTACAGGCTGATCCAACTTCAGTGGAAATGCCTCAAGACAATGAAATGATGCTCAGTAGTATGTGTTGCCTCCATGTGCCTGTATGACCTTCCTACAGTGCCTGGGCATGCTCCTGATGAGGCGGGGGATGGTCTGAGGGATCGCCTATCAGACCTGGACTAAAGCATCTGCCAACTCCTGTACAGTCTGTGGTGCAACGTGACGTTGGTGGATGTTTCGAGACATGATGTCCCAGATGTGTTCAATCGGATTCAGGTCTGGGGAACGAGCGGGCCAGTCCATAGCTTCATTGCCTTCATCTTGCAGGAACTGCTGACATGCTCCAGCCACATGAGGTCTGGCATTGTCCTGCATTAGGAGGAACCCAGGGCCAACCGCACCAGCATATGGTCTCACAAAGGGTCTGAGGATCTCATCTCGGTAGCTAATGGCAGTCAGGCTACCTCTGGCCAGCACATGGAGGGCTGTGCGGCCCTCCAAAGAAATGCCACCCCACACCATTACTGACCCACTGCCAAACTGGTCATGCTGAAGGATGTTGCAGGCAGCAGATCGCTCTCCACGGTGTCTTCAGACCCTCACGTTTGTCACGGGCTCAGTGTCAACCTGCTTTCATCCGTGAAGAGCACAGGGCGCCAGTGGCGAATTTGCCAATCCTGGTGTTCTGTGGCAAATGCCAATTGTCCTGCACAGTGTTGGGCTGTGAACACAACCCCCATCTGTGGACGTTTGGCACTCAGACCATCCTCATGGAGTCTGTTTCTAACAGTTTGCGCAGACACATGCACATTTGTGGCCTGCTGGAGGTCATTTTTCAGGGCTCTGGCAGTGCTCCTGTTCCTCCTTGCACAAAGGCTGAGGTAGCAGTCCTGCTGGTGGGTTGTTGCCCTCCTACGGCCCCCTCCATGTTTCCTGGTGTACTGGCCTGTCTCCTTGTAGTTCCAGCCTCTGGACACTACGCTGATAGACAGCAAACCTTGCCACTGCTCGCATTGATGTGCCATCCTTGATGAGCTGCACTACCTGAGCCACTTGTGTGGGTTGTAGAGTCTGTCTCATGCTACGCGTGTGAAAGCACTACCAACATTCAAAAGTGACCAAAACATCAGCCAGAAAGCATTGGTACTGACATGTGGTCTGTGGTCCCCACCTGCAGAACCACTCCTTTACTGAGTGTGTCTTGATAATTGCCAATAATTTATATCTGTTGTCTATTCCTTTTGCACAGCAGCATGTGAAATTGTCAGTGTTGCTTCCTAAGTGGACAGTTTGATTTCACAGAAGTTTGACTTTTTACTTGGAGTTATATTCTGTTATTTAAGTGTTCTCTTTATTTTTTTGAACGGGGTGTGTGTGTGTGTGTGTGTATATATATATATATATATATATATATATATATATATATATATATATATATATATATATATATATATATATATATATATATATATTCACAACTTTTCATAACCTCTCTAACCTTATACCCATTCGCCCAGCCCCCGCTTCCCCAGTGCCACTAACAGGAGCTCTATGGAGCGCTTGCTCTGTCTGCAACAAACTTTCCTACATCCATGGTCTTTTCATTACTCACATACTTTCCTTCCTCACATCACTGAAACCTGGCTCACCCCCTCTGACACACTCTCCTCCTTTCACTCCGTATGGCTTTACATTCTCTGTCAAACCAGCCATTGGTCTGTTTTACTTTTGGCCTTTTATAGTTGACTTTTTTAAGGTCGGACAGTTCGGCCATGGTGTAGAATATATAATTGAGGTCTTTTGTAGCTTGGTTCACTCCTTCTGGGTTAGGCTTGTACTCGTAGTTGTAGAAGTGGTGGAGCATCTCCTGTATTCTGGGTCTGCTTGGAGCCTCTTGATATTTTATTGCTGACTTCTTGGACCATTTGTATAGGATGGAGGCAGGTTGAAGAGGCTGCTCTGCTGAGGATTTTGTGCTGGTTTCTTTGTAGATTTTATGTAGAGAAGAAGTTGGCTGTGATCTGACAGTTGCATTTGTGGGGTGACTATGAACCCACCGATATTTTCCATATCCATATCTGTAGTGGCGTAGTCTACTACACTCCTTCCTACATGGGAGTCTAATGTATATCTTCCTAGGGAGTCTCCCTTGGTACGGCCATTAAGAATATGAAGTCCTAAACTTCTATATAGGTTCAGGATCTTTTTGCCACTTTTGTTGACTGTACTGTCGTAGCTGTTTCTCTCTGTGTACTGAGTCATGGCTGTCAGTCTCTGCTCCAAGTGTGTAGATGTTTCCATCCGTGGTCAGAAAGTCTTTCTCCCAGTTCTTGTGTTGAGGTCTCCAATGATGAGAACTTTGTCCAGGGCCTGAAAATGGGCAGCTTCTCCTTGTAGTAGGGTGACTCTGGTGGTGGTATATAGATGGCACAGACATCAGACTGAGGTGACAATTGAGCTGCTGATTCTAAACCATATGTGGCTGTCTCCTCTTTTCACCGGTATGATGTACTGGTAGAGCTCTTCTTTATGCCAGATCAATATTCCTCCTGAGCAGCGGACCTGTTTCATGTTCTTATTTTTCAGGGCAGGGACACAGCTTTCCCTGTATCTGATGGGCACCAGTGATTCATTTTCGGCCCTGGTGAATATTTCTAGGAGAATCTGAATGTCTATGTTTTTCAGTCTTTGTATAAAATATGGGTCATTTGTTTTACATCCAAACACCAAGTGTTCAGGCCTTGGATGTTCCAGCTGCAAATTTTAAGTGTAGTCATGTTATTATATCATTTGTGTGTGTATCCCTTGTAATGAGTGTGGCTGTGTAGGACACACTGGATCTCTGACTGGTATAGTAATGATGTTGGTTCCATCCTGTCCCAGTGTGTTCAGCAGAGTCCTTATCTCCTCCATATCTCTGCTCTGGATGCCTCTGTTTTGTATGTCTGTGTGAGGTCGGTGGTTTCCTCCATGGTGGTCTCCTGCTCTGATGGTCTGATTTTTGGTGAGGGTGTTTGTCTCCAGCTTCCTTAGATATAGTTGTGGCTTCCTGCCTTTTCATTGTTGATGGCCTTTCCATGAGATTCTGGTTGGTGTTGAATCCAGGCCTAGGATCACTGTTTAGTACAATGTCCTTCAGCTCTTTGGCCAGAAGGCTGACCCCTAGTTTATTCAGGTGCTTGCTGTCATAGAGGTGATGGTGATTTATGGAGGGGTGTTGTGCCAGAATCACTCCTGGCACAGATTTTATTCTTGCGGTTAGGTCTGTGTTAATGTTCTGGATGGTGTGGTTGGATATATCCTTTCTTGGGAGCAGAGATGACAGAATGATTTTGCTGTCAGGGAATTTTAGTTGTGCCGTCTTTGCTAGTTGGGAAAGTTGTTCTGAGATCTGTTGGTGCTGGTCTGGCAGATTGTTTGTGCCGGTGTGTATAATGATATGGCTTGGGTTGGTAAACCGTGGATTATTGATGACTGTGGTCACCTGCTCAATAGTTAGACAGTGGATTTTATTGACCCTATTTCCTGGGAATAGCTGCCGTGTATTTAGGTATTCCCCATTTGAGTCCATTATGATGACGGTATCAGGACTTTGTGACGACATGGGTGGCGGATGTGGCTGCTGATGGGAGTCTATGCTGGAGATTACGTTGGTAGCAGGTTCTCTTCTCTCTACTATGGGTCTTATTTCTGTCTCCCTTTTATTAGACTCAGGTTCCTCCATATTGGGGTTATTTGGCCTCTCAGCCTCTTGGCCAGTGAAAGTCATGTCCTCTGTACTCCTTGTTTCCATGGCCCCCTCCTGGCTCAGATGTCCAGGGGTCGGTGGTTTCAGCTTTTCTATCTCCTGCCTCAGGCTGCTTTCACACGTCAGGTTTTTGCCGTCAGGCACAATCCAGCGAATTATGAAAAAAAAATGGATCTGGCAAAAATTGACTTGTGTTAGCAACGGATTGCGTCTGAGGGCCTCACGTTTCATCCTTTTTTCGCCTGATCCGTCGCTGTCCGTTTTTTCGCCTGACCCAAAAAGGACATAGTAACGTTTTTTGTGTCCGTCAAAAAAACAGACAGCGACGGATCCATCGCCGCCCGTCGTTTGCTGTAATGGAACCTATGGCGCCGGATCCATCAAATGATGGAATCCGGCGACGGATTCTGTTTTTTTTAAACTAAGCATGCATTTTTTCCATGCTGGGGTCTGTCTCTGGCATTTTCTTGCTACAGTTCACACATTGCTGCTCTTATTTCCTGAAGAGCTGACTCGTATTCACATTTCAGTTTGTTTATCTCATTAATTGCTGGGTCATTAGCATTTCTGTCACCAGTGTTTCTCAGATGTTTTTCCTTAAATTGTACAAAGTCTCTTTCAAGGTGAGAGAGACAGTCTCTGAGGGTCTGAGGTGTGAAGCAGTGAGGGCAGTGGTGCCTCTGGAGGTCTCTGTAGTGCTGTGGACATCAGCGGTGGATGGGGTTTGTTGTTCTATGTGAGTTTGGGCCTGGAGTTTAGCATGAGGGAATCTGTCTTCAAATTTCTCCAGATTGTCCTGAGTCCCTTGTATCAGGACAGTGCCACTGTTATACAGAGTGATGGTAAGTGAGCTGCATTCATCTTCATGGTTTTTGACTCTGATCTGCCGGCCATTATTATCAGACTTGATTGTATATTTAGGAAACGGGAATCATAACAGAATACATAATCATAGCATCCTAAATATAGTCCCTTGCCTGAAAAATTGGGACCTGGGTAGTACCCACATGGACACTCCTCATGTATATAGCAAAAACAGAAAACACGGAGTAATTAGTCCAAAATGAAAAAAATGTGCTAAAACATTAACTTTTTTTGTATCACAAAAAGGCACCTAGATTTTAAAAAATATTGTAACAATAGTTAAATACAGAGAGGGATTGGAAAACAAAAAGATATGGGTCTCAAAAGTTCTATCATGAGGTGGGTAAAACATTCATCAAAGTATATAAAGTGGTAGTGCTGGGATGGAAAGGTGCATATTGAAAGTTTACTGTATATGGTTCCATGTTGGTTGTATACAACCACAGGTCAACAGAATCCATAAGGTGCCATATATTAACCACTTAGTGACGGAGACAAATTTTTGAAATCTGACCAGTGTCACTTTATGTGGTAATAACTCTGCAACGCTTCAACAAATCCCAGTGATTTTGAGACTGTTTTTTCATGACACATTATACTTTATGATAATGGTAAATCTAGGTCAATATGTTTTGTGATTATTTATAAAAAGTATCAAAAATTTTAGTAAAATGTTAAAAAATTTGCACTTTTCTAAATTTGAATGACTATCTCTTTAATCCAGATGGTCACACCACAGCGAACCATTAATAAATAACATTTTTACCACCTAAATGCCTCTAACTTCTGAACAGATTACTACAGCAGTCAGACTCTAAAGGTACCTTCACACGAAGCGACGCTGCAGCGATAGCGACAACGATGCCGATCGCTGCAGCGTCGCTGTTTGATCGCTGGGGAGCTGTCACACAGACCGCTCTCCAGCGACCAACGATGCCAAGGTCCCCGGGTAACCAGGGTAAACATCGGGTTGCTAAGCGCAGGGCCGCGCTTAGTAACCCGATGTTTACCCTGGTTACCAGCGTAAAAGTAAAAAAAACAAACAGCACATGCTCACCTGCGCCGTCCCCCAGCGTCTGCTTCCTGACACTTACTGAGCGCCGGCCCTAAAGTGAAAGTGAAAGCACAGCGGTGACGTCACCGCTGTGCTTTCACTTTCACTTTAGGGCCGGCGCTCAGTAAGTGTCAGGAAGCAGACGCTGGGGGACGGCGCAGGTGAGCATGTGCTGTTTGTTTTTTTTACTTTTACGCTGGTAACCAGGGTAAACATCGGGTTACTAAGCGCGGCCCTGCGCTTGGTAACCCGATGTTTACCCTGGTTACCAGTGTAAAACATCGCTGGTATCGTTGCTTTTGCTTTCAAACACAACGATACACAGCGATCGGACGACCAAATAAAGTTCTGGACTTTATTCAGCGACATCACACCAGGATCCTGATCGCTGCTGCGTGTCAAACGAAACGATATTGCTAGCCAGGACGCTGCAACGTCACGGATCGCTAGCGATGTCGTTTCGTGTGAAGGTACCTTAAGGCTGCTATTTGGTCATGAACTGACATGGCAAACATCAGGACCACACAATCATGATCTGAGGGCACCAATTTGGATAAAGAGGAAGCCCTCACACTCTACATCATTATAAATGGTTAACAGTCACCACTGACAGCAGCATCTAAGGGGTTAAACAGATTTGGATGGTGCAAACACTGATCATGGCTGATACAGCAAGTTGTCAGCTATAGTGTACAACCGACAGATGCTGGATTGTCACCTGTATGGGGAGGCTATTCTCTTATATCTCAGGTCAGTTAAAAGACGTATTGGCGGTCATTAAGGGGTTAATATAAAGTAAACACCACAGCCTATCCCATAAGTATCAGAATGCTCTTACCCATAATCCCTCGAAGAGCATTCTGAAGCACGTTTTGAGGTCCTGCAGCCATGGAGGTGCATTTTGAGGTCCGGCAGCGGCGCATTTCGAGGTTTGGGAGGCGCGTTTTGAGCTCTGGCAGCTGTGGAGGCAATTTTCGAGGTCCGGCAGCCACGGAAGTGCGTTTTAAGGTCTGGGAGGGGAGGCGCGTTTCAAGTTCGAAACGCACGTACGTGGCTGCCAGACCTCAAAACGTGCCAATATTAGGGTTGAACAATTAATATAAATGTTCAATTCTCTAGTTGCCTACTCCTGGCCTAATGGATATTGATCATGTGCACTAAAGAAATACACCAGACACAGTCAGCTGTAACTCTCCTTGATCAATGTGTGGCTCAGCTCCAAGAAGAGATTTATTAGTCAAACACAATGATATATATCTCCTATAAGGGGGCTCGGTTAGCTCTAAAATGGGAGTGATCGGATGTATTCCATTGGTTAGTGGGTTGGGCATGAGCAAGTCCATGGGCGGATCCATGAGGTCATCAGGGTGGGTTGGTCCGTGAGGTCATCAGGGTGGGCGTCACTGTGGGTGGATCCATGAGGTCATCAGGGTGGGCGTCATCTTGGATACCAGACCACACGGCATGCTGAAACAGGAAATGGCGGCCATCTTCAGTGTCTTCATTGTTCATCTTGGATACCAGAGCACACGGCTCTGGAAGAGGAGATGGCAGCCATCTTAAGTGTCTTACTTTGTCTGAGGAAAACTTATGTAAGGTTAAACAATACATGTTATGGGTTGCTTCCCTCAATTACCTTATGTGTTGAGGTTAATTAAGTATTTGATCTTATGGCTCTCCTCAATAGTCCCCCCTAAATACTTTATTAACCTTTTCTTTTATCTTGATCCCACCGTGGTTCCCTAACCCACCGATGTTAAGTGTTATTATGACATCAGAGGCTTCATGACAATATGGATGCTATAGACACCAGAGAATGTGTGACCAATTATGGGTATACTGCGGAGGTATATCGGAGCGTGTTACCAGTGTCCTCGGGACTTCCCAACCTGCTGGATCTATTACTCTCCAATCTCCCATCTCCATGGTTACTTGGAGTAAAATACACATGTGCGACTAACCCTGATGTCTACATCCTAGATCTGACCGTCTTGCCCGGGAGGGGAATTGGAGTTTTCACCAGTTTGAGACAAGTTTTCCCTTGTGGAAAACCTCCCTTTGTAGCTGGACTTTGACAAGCAGGTCAGATCCTACTCTGTCCCTACCTGTCTAAGAAGTTTACAATGTGAGAGATGGATCCAGGAGGCGCTCAGCAACCCTGAGCGAAGTAGGCACAAACTTGCATACAGCTGCTCTGACTGCCTAGTTGTGGACTGTAAAAGACTGTAGAGGGCCTAGCTGTTCTATGTCTGCAGAATAGCTCACCTCCTGAGCTATGAAAATGGGCACTGATGTTTTTACTCCTCTCTCGATCATTTTCCTTACACAGGGAAGAACACAACAAACAATAATAGCTGCAATGATTAGGACGACGAGGATAACTACGCCTATCTGAGCTAGCCATCTTTGCCATCCCTTCATCCATGAAAAGTATTGGTCCCAGGGATCTTCTACACCTGAATTTTTCTTTAATTCTTTTTGTAGGGAATTCAGCTTTTTTATGGCTACTGTAACCTTTCCTGTGGGACCTGTATTATCTGGAATATAGGTACAGCATGCAGATTTCACCATTTTGCAAACACCTCCTTTTTCTGCCAATATCATGTCAAGGGCCATTCTGTTTTGAAAAGCCATTATTGATGTAGGGCCTAGTTGGTCTGCCAAACCTTGAAGAGCTTCTCTAGTGTAATTGACAAATCTCTGTTGATTATAATAGATGTAATTGATCCAGTCTACATTTTTATTTATAGTCACTAGGGGTAAGATAAACGATTCAAAACCTGCTTTGACTTGATCCCTGGCTTTAAATTCATCTGGTACCCCCCTTGGGACTCCTATAGCATCGATATAAATGTGGGGGTCAAAACTGCCTCTTGGTTCTAAATTTGTTTCCCGTTTTGTTCTGTGGAGATTTTCTGAAGTTAGGGCTTCCTCACCTTCTGCTGCTATGTAGAAAGGCATTATGGCTTTGGCTAGTGTACATTCTCCTATCCACTCTCCTTCTAAATGAGTTCTGATCTTCATGTCTCCACATATCCAGAAAACATCAGAAATAGACTGGGTTTGGTTAATCAGGTCCCCCCTGCTTGCATTACTGTATCTGCTGCAATATCCCTTTGTGAAATTACCCAAAAATATGCTCCCTTCAGTATTAGTGTAACAGGTGTACTTTCCTGGGTATATGGTGATGCCTTCACCTGGATTAGGTGTTTTTGTGACTATGGGATACTTCTTTTTCCAATTTTCGCAATTTGTTTCATCAAGGGATTTGTTAGTAAACAGACTCAGGAAACATTTTTCCACATCTGGGGGTAAGTCTAGAGGGACAGATCCCAAGTGGGGTCTCGCTCCTGCACAGACAAAGCAATTAGATTTATTATATTGATTGGCTGTATATTTCATCCACTTCAACCATAAGTTGGTCTCAGTGTATCCTGTTTCAATGGCAAGAATATCTTCAAATGTGGGGTTTGCAATGGCTGTCACCTTGTTAAGAGGGTTTGAATGCTTATTTTTATCTTTTGGGGACATTTCTTTTATATCTGCTAATATGAATTGACCTAGATGGGCACAACTGGCACACACACCATTTACATATGTACCCAGCAGATAGGTGCCATTATCGCCAGGTTGAGGGTTCTCCAGGTTGAGGACTAAAGGGTTGCATTGGCCAATGGTATCACAGGGTTTGATGACTTTTGTACGGGAGAGTGTCATCCTAGTGAGTAGGGATTTGCCCTGTGAGTCCTGTTTTCTTGAGGCTGTGTTTGGCCTATACCCCCAATCTTCACCAGTGTTCCACCCGACCGCCCTCCATGAACTACATGTTCGTCCCCATCCATCACCTGTAACACATATATATTGTTGTCCTGATCTCAGCTGTGCCGGTTGACTCATTGTGGAAGGTGAGGAAACCCACTTAGTGTCGCACTGTACTACATCACAATAATCAAATTTAAAAGAAGCAACGTGTGCAGTAGTATTGTACCAGAATGTGATCACCCCCCCAGTTTGGGTGATTGCGACCTGTTGTGCTCCTACAAAGGAGTATAGAATGGCACAACACACAAAGTAAAGGATATGCAACATTATGTAGAGGGTTCTGATGGAGGCACGAACTTCTTGCAGTGAGAGGCGTGTATCCACGTCGGTCTTCCTTCAAGTTTGACCGAAGTAGGAGTAGTCAGGAGCACTTGGTAGGGACCCTCAAATCTCAACTCCAGGGAAGTCTTTCTGACGAACTTCTTAACCAGCACGTAGTCACCAGGTTGGAAAGTATGGGTACCTTCAATGGAATCTGGATCTGGAATGGATGATAAAACTCGTGCATGTGTTACTGACAGTTCTTTAGTAAGGGCAATGACATATTTTACCAAAGTATCACTTCCTAAGGCTAGCTGTTGTGGAAAATATTGACCCAACCTTGGAGGCCCCCCAAAAAGAATCTCGTATGGTGTGAGTTTAGTGGGACCCCTTGGAGTGTTTCTGACTGAGTATAAGGCAATGGGCAAAATGTCTGTCCATGGAAGTCTGACCTCCTGACTGGCTTTCAGTATTTTATTTTTCAAGGTGCCATTCAATCTTTCTACTTTCCCACTGCTCTGAGGGTGATATGGAGTATGTAAACCCAAATCCGCTCCCACCAGTGTCCATAGTTCCTTAGTCAGTGCTGCAGTGAACGCAGGTCCTTGGTCACTCTCAATTACCTCTGGGACCCCATATCTGCAGACTACTTCAGTCATCAGTCTCTTAACAGTCACTCCGGCAGTCATGTTTGTTACTGGATAGGCTTTGGGCCATCCTGAGAACATGTCAGTCACTACCAGTACATACTCGTACTTCCCTACTTTTGGCATTTGAATGTGATCAATCTGAATCCTCTGAAAGGGATAGAGTGGTTTAGCCAAATGTTTCTGAGTAACTTTCTGAGGCGGTGCTGGATTGCATGTTGCACACACAAGGCAGGACTTGCAATATTTTTGGGTAACAGTAGAGATTCCAGGTGCCATATAAGTCTTCCAAATTAGGTCATTCATCTGATTCTTGCCTCTGTGGGTGATACCGTGTGCCCATTCTGTCACTGAAGGGTACAGATTACGGGGTAGACAGACCTTTTTGTTCATCCTCCAGACTCCATCTTCATCCTTTTTAGCTCCTCCTTCTTGCCATGACTTCTTTTCATCATCTGATGTCTTGTCTTGATGTAGATGGATGATTCTCATAAGAGAGCCTTTAGTCCCTTCTTCAGTGTCTTGTGACACGTACACCGCTGCTTTTTCTTTCCCGAATGGATGCACAGCATAGGTTTTTGCTGTTTTGTCAGCAAAGAAATTCCCCCTTGCTTCTGGAGAATCCAATCTCCCGTGAGCTTTGATCTTGATTACTGCAACCTCCAAAGGTAGATCTAGAGCGGCCACAAGTTCTTGTATGATGGCAGCATGTTTTACAGGAGTTCCACTGGACGTTAGGTATCCTCTGGCTGCCCAGATACTGCCGAAGTCATGAGCCACTCCAAAAGCGTATCTTGAATCCGTATAGATGTTGACCACCTTCTCCGTCGCTTCCTGACAAGCCAACGTCAAAGCTTTAAGTTCCGCTTCTTGTGCAGACATGTGCGGTGGTAGCGATCCAGCTGAGATGACCTGGTCATATGTAACCACGGCATACCCCGTATGGAATCTTCCAGTTTCATCTGCAAATCTGGAACCATCAGTGAAGAACGTCAGGTCAGCATGTGGGAGTGGGTCTTCAGACACGTTTTTCTTGGAGGCTGCTTCTTCCTGCATTTGTTCGAGACAGTCATGATCCTCTGAGTGTGTAGAGGCATCTTCTCCGAGAGCATCAGTATCATCATCCACATCCCCCCTGGAAAGAGGAAGCAGCGTGGACGGGTTGAGGATGGTGCAGCGGACAAGAGTAACATTATCCGGAATCAAGAGGGAACATTGGAGTCTCATATGACGCTGTAGCGACAGGTGTTTAGGTTGAGTCTGGCCTAGAATAGCTTTTATGTCGTGTGGAGCCATTAAGAGAACCGGATGTCCTAAGATGATATCAGAAGTTTTGTCCAGAAGCATATGTGCAGCATGAACAGCTCTGAGGCAAGTCGGGGAAGATTGAGACACAGAGTCCAGGCGGGCTGAGTAGTAGCCGATTGGTCTTGTTCTTCCCCCATGTTTTTGTGCTAGGACTCCGGAAGCATGTCCTGCTACTTCACTGACAAACAAGTAAAAAGGTAGTTGATAATTTGGGATTCCAAGAGCTGGTGCAGACTGTATGGCCTGTTTAAGAGCATAGAAGGCTTCAATAGATTTGGGGCATAGTGGAAATGCTGACGTCTTAAGGTCATCGTACAACGGTTGCATCAGCTTGGAGGCGTCTGGAATCCATTGGCGACAATATGTGATAAGTCCCAAAAAAGCTTGTAACTGCTTAGGTCCTTTTGGTAGAGGAACGGTCTTAATAGCAAGCTTCCTTTCATCCGTTAGGTGTTTCAATTTCGGAGAGAGACAGTGGCCTAAAAACACGACTTTAGGCTGACACCACTGGACTTTGTTGAGGGACACCTTACAGTTTTGTTGTGCAAGATGAAGAAGAAGACTGAGACTTGACTCTTCAGCGGTCGCCTGATTAGGACAGCATAGTAGGAGATCATCCACATATTGAAGGAGGACAACTTGATGGTTAAGCTCTCTCCATGGCTGTAGACAAGTGGCAAGGGCCTGAGAGAAATGACTTGGTGAGTTCTGTGCTCCTTGTGGTAAGACCGTCCAGGTATATTGTGATCCTCTGTAAGTGAAAGCAAACAGGTACCAATCTTCTGAATGCAGTGGTATGCTGAAGAAAGCATTGGCCAGGTCTATGACAGTGAAACGTTCTGCATCTGATGGTATTTCCGACAGCAATGTATGTGGATTGGGCACAATTGGACTTTCTAGTACAGTTGCTGCGTTAACAGCCCGGAGATCTTGAACCATACGATACTTCGGAGCTTCTCCTTTTAATGTCCTCTTCTTTACTGGAAACAAAGGTGTGTTACAGGGAGAGTTACATTTGACTAGTGCCCCGTTCTCCAAGAGAGTCTTGATTTGGGTGGCTAAAGACTCTTCTTGGACAGATTTGAGTGGATATTGGGGCACCCTTGGAAGCTGAGCTCCAGGTTTAAGAATGACCCGCACCGGGGGCACAGCAAGACGTCCAATATCTTCAGGGCCAGTAGACCATAGAGTAGATGGAACTTGTGACATCACTTCTGGTGGAACACTCGAGACTGTTTTAGCAGCTTCATCCATCATCATAAGCAGAGGTGCAGCTTGAAGTTGACACTCTTCGCTCGGATCGAGCGGGTCAGTGATGGTGATGGTGAGACCATCTGATGAATAAGCTATAGTTGCTCTCAGCTTTTGGAGAAGGTCTGCTCCCAGAAGGTTGGTAGGACAAGTGGGGGACACTACTAGACGCATAAACATATCTTCGTATGGTCCAACCTGTATCTTACGGGTGAGCTTGTTAGAAGTAGGCTTGCCATCCACTCCCACGCATGTCACGGCTTCAGAGGATATCAGATCGGGAAAAGGCAGGTCCTGTAATCTGATAACACTTCTGGCTGCACCTGTATCCACAAGAAACGGTAAGGGTTTGCCTTGAACGTTGATAGTTACTTTGGCTATAGGACCAGACATGGAAGCCAAAGTAGTGGACACGGGCTTGCCCTTGTCCTATCGGGTACTTAGATCCATCAGAGCTGCGGTGTGATTGACATCGGGATGCATCTGAGCTTGTAGTGGTCGTTCGTAGTATTGGTCATTGTAACGAGGATAGTTGAATCTGCGATTATCATAGTTGTGATTCCTGAATCTGTGTCTTGGGAAAGGGACCCTACAATCTCGTTTTTGGTGACCTGGGTCGCCACAATTGAAGCAGACGTTTTTGCTACGAGGTGATAGAAGTTGCTGGTTTTGATATTGCACATCAGTCCATAGAATATGGGTCTTTTTGTTTGCGGGTATCGATTTCTCAGGGAGTGTTTTTTCGAATCCCTTGGCTATTGTTAAAACATCCTTAGGATCCAATGTAGCATATTCAGGTCTGATTGCTTGAAATTGCTTCCTCAGGGCTTCTCGTAGGCCTTCAACAAAAGAGGAGACGAGCAGTGTCCGTTGAACTTTTATTTGGTTACTGAAGCCGAGGTCATTAAACATTTGGGCTAAACGAGCATGATATCTCTCCACTGATTCCCCTGGTTCCTGCGTGACATCCTTGAAAGATGTTGACTGATCCGCCAACTTATCCGAGGCCCATGTCTTAAGTTGTTGGCAAAACAAAATACCAGAGTCCCATGTGGTGTCACTGGCAAGTGAGGCATCATTGAATGCGGCCTCCATAACAGGCCAATATGCATCGCCCGCTTTAAGATTTGCCAGGGAAATGAGATCTTGCCACGTGGCTGAGTAATTCCTTTGTATTTGAAGCATGCTCCTGTAGAAAGGCATCGGCTGTTTTTCTGGATCTGGAAGCTGGTTCAACAGAGTAGCAGCTTGCTGGGGTGTAAACTTGACATAGGGGGTGGGCTCTTCAGACATGAGCATCGGCACTGTTGGTGGTGGCACCTGAGGCGGGAGTAGAGATGGCACCGCGAGTACAGATGTAATCCCTTGTTTATGAGGAGCAGGAGGAGGTAACAGTCCTGGAATGAGGGGCTCTATTTGGGCAGCTCCAGTATCATGGTGTGGGGTCCAGGTGATGCAGGCAGTCTTAAAAGCTTTAACAGTCCTGTCCTCATTACTAATTAACCTGATTTCAGAGAGGCAGCAAATGCTTGGGGGGCTACACTTGTTTATTATAATTTCAACGATTTCCCTTGTACATGCATGAACAGGGAAACCGAAAATGCCAACACCAATGGCGGGAATTGTCAAGGTCTCAATGTGCTCACTAATATTTGCATACTCTAAAATGCGAGTTATTGCTGCACGAAGTTGTTGAGCACTAACGTCTGGATGAATAGGGTCATAAGTAGGGGTCACAGCATGTATGATCATTCTACATGGAAGATTGCCAGCTTTAGTCACCGCTATGTCCCCAACAGCTATCTGACCACGTGACTCAACAATGATTCGACTGTCAGCTTGAATAGTCACCCCTCCTGCTTCCACTATAGCTCTAGCTACACCTCCATTGTGCTCTAACCGAGAATTGGCAGCATTAACAATAGCGTCTGTCTCCATTGTTGTTATGTCACCCTTTCCCACCACTAACAAGGGTCCCTCAGGAAGTTCTTTTTCAAAAATAGGTTGCCAACATTCCCTCCCCTTTGTGCTTCCTGTGCTATTGGTATCCCCCTCCCACATTGAGCCCCCCCTTGATACAGTCGCCACCGTCCCATACAGGTGTGCGCTTGGCTGCGAGACAGCCTGTGAGGTACTGGGCATAGGGTTATGTAGGCTGCGTGAGAGTGCTGTTGTGGAAGCATTGGGAGGAGAAGCCGTTGCTTGGAGCATCTCATGTGGGTGTGCGGCTAAATTGGCAGTGGAAGTGACAGTAGAAAGGGTAGGTGCTGGGGACGATCCAGGTGGGAGGACTGCTGGATTCACAACAGGAGTGATAGAGGAAAGGGTTGGTGCCCCATTGGAAACAACTGAGATAGGAAACATGGGTAAAGCCTGTTCACTTCCCGAAGGAATATAGTATTGGCCGTTAGTGGTCATTACTGGGTAACAAGGATTTGGTGATGTGGCGTGTAGCCTTAATCTGAGATGTTCACCACCAGGAGCAGCACATTTGCCATCCACGAAATGGCCGCCGTCAGCATTAACACCTTTGCCATCAACAAAATGGCCGCCGTCAGAATTATATTTACCACCAACAAGATGGCCGCCGTCAGAATTATATTTACCACCAACAAGATGGCTGCCGTCAGAATTATATTTACCACCAACAAGATGGCCGCCGTCAGAATTATATTTACCACCAACAAGATGGCCGCCGTCAGAATTATATTTACCACCAACAAGATGGCCGCCGTCAGAATTATATTTACCACCAACAAGATGGCCGTCAGAATTATATTTACCACCAACAAGATGGCCGCCGTCAGAATTATATTTACCACCAACAAGATGGCCGCCGTCAGAATTATATTTACCACCAACAAAATGGCTGCCGTCAGAACTATATTTACCACCAACAAGATGGCTGCCGTCAGAATTATATTTACCACCAACAAGATGGCCGCCGTCAGAATTATATTTACCACCAACAAGATGGCCGCCGTCAGAATTATATTTACCACCAACAAGATGGCTGCCGTCAGAATTATATTTACCACCAATAAGATGGCCGCCGTCAGAATTATATTTACCACCAACAAGATGGCCGCCGTCAGAATTATATTTACCACCAACAAGATGGCTGCCGTCAGAATTATATTTACCACCAAGATGGCCGTCAGAATTATATTTACCACCAACAAGATGGCTGCCGTCAGAATTATATTTACCACCAACAAGATGGCCGCCGTCAGAATTATATTTACCACCAACAAGATGGCCGCCGTCAGAATTATATTTAGCACCTGGCTCTGGGCCACCATTTTGGCTGCTATTACATTTAACACATTCGCCATTAACAAAATGGCCGCCATTACATTTACCACATGGCTCTGGGCCACCATTTTGTCTGCTATTACATTTAACACATTCGCCATTAACAAAATGGCCGCCATTACATTTACCACATGGCTCTGGGCCACCATTATACGGTGGTGGCCGCTCACAGGATATATTTTTGTAATACACATAAGTCAAAACTCTACCTCTTTTTTTCCTTTCCTCCTCTACCCAATTTTCTCTATACAGACTTTCAGAGACTCTTTCCCATGCCCTAGCAGTAGACAACAATCCATTATCTTCTAGGATACCTTTTCTTTCTTTCAAGACAAGCTTCCAGTCCAGGGGCTGCAACCTTCCCCCTTCTGGCATTCCACACAACTTCATAAGCTTTTTACATTGCTTAATATGACTCTTCCCTTCACGAGTCGCTACTAATGTGCATGAGTCTAACTTGCCATCTGAATTTGGCTTAGTGCCTATACGGCAGAACTGCATTAATTTCTCCATCTTTCTATAGATATGCAGTATATATATATCTATCTATCAAGATAACAAACACCAAACAAACAATAAGACGGGGAGATGACTCAAACCTGAGATTCTAAAGGGAACTGAGTCTGCAGTACTCAGTTCCTATTCCTTCTTGTCACGTGGTCCCTGTCTGACTTCCGTGCTCCGTACTTTACAAACCAATTATTCCCTACTTTGTCAAATTGCTCCCTAACTTACCGGTCCCCGTGCAGAGTCAATTACTCGATGTCACGGGGCAAAAAAAAAGAAAAACTATAAATTTAATTGGCCCAAACTGAGCCAATTTGCTCCAAGTTTCAATGAGCCGCTACACAATTTATTATGCCCGAACTGAGCCAATTGCTCCAAGATTTACCGGGCCCCCCTAGGCCGAGTCAATTACTCCAGGTCCTAGTCTCTCTTGTACAGAACTGAAAATCTTATCACAGGCGACAACCGTATACCACAGACAAAAATTATTTTATTTTTTCTACACTTGCTTGCTTATCCTTCTCTAAAAAACAAACTTGTTTTTCCCATCCTACCACATGCTTTTCCTTCTATAAACACTTGCTTAACTTTCCTAGAAACCTGTTCTTTCTGCTCCAAACACAATGCTTCTACTAACTACCAGTCATCTCCCTCTGTAAAAACCTGTTTTTCCTGTTTTATCACTTGCCTCTAGCCCTCTGTAAACACTTGCTTTTTTTTCTTTCTTAGAAACCTGCTTTGACTGTCCTTACACAATACTTCTCTTCTTTACTACCAGTCATCTCCCCTCTTCACAACATGTAACAGGCAGTAGGCAACTAAAACATGTGACGGTTCTTGCAATTAAATGACCAGCAGCGGAGAGACCCTTCTGCCGTCTTACAGATACCAAGGAAACCGGACACGGTCAGGCAATCTGCACAGGATACCCCGAAGGACACAGGTAAAGACTACAGATTATAAAAAATCAGCAGACTTACCGTGCTCTGTTAAGGAGGTGATCAGTCTCCAGGCTCGGGGTACTCAGTGCATCCAGCCGTTCCACCCGCCGGTTTTCAGGGTTCAGGGCTCTCCTCTGCTGGCCCCACGTTGGGCGCCAAATATTAGGGTTGAACAATTAATATAAATGTTCAATTCTCTAGTTGCCTACTCCTGGCCTAATGGATATTGATCATGTGCACTAAAGAAATACACCAGACACAGTCAGCTGTAACTCTCCTTGATCAATGTGTGGCTCAGCTCCAAGAAGAGATTTATTAGTCAAACACAATGTTATATATCTCCTATAAGGGGGCTCGGTTAGCTCTAAAATGGGAGTGATCGGATGTATTCCATTGGTTAGTGGGTTGGGCATGAGCAAGTCCATGGGCGGATCCATGAGGTCATCAGGGTGGGTTGGTCCGTGAGGTCATCAGGGTGGGCGTCACTGTGGGTGGATCCATGAGGTCATCAGGGTGGGCGTCATCTTGGATACCAGACCACACGGCATGCTGAAACAGGAAATGGCGGCCATCTTCAGTGTCTTCATTGTTCATCTTGGATACCAGAGCACACGGCTCTGGTAGAGGAGATGGCAGCCATCTTAAGTGTCTTTGTCTGAGGAAAACTTATGTAAGGTTAAACAATACATGTTATAGGTTGCTTCCCTCAATTACCTTATGTGTTGAGGTTAATTAAGTATTTGATCTTATGGCTCTCCTCAACACCTATACGGCCGCTGTGTCTCAAAACGCACTACCGCGACTGCCTGACCTCGAAACGCGCCTCTGCGGCTGCTGTACCTCAAAACTCACCTCCTTGGCTGTCGGACCTCAAAACGCACCTCTGCGACTGCCGGACCTCGAAACACGTCTCCGAGGCTGCCGGAACTCGAAACACGCCTCCGAGGCTTCCGGAACTTGAAACGCACCTTCGCAGCTGCCGGACCTCGAAACGAGAATCCACGGCTGCCAGATGTCAAAACGCGCCTCCAAGGCTGCTGGACCTAGAAACGCGCATCCACTGCTACCAGACCTAGAGCTAGAAATGCGCTGACACTGCTGCCGGACCTCGAAACGCGGCTGCCCGACCTCAAAATGCACCTCCATGGCTACCAAACCTCGAAATGCGCCTCCGCTGCTGTCAGACCTCGAAATGCAGCTGCCAGACCTCAAAATGCGCCTCCCCGGCTGCCAGACCTCGTATCGCACCTCCGCGGCTACCAGACCTCGAAACACGCCTCCGAGGCTGCTGGACCTCGAAACGCGCCTCCCCTCCTGCCAGACCTCGAAGCGTGCCTCTGTGGCTGCTGGACCTAGAAACGCACTGCCACGGCTGCGTGAACTCAAAACGCGCCTCCAAGGCTTCCGGAACTTGAAACGCGCCTCCGAGGCTGCCGGACCTCGAAATACACCGCTGCGGCTGCCAGACCTACTGTAGAAAGGCACCGCCACGGTTGCTGGAACTCGAAACACACCTCCGAGGCTTCCGGAACTTGAAACGCACCTTCGCAGCTGCCGGACCTCGAAACGAGAATCCACGGCTGCCAGATGTCAAAACGCACCTCCAAGGCTGCTGGACCTAGAAACGCGCCTCTGCAGCTGCCGGACTTCAAAACACGCTTCCACAGCTGCCTGTCCTGGAAACGCGCCTCCGCAGCTACCGGACCTCGAAACTCGCCTCCGCGGCTGCCAGAGCTCAAAACACGCCTATGAGGCTGCCAGACCTCAAAACACACCTGCCGAATTTAGAAACGCACTGCCACAACTGCCGGAACTCTAAGCGCCTTCTAAGTCTCCGAGGTTGCCGGAACTTGAACGCGCCTTCGTGGCTGCTGGACCTCGAAATGAGAATCCGCGGCTGCCAGATTTTGAAACGCATCTCCATGGCTGACGGACCTAGAAACACGCATCTGCGGTTGCCGGACCTCTAAACGCGCCTCCGCACCTGCTGGATCTTGCAATTCGCCTCCACGGCTGACAGTCCTCAAAACGTGCCTCTGCGGCTGCCGGATCTAGAAACGCACCGCCGCGGCTGCCGGAATTCAAAAGCGCCTCCTAGGATTCCGGAACTTGAAACGTGCCTCCGAGGCTGCCGGACCTTGAAACGCATCTCAGCACCTGCCGGACCTCGAAACGCTCCTTCGTGGTTGCCAGACCTCGAAACGCGGCTGTCGGACCTCAAAATGCTCCTCCGCGGCTGCCAGACCTCGAGAAACGCCTCCACGGTTACCAGACCTAGAAACGTGCTTTCGCAGCTGCCAGACCTTGAAACGTGCTTCCATGGCTGCTGGACATCGAAACTCACCTCCGTGGCTGCCAGAGCTCAAAACGCGCCACCGCGGTTGCCGGACCTCAAAACATGCATCCTTGGCTGCGGGACCTCAAAACGCGCCTCCATGGGCGCCGGACCTCGAAACGCGCCTCCGCGGCTGTCTGACCTCAAAATGCGCCTCAGCGGCTGCCGGAACTTGAAACGTGCCTTCGCGGCTGCCGAACCTCGAACGAGAATCCGCGGCTGCCAGATCTCGAAACGCACCTCCATGGCTGACAGACCTAGAAACACACATTCGCGGTTGCCGAGGCTCGAAACGCGCCTTCTCCGCAGCCAAACCTAGAAACCACCTCCGCAGCTGCCGATCCTGTAAACGCGCCGCTGCTACTGCCGGACCTGGAAATGCGCCACCATGGGTGCCGGACCTCAAAACGCGCCTCTGTGGCTGCCGATCCTGGAAACGCGCCTCTGCCGCTGCCGGACCTGGAAATGCGCCGCCGCTGCTGCCGGACATGGCAATGCGCTTCTACGGCTGCTAGACCTGGAAACGCGCCTCCACGGCTGCCGGACCTGGAAACGCACCTCCAGGGCTGGCGGACTTAAAAACGCGCTGCTTCGATTGCCGAACCTCAAAACACGTCTCTGCGGCTGCCAATCCTAGAAACGCGTCGCCGCAGTGGCCGAACCTCGAAACGCACAGCTGCAACTGCCTGACCTTGAAATGCAGCACCGCGGCTGCCGGACCTCGAAACGCACCTCCGCTCCTGCCGGACCTCGAAACACGCCTCCGTGACTGCCAGACCTTGAAACACACCTCCGCTGCTGCCAGACCTCGAAACGCGCATCCGTAGCTGCCGGACCACGAAACGTACCTCCGCAGCTGCCAGACTTCAAAACGCACCTCCTCTGCTACCGGACCTAGAAACGCATTGCCGTGGCTGCCAGAACTCAAAACGTGCTTCCGAGGCTGCCGGACCTCGAAACGCACCACCGTGGCTGCCAGTCCTCGAAACGTGGCTGCCGGACCTCAAAATGCGCCTCCCGCGGCTGCCAGACCTCGAAACGCGCCTCCGTAGCTGCCGGACCTAGAAACGCATCTCAGTGGCTGCCAGACCTCGAAACTCGCCTCTGCGGCTGCTGGACCTCGAAACATGCATCCATGGCTGCCGGACCTCAAAACGCGCCTCCGTGGCTGCCAAACCTCGAAACGCGGCTGCCGGACCTCAAAATGCTCATCCTCGGCTGTCGTACCTCGAAACATGCCTCCGCTGCGGTCAGGCCTCGAAATACAGCTGCCAGACCTCAAAATGCGGCACTGCGGCTGCCAGACCTCGAAATGCGCCTCTGTGGCTACCAGACCTCGAAATGCACCTCCGCGGCTGCCAGACCTTAAAATGCGCTTCTGCTACTGCCAGATCTCGAAACGCACCTCCGCGGCTGCCGGACCTCAATATGCGCCTCCGCGGTTGCCAGACCTTGAAACGTGCGTCCACGGCTACCAGACCTCGAAACGCGCTTCTGTGGCTGCCAGACCTCGAAACGTGCCTCCGTAGCTGCCGGACCTCGAAACGCACCTCCGCGGCTGCCAGACCTCAAAACGCGGCTGCCGGACCTCAAAATGCTCCTCTGCGGCTGTCGGACCTCGAAACGCACCTCCGCTGCTGTCAGACCTCAAAATGCGGCTGCCAGACCTCAAAATGCACCTCTGCAGCTGCCAGACCTTGAAATGCGCCTTCGTGGCTGCCAGACCTCAAAATGCGCCTCCGCGGTTTCCAGACCTTGAAACGCGCCTCCACAGCTGCCGGACTTCAAAATGTGCTTCTGTGGCTGCCAGATCTCGAAACGCGCTTCCGTAGCTGCTGGACCTCGAAACGCACCTTCGCGGCTGCCAGACCTCGAAACGCGCCTCCTAGGCTACCGGAGCTAGAAACGCACCGTCGCGGCTGCCAGACCTCGAAACGTGGCTGCCGGAGCTAGAAATGCGCTGCCGTGGCTGCTGGACCTTGGAACGCACCTCTGCTGCTGTCAGACCTCGAAACTAGGCTGCCAGACCTCGTAACGCACCTCCGTGGCTACCAGACCTCGAAACACTCCTACGAGGCTGCTGGACCTCAAAACGCGCCTCCACGGCTGCCGAACCTCAAAACTCTCCTCCGCGATTGCCAGAGCTCAAACCGCACCTCCGAGGCTGCCAGACCTCAAAACGCGCCTCTGTGGCTGCCAGACCTCAAAACGCGCCTCCGTGGCTGCCAGATCTCAAAACACGCCTCCGAAACTGCTGAATTTAGAAACGCACTGCGCGGCTGACGAAACTAAGCGCACCTTCGAGGCTGCCGGAACTTGAAGCGCGCCTTCGAGGCTGCCGGAACTTGAAGCGCACCTTCCGGACCTCGAAACGAGAATCCGAGGCTGCCAGATCTCAAAACGCGCCTCCCTGGCACACGTCAGACACGAGACACGCATCTGCGGTTGCCGGAACTCAAAACGTGCTTCCGAGGCTGCCAGAACTCGAAATGCGCCTTTGTGGCTGCCAGACCTCGAAATGTGGCTGCCGGACCTCGAAACACGCCTCCACGGCTGCCAGACCTAGAAATGCACCGCCACGGCTGCCAGAACTCGAAACGCGCCTCCGAGGCTGCCAGACCTCGAAACGCACCTCAGCGGCTGCCAGACCTTGAAGCGCGCCTCCGCTGCTGCCGGACCTCGAAACGTGCTTCCGAGGCTGCCGGAACTCGAAACGTGCCTTCGTGGCTGCCGGACCTCGAAACGCAGCTGCCAGACCTCAAAATGCTCCTCCGTGGCTGTCGGACCTCGAAACGCGCCTCTGCTGCTGTCAGACCTCGAAACGCGCCTCCGCTGCAGTCAGACCTCGAAATGCGGCTGCCAAACCTCAAAATGTGCCTCTTCGGCTGCCAGACCTCGAAACACACCTCCGCTCCTGCCAGACCTCAAAACGCGCCTCCATAGCTGCTGGACCTAGAAAGGCACCGACACAGCTGCCGGAACTCGTAACACCCTTCCGAGGCTGACAGGTCTCTGAAACGTGTCTTCGCGGCTGCCAGATTTTGAAATGCGCCTCCACGGCTACCAGACCTCGAAACGTGCCTCCGGGACTGCCGAACCTGAAAACGCGCTGCCGTGGTTGCTGGACCTGGAAATGCGACTCCGCGGCTGCCGGACCTCGAAACTCGCTGCCGTGGTTGCTGGACCTGGAAATGCACTTCCACTGCTGCAGGACCTCAAAACTCGCTTCTGCGGCTGCTGAGCCTCAAAACATGACTCTGCAGCTGGCAGAGCTCAAAATGCGCCTCCGCGGCTTCCAGACCTCGAAGCGCACCTCAGCGGCTGCTGGACTTCAAAACGTGATTCCGTGGATGCCGGACCTCGAAATGCCCTTCTGTGTCTGCTGGATCGCAAAACGCGCCTCCGCCGATCCTGGAAACGCGACGTTGCAGCTGCTGGACCTTGAAACGCGCCACTGTGACTGCCGGACCTCGAAATGCACCGCTGCGACTGCCGGACCTCGAAGCGCACCTCTGGGGCTGCCAGACCTCGGAACCCACCTTCACGGCTGCCCGACCTCAAAACGCGAATCCGATGCTGCTAGACTTCGAAACACTCCTCCTCTGTTGCCGGACCTAGAAATGCACCGCCGCAGTTGCCAGAACTCGAAACGCACCTCCGAGCCTGCCAGAACTCTAAACGCGCCTTCGCGACGGCCAGACCTTGAAACGAGAATTTGAGGCTGCCAGACCTCGAAATGCGCCTCCACGGCTGCCGGACCAAGAAACGAGCTTCCATGGATGCCGGAGCTTGAAATGCGCCTTTGCGGCTGCCGGTCCTCAAAATGTGCCTCCGCGGCTGCCAGACCTCGAAACGTGCAGCTGCAGGACCTCGAAACATGCCTCCGTGACTGCCAGACCTCAAAACGCGCTTCTGTGTCTGCCAGATCTCAAAACGCGCCTCGCAGCGGCCGGTCCTTGAAACTCGCCTCCACGGCTGAAAGCGCTCAAAATGATTCTCCGCGGCTGCTGGACCTCGAAGCGCACCGTTGCAGCTGTCGGACCTCGAAACCCGCTGCAGTGGCTGCTGGACCTCGCTGCTGTTGAACGTCGATATGCGCCACCGCCGCTGCCAGACCGCGAAATGCGCTGCCGCGACTGCCGGACCTCAAAACGCACCTCCGCAGTTGCCAGACCTTGAAATGCTCTTCCATGGCTGCCAGACCTCGAAATGCGACTCGGCGGCTTCCGGACATTGAAACGCGCCTTCGCAACTGCCAGACCTCAAAACGCGCTTCTGTGGCTGCCGGACCTCGAAACGCACCACCACGGCTGCCAGACCTCGAAACGCACCTCCGCGGTTGCCAGACCTCAAAACACGCTTCCGCAGCTGCCCGAACTCAAAATGTGCCTCCACGGCTGCCGAACCTCGAAATGTGCCTCCGCTGATGCCAGAGCTCCAAAGGCACCTCAGCGGCTGCCGGACCTCGAAACGCGCCGCCCCAGCTGTCAGACCTCAAAAAGCGACTCAACGACTGCCAGACCTTGAAACGCGCCTCCGCGGCTGCTAGATCTCGAAATGCGCCTCTGCTGCTGCAGGACCTCAAAATGCGCTTTCGCGGCTGCTGGACCTCGAAATGCACCTCCGAGGCTGCCGGACCTCAAAACGTGCCTCCGCAGGTGCCAGAGCTCCAAACACGCCTCTGCGGCTGCTGGTCCTCGAAACGCGCCGCCCCGGCTGTTGGACCTCGAAATGCGCCACCGCAGCTGCCAGACCTTGAAACGTGCTTCTGCGGCTGCTGGACCTCGAACACATCGCCACAGCTGCTGGACCACGAAATGCACCTCCACGGCTGTTGGACCTCAAAACACGCTTCCGCGACTGCCAGACCGCGAAACACCACCGCGACTGCCGAACCTGGAAACGCGCCGCCATAGCTGCTGCACCTCCAAATGCGCTGCTGCAAATGCCAGACCTCAAAACACACTACCGTGGCTGCCGGACCTCAAAACCCACCGAAGCAGCTGCCGGACCTCAAAATGCGCCAAAGCGGCTGCCGGACCTCAAAACGCGCCAAAGCGGCTGCCGGACCTCAAAACGCGCCAAAGCGGCTGCCGGACCTCAAAACGCGCTGAGGTGGCTGCCGGAGCTCGAAACATGCCTCCACGGCTGCCAGACCTCGAAACGTGCTGCTGCAAATGCCACACCTCGAAACACACTGCGACGACTGCCAGATCTCGAAACGTGCCTCCGCAGATGCCAGAGATCCAAACGCGCCTCCACAGCTGCCGGACCTCAAAACGAGCTTCCATGACTGCCGGAGCACCAAACGTGCCTCCGCGGCAGCCGGACCTCGAAACATGCCGCTGTAAATGCCAGAACTCGAAACACACTGCCACGGCTCCCAGACCTTGAAACGTGCCTCCGCAGATGCCAGAGCTCCAAACGCGCCTCCGTGGCTGCCGCACCTCAAAATGCGACTCCGCGACTTCCGGACCTTGAAACGAGCCTTCACAACTGCCGGACCTCAAAACGTGCTTCTGCGGCTGACGGACCTCGAAATGTTCCACCACGGCTGCCGGACCAAGGAATGCGCCTCCGTGGCTGCTGGACTTCAAAACACTCTTCCGCAGCTGCCGGACGTTGAAATGCACCTCCGCGGCTGCCAGACCTCAAAACGCACCTCCGTGGCTGCCGGACCTCGAAATGTGCTTCCGCAGGTGCCAGAGCTCTAAACATGCCTCCGTGGCGGCCGAACCTTGAAATGCACCGCCCCTCGAAATGCGTCACCCCGGCTGTCGGACCTCAAAATGCAACTCCGCGACTGCCGGACCTTGAAACGAGCCTTCGCAACTGCCGGACCTCAAAAAGCGCTTCTGCAGCTGCCAGACCTCGAAACGCATCGCCACAGCTGCCAGACCTCGGAACGTGCCTCTGCGGCTGCCGGACTTCAAAATGCGCTTCTGCGGCTGCTGGACCTCGAAACACGCTTACGCGGCTGCCGGACCTCAAAATGCGCTTCCGCGGCTGCTGGACCTCAAAACGCACTTCCGCAGCTGTCAGAGCTCAAAACGTGCCTCCGAGGCTGCCGAACCTCAAAACGTGCCTGCTGGACCAAGGAATGCGCCTCCGTGGCTGTTGGACCTCAAAACACTCTTCCGCAGCTGCCGGATGTTGAAACGCACTTCAACGGCTGCCAGACTGCAAAACGCGCCTCCGTGGCTGCCGGACCTCGAAATGTGCTTCCGCAGGTGCCAGAGCTCCAAACACACCTCTGCGGTTGCCGGACCTCGAAACGCGCAGCCCCGGCTGTTGTACCTCGAAATGCGCCACCACGGCTGCCGGACCTCGAAACGTGCTGCCGCGACTGCCAGACCTCAAAACACACCTCCGAGGCTTCGAAACGCACTTCCACGACCGCCCGACCTTGAAATGCGACTCCGCGGCTGCTGGACTTCAAAACGCGCTTCTGCGGCTTCCGGACCTCGAACGCACCACCACGGCTGTTGAACCACGAAATGCACCTCCACGGCTGATGGACCTCAAAACACGCTTCCGCGGCTGCTGGACCTCAAAACGCACCTCTGCTGCTGTTGGAGCGTGAAACGTGCCTCCGAGGCTGCCGGACCTCAAAACGTGCCTCCGCAGCTGCCAGAGCTCCAAACACGCCTCTGCTTTTTCCGGACCTCGAAATGCACAGCCCCGGCTGTTGGACCTCAAAACTCACCGCCCCAGCTGTCGGACCTCAAAATGCGCCACCGCGGCTGCCAGACCTCGAAACGTGCTGCCGCTACTGTCGGACCTCGAAACGCACCTCCGAGGCTTCGAAACGCGCTTCCATGACCGCCGGACCTTGAAACGTGCCTCCGCAGGTGCCAGAGCTCTAAACACGCTTCCACGACCGCTGGACTTCGAAATGTGACTCTGCGACTGCCGGACCTCAAAACTCCCATCTGCAGCTGCCGGATCTCGAACGCACCGCCACGGCTGTTGGACCACGAAATGCACCTCCGCAGCTGTTGGACCTCGAAACACGCTGCCTTGTCTGCCGGACCTCAACACATGCTTCCATGGCTGCCGAACCTGGAAACGTGCCACTGCAGCTGCTGAACCTCCAAATGCGCGGCTGCAAATGCCAGACCTTGAAACACACTGCCACGGCTGCTGGACCTCAAAACGCACCAAAGCGGCTGCCGGACCTTGAAACATGCCTCCGCGGCTGCCGGATCTCAAAATGCACTTCTGTGGCTGCCGAACATCGAAACGCACCACCACGGCTGCTGGACCACGAAATGCATCTACCGTGGCTGTCGGACCTCAAAACATACTTCTGCGACTGCCGGACCTCAAAACGTGTCTCCGGGGCTGCCAGACATCGAAACACGCCTCCGCAGCTGCCAGACCTCGAAACGCAACTCTGCGGCTGCCAGACCTCAAAACGCGCTTCCACGGCTGCCGAACCCGAAACGTGCCTCCACGGCTGCCAAACCTCAAAATGCACCTTCGCGGCTGCCAGACCTTGAACCGCGCCTCTGTGGATGCCGGATCATGAAACGCTCTGCCTTGGCTGCCAGACCTCTAAATGCACCTCCATGGCTGACAGACCTCGAAACATGCCTCTGTGGCTGCTAGACCTCGAAACGTACCGCTGCGGCTGCCGGACCCCAAAACGCGCCTAAGCGGCTGTCAGACCTCGAAACGCACCTCCGAGGCTTCGAAACGTGCTACCGCGACCGCCGGACCTTGAAACGTGCCTCCGCAGGTGCCAGAGCTCCAAACACGCTTCTGCGGTTGCCGGACCTCGAAACACGCCACCGCGGCTGCCGGACCTCGAAACGCGCCTCCACTGCTGCCGGACCTTGAAACTCACCTGTGCGGCTGCCAGACCTTGAAACTCACCTCTGCGGCTGCCAGACCTCCAAACTCACCTTCGTGGCTGCCAGACCTCGAAACATGCCTCTGCGGTTGCCGTTCCTCAAAACGCCTCCGCGACTGTGGGACCTCGAAATGCGCTGCTGTGGGAACTCGAAACGCGCTGCTGTGGCTGCCAGACCTCAAAATGCACCGCTGCGGGACCTCGAAGTGCGTTGCCACAGCTGCAGGGCCTCAAAACACAATGCCACAGCCGCCAGACCTCAAAACGTGCTTCTGCCGGACCTCGAAATGCCGCCGAATTTGTTCCGAAACGCGCGTCGGGGTGCACGTGGGTACAGAATCTGTTAACCCCTAAAGGTGCATTGCTTTTTTATTTAGGCCCTTTGTACTTTGCAATCACATTTTCACTTACTTTATTATGCACATCGAGAGCTGAATACTTTTTGTATCTCACTCTCCATGCTTCATGGTTTTACTGATTTGCACGTTTTCCACTTGGCAATGCTTTAATCATGGATTCATTATGCACTTCATTATGCACTTTGTGAGGTTTTTTAGTATTTTTTAATATTTTGTATTTGCACTTTGTAGTACCACTTACACTTTTTTTCCTTTTTTTATATTGTTTTGTACTTGGGCTACTTTATGTACTGTATTACAATTTAGGGGTTACTAATTTATTGCGGTCCTGTATACGTGCACATTGATCTTATCTATATTTTTTATGGAATTTTTACTTGTCACCTACTAATTAATAAAATATTTCTTCACCTATTTACCTGTCTGGGTCTCTCTGCTTATTCTGGATTGGTTGGTATACTCATCCATTAAGTGGTTTCCACTTTCTCACTGATCACCATATTGGCCCATATATTATTGTGTATATATATATATATATATATATATATATATATATATATATATATATACACACACACATACATACACACACACATACATACACACACACATACATATTTGCATGCATATACATATATAATTGTGGAGGTTATCAGACTTATTATTCATTATCTATACTTTCTAGTGCTTGTGTTGTTCTTTTACCCTCCCTGGGCTTGTAGCGGTCTGTGCCGGCCGACCTTGATGGCCAGATTGTGGGCACTGAGTCTATACTGGCTCAGGTTCTGGCGGTCTCTGGTGTCCGAGAGTTTCTCCAGATATGGAGCCAGTCTGTATTCTCTCTGTAGGCTCTGGTACACGGTCAGTTTCTGTGAGCTGCTGATCTCGTTCGTCCACTGACGTACCTCTCCTGCCCCTCCTCTACAATCTTCCTGATTGTGGCTTTTGTCAGGTTGTTTCGGTTGAAGGTTTGGTCAAGTTGGGTGAGCTGTTCTAGGGGTCCTGGTTTGTGGGGACCACCTATATGTAGCATGGCTTTATGGTGATGGGTTGCTACTCTGTAGGCGAGCCTGGAAGGACAGCGCCCTCTTCAGGACTGCTAACTGCACTGAGAATCTGCCCATCTCAGCTCGACAGGCACTGTTGGTGGTGGTCCGATGGACCTGGAGGTGTTTATAGAAATCCAGGTGGAATATTTCTGTTGGACTGGAATCCCACGTTGACCAGTGTGGGTATGTGTGAAGACCCCAGACTTCACTGACCGTACAGGATTAGGGCGATTATGGCATCAAAAGATTTTAGCCAGACCCTCACTGGTGGCTTCAGATGGTAGCGTTTCCTTTGGATGGCATAAAAGGTTTTGCAGGCCTTGTCCTTCAGGGTCTCTATGGCTTGTTTGAAGCTCCCTGACTGGTGAATTTCCAGGCCCAGGTAGGTGTATTTGTCCATTAAAGTAAGAGCGCTGTTTTAGCACACACATATATACACACTGCTCAAAAAAATAAAGGGAACACTTAAACAGAATATAACTCACAAGTAAATCAAACATCTGTGAAATCAAATTGTCCACTTAGGAAGCAATACTGTTTGACAATCAATTTCACATGCTGTTGTGCAAATGAAAGACAACAGATGTAAAATATTGGCAATAATCAAGACACACTCAATAAAGGAGTGGTTCTGCAGGTGGGGACCACAGACCACATCTCAGTACCAATGCTTTCTGGCTTATGTTTTGGTCACTTGAATGTTGGTTGTGCTTTCACACTCATGGTAGCACGAGACGGACTCCACAACCCACACAATTGGCTCAGGTAGTGCAGCTCATCCAGGATGGCACATCAATGCAAGCAAGAAGGTTTGCTGTGTGTCAGCGTAGTGTCCAGATTCTGGAGGCACTACCAGGAGACGTGGAGGGGGCTGTTGGAGGGCAACAACCCAGCAGCGGGACCCAATCTCAGCCTTCGTGCAAGGAGGAACAGGAGAACTGCCTGAGCCCTGAAAAATGACCTCCCGCAGGCCACAAATGTGCATGTGTCTGCACAAACGGTTAGAAACCGACTCCATGAGGATGGTCCGAGTGCCCGATGTCTACAGATGGGGGTTGTGCTCACAGCCCAACACCGTGCAGGATGCTTGGCATTTGCCACAGAACACTAGGATTGGCAAATTCACCACTGGCACCCTGTGCTCTTCACAGATGAAAGCAGGTTGACACGGAGTATGTGAGAGTCTTGAGACACCGTGGAGAGCGATCTGCTGCCTGCAGCATCCTTCAGCATTACCGATTTGGCAGTGGGTCAGTAATGATGTGGGTGGCATTTCTTTGGAGGGCCACACAGCCCTCCATGTGCTCACCAGAGGTAGCCTGACTGCCATTGGGTACTGAGATGAGATCCTCAGACCCTTGTGAGACCACATGCTGGCGTAGTTGGCCTTGTGTTCCTCCTAATGCAGGACAATGCCAGACCTCATGTGGCTGGAGTGTGTCAGCAGTTCCTGCAAAATGAAGGCATTGAAGCTATGGACTGACCCACCCGTTCCCCAGACCTGAATCCGATTGAACACATCTGGGACATCATGTCTCGCACCATCCACCACAGACTGTCCAGGAGTTGGTGGATGCTTTAGTCCAGGTCTGGGAGGAGATCCCTCAGGCCATCCACCGCCTCATCAGGAGCCTGTAGGGAGGTCATACAGGCACGTAGAGGCCACAAACTACTGAGTATCATTTCCTTGTTTTGAGGCATTTTCACTAAAGTTGGATCAGACTGTAACTTCATTTTCCACTTTAATTTTGAGCATCATTCCAACTCCAGACCTCTGTGGGATATTAATTGCGATTTACGTTGATCAGCTGCCCCAGAATAGATGCGCCAATTCTGGCACTTAGCCTTGCTCTTCCCACTTGTCCTGTAGTGGTGATAAGTGGGGTAATATTTGTGGGGTTGATGTCACCTCACCTGTGTATTGTCCGGTGACCTCAATCCCATGGATTAGTAATGGAGAGGTGTCTATAAGACATCTCCATTACTAATCCTATAGTTATATGGTAAATACACAGCCAGAATGAAGTCCTTTAATTGAAATAATCAGACTCATTTGAATCTTAATTAAACCATACTTACTGAATCACCTAATCCCCGAATCCCTCGATCTCCTGCAACAAAAATACAATTATAAACCAACACAAATACTCCCTGTCCGACGTAGTCCATTTACCGAATCTCACAACGATCTCAAGCGTAGAACAGTCACATCGGCCTCCGGTGATACACTGAAGAGTTCACCGGCATTCGTGCTCTCACTTACGGCACTACCGCTGTGTGAGAATTTTCTCACGCAATGGTGCCGCAAGTGACAGAACTTACTCCGGTGACCTCTGATTCCCACTGAATAACATTGCCTTAACTACCCTTTGCGGATTTGGTGCAAATCCGCGCGGAAAAAAATGGAGCGGATCCGCAACGTGTGCACATAGCCTTAATCATCAGATATGTCTACAGAAAATTATTGTTTTGTTTAATTTCACATCTGCATAAATTGTAAAGAATTTTTGCTACAATTTCTATTGTAAATTCTATTTTGAGCTAATGAATATTCTAATCTCCAATTCCAGAGTGGCGCAGTGAATTTACAATCACACAAGCAGATGCCGTTACTGACTAGTTTACAAAAGGTCTGGTGGCTTTAACAAAGTCTTCATACAAAAGATGTAGCGAGTTTCAGGCCAGAGCTATATGGGGACCTTGGTCTCGCAACAAAGTATCACTTGGTGCCACTGCTACAGCACAGCACAATATAAGTGAATGGGGTTGCCCCAACAATCATGTGACAAGAAGTCCATTCGCCTCCCCTCCTCCTCGACCCCGTCCCAATCCCCCCCCCCACAAGTAGCACAAACAGCTTGCGGATCAATGGCCTCACGCACGTGTTGAAAAACAAACTCCTGCAACAAGAGGTCCTGCGAATAAAATGGCAGCGATTCATTCAAATTGTTACAAAATGCACCGACAAATGTTACTCAGCTCATCTGCACATCATTATACAAGACCTTGGGAGAGAGCCGTGATCTGGAGGAGGGTCCGGTGCTTATGGGATTTTCCAAATGAACACAATGAAGCCTCTGAATAGGGCTAGTTTTTGGAAATTCTTCCTTAATCATGACTGGCAACAATTACAGGAACATTTCTGTACTTCTATACAAGCAACTCTTTATGGGGAAAAGTATGGAAGTGCTTGCTCACATGTAAATATGTATATAGTAAAAAACAAAAAGTGATTATTGCTCAGACATGGGGGTTAAAGGTAGTTCATCCAGCACTCATACTTATTTGGGCTTTAAAACAGATTTTATTTTACATACCTGCATCAGCGATGGCTAAGTTGCCTTCACTATCATAGAAAAACTGTTGCAATCATGCGATTATTCCGGACTGAGAAGATTTGAACGTAAACAATAAGTCCAGTTTTTATCCAAAAAAAAAAAAACATTCCATCTGTTTTGTCACCCATATGGAATTCGTTTTTACACATCAGCAATTAAAAGATTTACAAAAAAAAAAATCCTATGCCAGTTTTAACAATGCATCTGTAAAAAAAATCAGCTGCTATAGGATTGATCTGTACGGGATTATTTTTATTTGCGTACCCATAGACTTGAATGGGCGCGTCTCATCCACCATACAGAAGACACAAGTACATGCTGTGGGTTTTTTAGGTTTGTTTTTTTTTTTTAACGAGGACATTCCGTACATGTAAAACATTGTCAGAGAAATAAGGGGTGCACTATTATCACAAATATATCAAGAAATGGGTGCAACACGTAGTCTGCGATAAATATTTGAGATTCTACTTCTAATTCTATCTACTTCTAGTGCATTTTTTCACTTATTTTGTGACATACCTATTCATCACATGAGCTTTACTAGGCCTCTTGTTGGGTGCTCATTTGAGAATTTAATTCAATATAACGCAATATGCAATGAAATATTTATTTACGCAATATACATGTTCTTTGGCTTTATTGGTTTTGCATAGCTACTTACCAGGGGCCATGCTAACAATATTTATTGTCCACTCCCTTTAGTGCCATTTGGGTGCCTAATGGTGCTCTTATCCCTGAATTCTTGACATGATTTTTTTGCCATGTTATTTTATGCAGGCTGTCCGGCCATTGCAGCCTTGACGCACGCGCACTTCTCTCTATACCTCCGTTGCCTTCCACCGCTGGTACCAGCGCACGCGCTCTTGCTATTTTTGCATTCCCGGCATGTCCACTCTGCGCAGGCGCCCGCATGTACCATAATAACAGTACACACTTCCGGACACGATTAGACAATCATTCGCGTCCTGATCGTCTTCACGCAGCTGGCCTCGGAACTTCTCTCCCGGCACCATGGCTTCACACCGATATGGTCTCCAGGTCTCATTAATGTACATATATAAACCAGATATGCTCACCTCATACGCTTCATTTTACAGCCGTTTGTGAGCTGGTAATGTGGCTTTACCCACCCACACCCCATAGGCTATTGTAGCCCTTTTGTTGACCTCTATTCCATCACGAGTGACCATCCATCAGGTTGTAGATTTACTTTTTCCCAGTGTTGCTACGTACTCCATTGCTTTTCCCTCTCTTTGTCTATGGTGTTTTATTTTGGGGGAATTTATCCCCCTACTACTTGGGACAACACACCAGGGACCTGGGAGCTGAGATATATTATCATATGTTTTTCCAATGACGGTAGGTTTTTTTGTGGCACACTGGTGATAGCAGCCATGCTCTTGTACACTAATTAAGGTGTAGTGTGTTCATTATACATACTCTTGTGGTCACATCATTTTTGGGATGTTTTGTGGGTCGCCATTAATATCTGCTTGTGTTGATTGTATAGATTTATTATAATGGTATAAATGGGCTACTATCGAGCTCTTCACAAGTACACTCATTGATCATTTGACCTATTTGGCCTGCTATTTGGGGGTGTTAGTTCTTTGGTCATGTTATATGTATTTTATGTGTTTTTAATTCTTGTTTTGTGGTGCAATAAAGGTTTTTTTCTTATATTTTATTATGTTGATGTGCAGACCATCATTAGTCTAGTCTTTTTCATGTAAAACATTGGTCATCTGAATTTTTGCTTTCATGGACAGCACTCAAACAGAAACAACGGTAATGTGAACGTAGCCTAAGAAGAAGTAAATCGTATGCAGAGGGACCACGGGAAAGAGCGGTGATCTGGAGGAGGACGACGCCGGGCTGATTAATTTTCCCAATCGCTGCATTATGTATACAGCATGTTCTGAGGCTCACATTTCACAATAGCTTTTGTTTTAGAAAATTGCCAAAACTACAACACCCAGCAAGTAGAGCTGTATGTTGGGAATTACTGGCCAGCAAGTATTAAATTAATACGCAGGTGCAAATGCGTCATGACTGCAATACAAACACAATCACAATGCAACAGCCCTTTGCAATTACTAAGCACATGAACTCCACTAGAGCTAAACACTAGTGATGAGCGAACGTGCTGGGATAAGATGTTATCTGAGCATGCTCAAGTCCTAACAGTGTCTTCAGCATGCTCAAAAAGTCCCTGTGGCTGTTTGACAGACAACACATGCAGGGATTGTGTGTTTGTTATGCAATCCCGAACAAACACTTTCGGCGTGCCGGAAAAGTATGTTCGAATCCACGCAGCTGCATGTCTCGCAGCTGTTCGACTGCTGGAACACATGTAGGGATTACATGTTTGTTAGCCAATCCCTGCATGCGTTGCAGCTGTCTTACAGCCGCGAGACATGCAGCCGCAAGGACTCGAACATATTTTTCGAGCACGCCGAAGTCACTCATTTAGCACATGAGCATGCTCAGATAACATCTTATCCCAGCACGTTCGCTCATCACTACTAAACACACACAGATCCATGAGGAACATTGGATGGGGTTATGCAATTTTGATCAGAACTGGAAACCACTAGTGACAAACTGGATCCTGTTCTCCAGTTTATTTGAAGTTTAGGCGCTTGGAAAGGCGAATCTAGAATCTATAGAATCGATCCCATCCGAGCTGACGTCACCGTGTTGCTAGTAGGTGGGCTTATACAGTTTTGATTAAAACTGTAAATTAGGTAATTTTCACATATGTAACTATAGTGGAGTTAGGGTACTGTCACACAGTGCCATTTTCATCGCTACGACGGTACGATTCGTGACGTTCTAGCGATATCGTTACGATATCGCAGTGTCTGACACGCAGCAGCGATCAGGGACCCTGCTGAGAATCGTACGTCGTAGCAGATCGTTTGGAACTTTCTTTCGTCTCTTGATCACCCGCTGACATCGCTGGATCTTTGTGTGTGACACCGATCCAGCGATGTGTTCGCTTGTAACCAGGGTAAACATCGGGTAACTAAGCGCAGGGCCGCGCTTAGTAACCCGATGTTTACCCTGGTTACCAGCGTAAACGTAAAAAAACCAAACAGTACATACTTACATTCCGGTGTCTGTCCTCCGGCGTCTCAGCTTCTCTGCACTGTGAGCGCCTGCCGGCCGGAAAGCGAGCACAGCGGTGACGCGGTGACGTCACCGCTGTGCTTTCCGGCTATGGTGCTTACACAGTGGAGAGAAGCAGAACGCCGGGGGACAGGCACCGGAATGTAAGTATGTACTGTTTGGTTTTTTTACGTTTACGCTGGTAACCAGGGTAAACATCGGGTTACTAAGCGCGGCCCTGCGCTTAGTAACCCGATGTTTACCCTGGTTACCCGGGGACTTCGGCATCGCTCCAGCGCCGTGATTGCAAAGTGTGACCGCAGTCTACGACGCTGGAGCGATAATCATACGACGCTGCGACGTCACGGATCGTGCCGTCGTAGCGATGAAAATGGCACTGTGTGACAGTACCCTTAGTGTTCATTAAATTGCAAAGTGCTTTTACATAGAGATAATATATATACTTTATGTACATACAGGACAGTGTATAATTGCATTCCCCATGCAGGTGAGGTTAATCTTGTTATTGATCACTGCTGCTGTTCAGTGTGGCTTTTCACACATATCTACATTGACACACGGACATAATTTGCGTGCCACACCGAAAAGCAGCGTTTATCAATAAGATTAAGCTCACCTGCGTAGGGAATGTAGTTGCACGCCTTCCTATACGACTTAAAGTAATACAGATTCACTATTTATTTTATGTTTATACTGAAAAAAGAACATTTTTCTCGTAAACTGCTAGCAGAGATGGTGAAAAGCAAAAGGAATCAAAACAGTCATTTAACAAAAACCTTCATGTACTTCTATGGGGTCATCCTGGTCATGTGATAATGCCACAGATGTACGATTCCAATAACTGACGCGCGTGTTTGCCGCATGATCTCAGGAAGCAATAAAGGTTCCTTTACACTGACTGCAAGCAGAGATCTTGAAAATATCATTTTATAATGAAATCCTATTATGGCTACTTATTCAGTAAAATATCTCAAAGCAATTTTTTTTTTTTCTTTTTTTATGGCTGGGAGGATACAGACTGACTCATACGATATAAACACTTGCAATACAACAGCAATTTTATTAAAAAACATACAGATTGTATAAAAATGTATAATATATATATATATATATATATATATATATATATATATATATTTATTTATTATATATCCCGCTACACCATACATCCATTGATCACAGGCATTAAGGTTTGTGTTAAAGCTTTGGCAATTAAATCAAATTTGTAAGACAATAACGTGAACGCATTAATACACGCAGATTACTGATCAAAAAGAGTGCAAATAAGAACAATGGAGAAGCCCAAGGAACCAATCAGATTCAAACCATTTAAAAAAAAAAGACAGTACTAAACTTAAAAGCAGGCATCTGATTGGCTGCGGTAAGTAGCAGTATTTCTGTATTAGTGTGTGCACACGTCCCCGTATCTGTGACCCAAATCCATCATCAGGCCCCTTATCTGCTATATGAAAGGGACGGAGGTCGCAATGTTCATAGGACAGACAGCCATCTGTGTCAGACACACATACTGTAAAATAAAGGGACTGGTCTGTGTGACCAGAGCTCCATTCAAACCAGGGAACAACAGCCTGGAGATTGATGAGGGTCTCTGCAGTCAGACCCCCAATGCTGGAGGTCTGTGGATAGGTGGTAAAGGACTATTTCCAGGAATGGCAAGTTACCAACCCTACACAAAAATCAGATTTATATTCACTGGGCATTTTGTAGAAATTCGGTCACCATTCCGGACTTATCCGTTTTAGCAAATGCTTGCATTCCCCATAAAATAACGATTCTGGAGCATCTTTTCTTAGGTCTGCATTGTGCTGTTCCTCCTTGAGGTGTATAAATAAACTGACAACTTTGGGGGTTACCATTTTGTGGGTCAATAAGGATCTGTTCCTAATTAGTACTGGCATTATTGGACTAACTAGACCGTATCAGAGTACCCCATGGATAAGGGGAATGGTAATGTCCAGTTGTCAATAAAAAAAAAAAAACAAACACACCAGGAGGAATAACGGAGGACACATTGTTCTTTAAAAAAGAAAAAAAAAAAAAAAAAAAGAAGATTCTCAAGAATTAGCAATTGATTGGAAATACAAATATAATATTTACCAAAATACAGAGTCCAGAATAATATAAAACCATAAACATTATAATAAGACAAAACGCAGTAAAGAAAGCCATACTGTCTGCTTACTCCCATATAAAAACAAGCGGGCTACACGACTAACCACAAAACACCAGGTCCGGTGATATAATGGTTGTGTCCCCATTAATTGAGATCTAAAAAAAAAAATCACCACCTCTTCTGTGTGACGTGTCCAGAATGTAGTTTGTATTATGTGCTCCAGTCTATCCTGATAAATATTAAGAATTTGCAAAACTTCAAAACCACAGATTAGTGATGTACTATGCACTGTATGTGAAAATACAAGGGTTATGAGGGATATTTTGTATCAGAGGCTGCACTGCGGAGCAGTCTCCTCCGAAACGCATCTATTACTCATTCTATATAAAACATGGCGTGTATCCAGAGCAGCTACAGATATAATGTCCGCCATCCTCGAGCTCTTCATTCACTTGCATTACACCTGCAAAACACGAATGGCACCAAACAGCTACAAGTAACGGCACAAGTTGTGAAAATTACTTAAAGGGGTTTTCCGGTTTCTAAACAACCCTGTCCTGCAACTGCAATAAAAAAAAAAGAAGAAAAAAAAAGAAAGAGGCTGTTCTTTACCTGCCTGGTCCAGGTATCCACTGCTGCTCCCTATGTCTGTTATTGACATCAGTACTGTAGACAACAGACAATAGGAGCAGCAGCAGAGACCTGGGGAGCGGGAGTAAAGCATGATTTGTTTTTGTTGTAAAAACTGCAGCTGGGTAACATTTTCCAAAACAGGAGAAAAAAAAAACAACCTTAAAATAGCAGCCACTTGACGTAAACTAAAATCTAAAATTTTTTATTTTTTTATTTTTTTTTTAGAAATATTGCATAAAAAACAAAAAAAAAAAAACAACATCAAAAGACATGGGGTGAATGTTGGTTATTTCTACTAATCTAGCTTTGACCTCCACATTGATATCAGTTTATTTGCTCTGAATGATCTGCCCAATTACCCCCCTTCCGAAAGGTTGTGGTTGTTTGGCAGTCCATCTGCGATTAGGGACCTTTTATCAGTCGATCCAGGCTGTTAAAAAAAAAAAAACGCCGAGAGACTATCTTCAAGCTGATCGGCGGCCATTTACTGACTCATTTACACAGGCGGACGAACATACTATGCGGCACAAAAATCATTGCACCCTACGAATGTGTATTTTGTTCATTCGTCAGGTAAAGGCCCAATAAGACTGGAATGAAAGCTGCTCACCTAAAAGAGGCCATTACTCTGATCACTGAGCTTTGGACAAGGAGGCTTGGCATGACTGAATATATACAGGTGCTTCTCACAAAATTAGAATATCAAAACGTTAATTTATTTCAGTTCTTCAATACAAAAAGAGAAACTCACATATTATATACAGACATTACAAACAGAGTGATCTATTTCACGTGTTTATTTCTGTTAATGTTGCTGATTATGGCTTACAGCCAATGAAAACCCAAAAATCATTATCTCAGTAAATTAGAATAATTAACAAAAAACACCTGCAAAGACTTCCAAATTCTCTTTCAGTAGGCTCTACAATCATGGGGAAGACTTCTGACTTGACAGATGTCCAGAAGGCAGTCATTGACACACTCCACAAGGAGGGTAAGCCACAAAAAGTCATTACTAAAGAAGCTGGCTGTTCACAGAGTTCCAAGCACATTAATGGAAAGTTGAGTGGAAGGAAAAAGTGTGGTAGAAAAAGGTGCACAAGCAACCAGGATAACCACAGCATTGAAAGGATTGTGAAGAAAAAGGCCATTCAAAAATTTGGGGGAGATTCACAAGGAGTGGACTGCTGCTGGAGTCATTGCTTGAAGAGCCACCACACAGACATATCCAGGACATGGGCTACAAGTGTCAAGCCACTCATGACCAACAGACAACGCCAGAAGCGTCTTACCTGGGCCAAGGAGAAAAAGAACTGGATTGTTGCTCAGTGGTCCAAGCTGTTGTTTTCAGATGAAAGTAAATTTTGCATTTCATTTGGAAATCAAGGTCCCAGATTCTGGAGGAAGAGTGGAGAGGCCACAATCCAAGCTGCTGAGGTCTAGTGTGAAGTTTCCACAATCAGTGATGGTTTGGGGAGCCATGTCATCTGCTGGTGTAGGTCCACTGTGTTTTATCAAGACCAAAGTCAGCACAGCCGTCTACCAGGACATTTTAGAGCACTTCATGCTTCCCTCAGCCGACAAGCTTTTTGCAGATAGAAATTTAATGCTCCAGCAGATCTTGGAACCTGTCCACACTGCCAAAAGTACCAATACCTGGTGTAAAAACAACAGTATCACTGTGCTTGATTGGCAGCAAACTCGCCTGACCTTAACTCCATAGAGAATCTATGGAGTATTGTCAAGAGGAAGATGAGAAACACCAGACCCAACAATGCAGACGAGCTGAAGGCTGCTATCAAAGCAACCTGGGCTTCCATAACCCCTCAGCAGTGCCACAGGCTGATCGCCTCCATGTCACGCCGTATTGATGCAGTAATTGATTCAAAAGGAGCCCAGACCAAGTATTGAGTGCATTTACTGAACATACATTTCAGTAGGCCAACATTTCAGATTTTAAAATCATTTTTTCAAGCTAGTGTTATAAAGTATTCTAATTTACTGAGATAATGACTTTTGGGTTTTCATTGGCTGTAAGCCATAATCATCAACATTAACAGAAATAAACACGAGAAATAGATCACTCTGTCTGTAATGACTCTATATAATATGAGTTTCACTTTTTGTATTGAAGAACTGAAATAAATTAACTTTTTGATGATATTCTAATTTACTGAAAAGCACCTATATGTTATGTAGAGACACCTGAATTGGCTGTTACTTACAGATACATGTAGAAAAACTGCAGAATAAATAGTGGAAGAGCGACAATTAAAAGATCTAAAATTACAAATCTAGTGCAGTACAAGGGAAGCGGCCGCGATGTAATGCAGGAGTGGAGAGACGGAAACTCGAGGGATTGACGATTAAAAGATGAACTTTTCCTTTTCCTGGGCGGCTCGGACGAGCTCAGCGACGCTACATGTTACCTCCCATCTCCATAATGATAGGATTACAACAGTCTGTCCTGGCAATATTGGGAAGGTCCTTCAATATAATCCTTCAGTAATTCTAGGAATCAATCCTTCCATAGGAAGAAAACACTGTAGAGAGGAAGATAATAAAAGACATATATATATCTAATATATAAAGGTGTGTGTGTGTGTGTGTGTGTGTGTGTGTGTGTGTGTGTGTGTGTGTGTGTGTGTGTGTGTGTGTGTGTGTGTGTGTGTGTGTGTGTGTGTGTGTGTGTGTCTCTCTCCGGGATTGGCATCTGCACCGTCGCAGCTACAGCCACAAAATTTTGCACAGTCACACGTCTGGACCCCGAGAGCGTCATAGGCTATGTTGTGAGGTGAAATTTTAACCCCGCGCGTTACAATTCACCAAACAATTTTGCCCCTATCTACATAATGGGGAAAAAGTGAAAGAAAAAGTGTTGGAGGCAAATTGACAGCTGCCAGATGTGAACAAGGGGGACTTAAAGAGTGAGAGCGATGGCGCCAAAGAGTATATACCGTACAGTTGCTAAGGTGGGGCCCCGACATGGGATACTCACCACACACGGGGATATGAACTCACACACAAAATGCGCCACACACTACCACGTGCTTGAACACATATCACCCTCAGCGCACATTTCACCACACATACACCAACCTCGCCACATAAAAGTCGAAACACAAAAGTCGCCGCTCAAAACTCGCCACGTGCAAAACTCGCCAAATGCAAAACTCGCCACACGTGCAAAACTCACCTCGTGGAAAAGTCGCCGCACGCAAAACTTGCACATACTCAAAACGCACCACACATAAAACTCGCCACGCGCAAAACTTGCTGCACACAACTTGCTACACTAACCTGTCACATGCAACTCGACACACAAAAAGTTGCTATACGCATGTCGCCACACAAAACTCATCTCACAAAAGTCGCTACATGCATGTAGCCACATGCAACTCAACACACACAACTTGACACATGAAACTCGCCCTAAAACACACACAAGTCTGGTATTATCCTTCAAAAATAAAAATCTGATTAATAAGCAGACAAACTACAAGAGCAACAAATGTACCATATAGGAAATACGGCAGCTGTCAGTCACATGACCTGTCTATTATGTGTATGTGTGAGCTAATATATACTGCCAGGGGGGAGGGCTTCCTGTTGGCTGGGGATTTATCAGGCTGCCAATTTAGCTTACGAATACTGAGGTAAAAATACTGACCAAATAACGTGTGAACGAGGGCTAATACAGGAGGAGATGACATACAGATATATACTATATACAGGAGGAGATGACACACAGGTATATACTATTTACAGGGGAGATGACACACAGGTATATACTATATACAGGAGGAGATGAGACAGGTATATACTATATACAGGAGGAGATGACATACAGGTATATACTATATACAAGAGGAGATGACACACAGGTATATACTATATTCAGGAGGAGATGACACACAAATATACTATATACAGGGGAGATGAGACAGGTATATACTATATACAGGAGGAGATGACATACAGGTATATACTATATGGAGATGACACACATACTATATACAGGGGAGATGACAGGTATATACTATACACAAGAGGAGATGACACACGTATATACTATATACAGGGGAGATGACACAGGTATATACTATATACAGGGGAGATGTCACAGGTATATACTATATACAGGAGGAGATGACATACAAGTACATACTATATACAGGAGGAGATGACACAGGTATATACTATATACAGGAGGAGATGACACAGGTATACACTATATACAGGGGAGATGACACATATATACTATATACAGGAGGAGATGACATACAGGTACATACTATATACAGGAGGAGATGACATACAGGTACATACTATATACAGGGGAGATGACACAGATATATACTATATAAAAGAGATGACACATAGGTATATAGAGGAGGAGATGACATACAGCAGGTATATACTATATATAGGAGATGACATACAGGTATATAGTATATACAGAAGAGATGACATACAGGTATATACTATATACAGGAGGAGATGACACAGGTATATACAATATACAGGAGGAGATGACATACAGCAGGTATATACTATTTACAAGGGAGATGCTATATACAGGAGATGACATACAGGTGTATACTATATATAAGGGAGATGACAAACATGTATATACTGAGGGGAAAATGAGGGGTGTGAGGTGAAAATGAAAAGGTGTGAGTGCAAAATGAGAGGAGTGAGGGAAAATAGTGGAGTGATCGGAAAATAAAAGATGTGAGGTCGAAATGACAAGTGTTAGGGGGGAATGAGAGGAGTGAGGGGGAAAATAAGAGATGTGAGGGGGAAAATGAGAGGCGTGATGGGAAAATAAGAGAAGTGAGGTGCTATAACTAACCACAGATATTTACTATGCCCAGGCAACGCCGGGCTCTTCAGCTTATATTTATATATATATATATATATATATATATATATATATATATATATATATATATATATATATATATATATATATATACATATACATATACATACACACACACATACACACACACACTCACCGGCCACTTTATTAGGTACACCATGCTAGTAACGGGTTGGACCCCCTTTTGCCTTCAGAACTGCCTCAATTCTTCGTGGCATAGATTCAACAAGGTGCTGGAAGCATTCCTCAGAGATTTTGGTCCATATTGACATGATGGCATCACACAGTTGCCGCAGATTTGTCGGCTGCACATCCCAAAGATGCTCCATACAAGGCAGGATGGATCCATGCTTTCATGTTGTTTACGCCAAATTCTGACCCTACCATCCGAATGTCGCAGCAGAAATCGAGACTCATCAGACCAAGCAACGTTTTTCCAATCTTCTACTGTCCAATTTCGATGAGCTTGTACAAATTGTAGCCTCAGTTTCCTGTTCTTAGCTGAAAGGAGTGGTACCCGGTGTGGTCTTCTGCTGCTGTAGCCCATCTGCCTCAAAGTTCGACGCACTGTGCGTTCAGAGATGCTCTTAGGCCTACCTTGGTTGTAACGGGTGGCGATTTGAGTCACTGTTGCCTTTCTATCAGCTCGAACCAGTCTGCCCATTCTCCTCTGACCTCTGGCATCAACAAGGCATTTCCGCCCACAGAACTGCCGCTCACTGGATTTTTTTTCTTTTTCGGACCATTCTCTGTAAACCCTAGAGATGGTTGTGCGTGAAAATCCCAGTAGATCAGCAGTTTCTGAAATACTCAGACCAGCCCTTCTGGCACCAACAACCATGCCACGTTCAAAGGCACTCAAATCACCTCTCTTCCCCATACTGATGCTCGGTTTGAACTGCAGGAGATTGTCTTGACCATGTCTACATGCCTAAATGCACGGAGTTGCCGCCATGTGATTGGCGGATTAGAAATTAAGTGTTAACAAGAAGTTGGACAGGTGTACCTAATAAAGTGGCCAGTGAGTGTGTATGTATGTATGTATGTATGTATGTATGTATGTATGTATGTATGTATGTATGTATGTATGTATGTATGTATGTATGTATGTATGTATGTATGTATGTATATATATATATATATATATATATATATATATATATATATATATATATATATACATATACACACACACACACACACACACAGTTAGGTCCATATATATTTGGACAGAGACAACATTTTCTTATTTTGGTTATAGACATTACCACAATGAATTTTAAACAAAACAATTCAGATGCAGTTGAAGTTCAGACTTTCAGCTTTCATTTGAGGGTATCTACATTAAAATTGGATGAAGGGTTTAGGAGTTTCAGCTCCTTAACATGTGCCACCCTGTTTTTAAAGGGACCAAAAGTAATTGGACAGATTCAATAATTTTAAATAAAATGTTTATTTGTAGTGCTTGGTTGAAAACCCTTTGTTGGCAATGACTGCCTGAAGTCTTGAACTCATGGACATCACCAGACGCTGTGTTTCCTCCTTTTTGATGCTCTGCCAGGCCTTCACTGCGGTGGTTTTCAGTTGCTGTTTGTTTGTGGGCCTTTCTGTCTGAAGTTTAGTCTTTAACAAGTGAAATGCATGCTCAATTGGGTTGAGATCAGGTGACTGACTTGGCCATTCAGGAATATTCCACTTCTTTGCTTTAATAAACTCCTGGGTTTCTTTGGCTTTATGTTTTGGGTCATTGTCCATCTGTAGTATGAAACGACGACCAATCAGTTTGGCTGCATTTGGCTGGATCTGAGCACACAGTATGGCTCTGAATACCTCAGAATTCATTCGGCTGCTTTTGTCCTGTGTCACATCATCAATAAACACTAGTGACCCAGTGCCACTGGCAGCCATGCATGCCCAAGCCATCACACTGCCTCCGCCGTGTTTTACAGATGATGTGCTATGCTTTGGATCATGAGCTGTACCACGCCTTTGCCATACTTTTCTCTTTCCATCATTCTGGTAGAGGTTGATCTTGGTTTCATCTGTCCAAAGAATGTTCTTCCAGAACGGTGCTGGCTTTTTTAGATGTTTTTTAGCAAAGTCCAGTCTAGCCTTTTTATTCTTGATGCTTATGAGTTGCTTGCACCGTGCAGTGAACCCTCTGTATTTACTTTCATGCAGTCTTCTCTTTATGGTAGATTTGGATATTGATATGCCGACCTCCTGGAGAGTGTTGTTCACTTGGTTGGCTGTTGTGAATGGATTTCTCCTCACCATGGAGATTATTCTGCGATCATCCACCACTGTTGTCTTCCGTGGACGCCCAGGTCTTTTTGCATTGATGAGTTCACCAGTGCTTTCTTTCTTTCTCAGGATGTACCAAACTGTAGATTTTGCCACTCATAATATTGTAGCAATTTCTCGGATGGGTTTTTTCTGTTTTCGCAGCTTAAGGATGGCTTGTTTCACCTGCATGGAGAGCTCCTTTGACCGCATGTTTACTTCACAGCAAAACCTTCCAAATGCAAGCACCACACCTCAAATCAACTCCAGGCCTTTTATCTGCTTAATTGAGAATGACATAACAAAGGGATTACCCACACCTGTCCATGAAATAGCCTTGGAGTCAATTGTCCAATTACTTTTGGTCCCTTTAAAAAACAGGGTGGCACATGTTAAGGAGCTGAAACTCCTAAACCCTTCATCCAATTTTAATGTGGATACCCTCAAATGAAAGCTGAAAGTCTGAACTTCAACTGCATCTGAATTGTTTTGTTTAAAATTCATTGTGGTAATGTCTATAACCAAAATAAGAAAAATGTTGTCTCTGTCCAAATATATATGGACCTAACTGTGTGTGTATATATATATATATATATATATATATATATATATATATATATACACATACATACACACACACACACACACACACACACAGGACTGTTCCACACGGTTTGCATAATTTTTATTTTTTTTTACCATTTTCCATACTCTAAAAAGAACCGCTTTCAGGGTCACAGTCCTGCCCAACACCTAGAACACTGCACGTTACTTACTTCTCTCTCTGAGTCCTTGGCCGAAACTCTGATACACTCGGTACAGAGACCAAAACAGCACGGACTTAATAACCACCGAGATGACGGAGCCCAGCACAGCCGCAGCTTCCAGCGTGTAGGAGTTGTCGATGCCCCATTCCATCGCCACCTGATAGCAAAGCACAAGTGATGTGAACAGCCTGTACTCTGACATGACGGACACGGACAGGTACAGCTCCTAGCTCTAATAAACACTTCCATGCTGGAATTCATGGAAGACAAAACAAGAGATAACAAGTTCACTTATTAAAAGGGCCAGTGCTGCCGGTACAATACCGTTCTGCCATTTCTTGTTAACACTATAAAGGACCTGAAAGGAAGGTCCACCTTTGAGCAACAGTTTTCTTTTTTTAAATAATCTAAATACATTAATATTTTGTACATATTAATTTACAAACAAGCTTTTTTTCTGATAAGGCGTTCCATACTCCTCAGCCACCCCTAGAGGGAGCCTAAGAGCTAAACTCAACAGTATGCAGTTAGCTCCCTCTAGTGGTAGCTGCAGGTGCACAGGATTTTATCCTTAGACACGATTATACAAAGAATTTGGAGCTCTGCCAGGGAAAAACAAAGCACTGACTACTATAAAGACATACGGTAAGTGGAGATAACCAGCAAAAAAAAAAAAAAATCAGGGAGATTTGAAATTATATAAAAAAAATATAGTGCTCAAAACGCATTGGAGAAACTTAGTACCGGTTTAACAGCAAAACAATATTTTCTGAGGGTCTATATATTTCTTATCATAGGATTTTTTTTTACTTTTTATTTTTTAAAATATGGCTTTAATTTTGCCCCCAAAAAAGTGTCAGTCCCATTCTTGATCCTTTATGTGACTATCCCACCTATAAAAATAAAGTAACCTTGCCAATACGTCCACATTTGCACAAATCCCAAAATGTCTTTCCTAACGTGCAGCACTTTTATTTTTTTTCGGGGTGGGTGTGGGGCTGGAGTTGGGGACTGGCACGACATAACATATGCATTTCTCCGCAAGGATAACATCATGCCAGGCCGGCCAAACCAAACAACAGCCACGGATGCCATTAGGTAGGAGGCGGTCATCAGGGCTCCCGTCCAGAGGCCACAAATTACTGACATGGGGGACAGACCGGGTCCCGTGAATCGATACGCTCCAACTCTAACGGCAACCAACAAAACAGCACCAACACATGAAGGTACCTTGTATAGAAGATACACCAAATACGCCACCTCTGGAAGGTTCTGTAGCACAAATATCCACACGAGAGGCTTTAATTCCTTTAAAATCTGTATTGAAATAAATTTGGATGCATTTATTGGGGAGTCACAGCTTTATCAGACTTCTCATTGGTAAATCTACCTATTCTGCTAGTAATACATAACCCTTTCGACATGTCAGAAATGCCAGTCTTGTGCTCGTTTCCTTTCTATTTATTGGGATTGACTTCTTAGGCTATGTGCACACGTAAGAAAAGGTGTGCAGAATTTTCTGCACAAAATCTGCATCTCCTGGCAGAATCCACAGCTGCGTTTTTTATGCGTTTTTAGTGCAGATTTTATTTCTATAATGGAGGGGTGCAGAAACGCTGCAGAACTGCACAAAAGTAGTGACATGCACTTCTTTGAAATCTGCAGCGTTTCTGCGCAGATTTTTCTGCACCATGTGCACAGCTTTTTTTTTTTCCGCATTGATTTACATTGTACTATAAATCACAGTGCAGATCTGCAGCGTTTCTGCTGCAGATCTGCACCAATTCTGCACTAAATCTGCTGCAGATCTGCACCAATTCTGCACTAAATCTGCATCGTGTGCACATACCCTTATTATTCAGAAAAAATACAAATGTTGTGTAATTTTTTTGTACTGACCATACCGGATGGCTCTGTACATACACTGCTGGTGGTAATAGGAATACTCACGGCCAGGATACCAATAGTGACTTTAAGAAAGGCCCAGACCAGACCAATAACCAGTATGATGGTGTGCAGGGTGGAGATTGCATACAGGCCCGAAAACAACACCAGGACGGTAAGACAAAGCTGCAAAGAGAAAAAAAAACAATACAAGAAAGCAGAAATGTAACAAAGGCCGGCTACAGATAAGCGACATTTGCGCTCAGAGTATGAAACGTGACATGTAGAGCCCACGCATAGGCCATATTACGAGGCACCTGGCTTGTGTCAGGAGACCTGGTGGGTGAGCAGAGCCTGAAACCGGCCATATAAGCCCATCGCATATAATAATAAAACAAGAGGGGCTCCAACATCAGGGATGGTTTTCATCAGCGCAGCATCCAAGCTGCTGTTCCCCAATGTTCATACGCTCATTAAGCTGCAGTGATTGGGGGTCCATATCGCTCCTAGAGGACACGGTGACATGATTTATTCCTGCCGTAAGGTCAGCACATAGGGCTGACACAGTCATCAAGTGACCTGGGATTTCCTGAGACTCCTGCGCCAGAATTCGTCAGAGATTGGGCACTTCAGGGTGGGTCACGCAACCCCCCCCCCCCCAGGAGGTGTGGGGAACAGAACTAAAGCATCCCAGGAAATCATGGCAACAGTGGGCAGATTGGTCTTTAAAAAAAAAAAAAAAAAAATCTAAGAAAACCACAACACCAAAAGCTTATTTGTTGCCCAATCGCAGATTTTATTTTTAAAGCATAGAATACAAAATTAAAGCACCAATTGGTTGCTATGGGCGACAAAGACTGTTTTTCTGTTTAGAATTTTCAGAAATTCTTATCGTTTAGGGCAGATTTAAAAACAAAACTTTTTTTTGTTGCCCATAGCAACCAATCACAGCTCAGTTTTCTTTATTCAAGAGCAGAAATGACATGAAGCTAAAACACAGTTTTAGTTTCTTAAAGTTTTCATACATCTTCCCAAATGTTTTATAAGGGCGACTCCCAGGACACGACCATTTTCTGGACTGACCCCACGTTGGGTTTTGATACTGGGGGAAAAAGTTGAACGGAAACCATGCAAAAATAAATGTTTGCCCTTGCAACTTTAAAGTGGATCTGTCACAATACAAGCCGCAAACGTAATGAAATAGATCTCAGAGACCGGATGAGACTGGTATGCTTACTTTGAAAATGCATGTTAGGGCCTCCTTCTCACTTGCGAGAAATACGTCGAGTCTCGCAGGTTAAAACCCTGCTCTGGCGCCAGCACTCCAGAGCGGAGCGTGCAGCAGCACAGCAATACATGGAGCTGCACGCTCCGCTCTGGAGTGCCGCCACCAGAGCAGGGTTTTAACCTGCGAAACTCGCGACGTATTTCTCGCAAGTGAGAAGGAGCCCTTAGAATGGCTGTATGACCCCGACATTAAAATGAGGTACAGCTCAAGTGGGCTCATGAGTCCAAGGGTATTTAGTCTCTGCTCAGCCACTGACTGGGGGCTGCAGCATGTACTGAGCAGCGTGAAATCTCAGCAGCAGCAGGGAGGAGGGACACTGAGGATCTGTATATCAAGCTAGGTGGGTGGAGACCGAGTTAAACCTAAGAATTATATTAGTCATCCTGACAGAGCTCTTGGACCTGTTGAAGCTGGTGTACTATTTTACAAAGTATGCTGTTTGTAATGTGAAATCCGGTTGCAGATCTGCTCTAAGATGACCACAAGCCAATGATAACCAAGTTTTGCTCAAGAAAAAGGTCTGTCTCCAAAACGTCTTCTGTTATAGCTCTGAAAAGACAGCTGACCTCACTACAATACAATATTATTCAATTACGACTTCTAAAAATACATCTAAAAATCACAACTAAAATAAATCGGTGTCATTTAAGGCACATGTACAAATTAACGGGACGGAGAGTTAAGGTACCGTCATACTAAGCGACGCTGCAGCGATACAGACAACGATGCCGATCGCTGCAGCGTCGCTGCTTGGTCGCTGGAGAGCTGTCACACAGACCGCTCTCCAGCGACCAACGATGCCGAGGTCCCTGGGTAACCAGGGTAAACATCGGGTTGCTAAGCGCAGGGCCGCGCTTAGTAACCCGATGTTTACCCTGGTTACCAGTGTAAAATGTAAAAAAACAAACAGCACATACTCACCTTCGCGTCCCCCAGCGTCCGCTTCCCTGCACTGACTGCCGGCCCTAACAGCAGAGCGGTGACGTCACCGCTGTGCTGTGCTTTCACTTTACGGCCGGCGCTCAGTCAGTGCAGGAAGCGGACGGCGGGGGACGCAAAGGTGAGTATGTACTGTTTGTTTTTTTACATTTTACACTGGTAACCAGGGTAAACATCGGGTTACTAAGCACGGCCCTGCGCTTAGTAACCCGATATTTACCCTGGTTACCATTGTAAAACATCGCTGGTATCGTTGCTTTTACTGTCAAACACAACGATACACGGCGATCTGACGACCAAATAAAGTTCTGAACTTTAATCAACGACCAGCGATATCACAGCAGGATCCTGATCGCTGCTGCGTGTCAAACACAACGATATCGCTATCCAGGATGCTGCAACGTCACGGATCGCTAGCGATATCGTTTAGTGTGACGGTACCTTTACAGAAAAAAAAGCTGCAATGCAAACAATGGGACATACTGACGTATCAGATTCACAATATTTACTGGAAGGTGTGAAAAGCAGCAGAAATGCAGTTCGCCGAGGCCGCAGCAAAACATCACAACGAAGGATGAATAATTGATAAGATAGCAAAGCACGTTGTCCCAGGAAGCATTGCAGGAAGCACTGGTCCATTTTCAGCTATTTTTTTCCATTTTAGCTGAACTGACCTGACTACTGCACAGAGCTGAAGCTCCGTAATTGTATTAGCCCAACTTCCTTGGCCTTAAATGTAAGGACCTCCGCCATTTTATGGTACCCCAGAGGTCCCAAAATCAACATCCTCGGCCATAAATTCCAGCGCACTTCTGAAGTTCGATGGAGGTCGGTAAAACGTTGAGTTTCCTTATTGGTAAGGTAATATAATGGATCATCAACAATGGCTATGTGGAAACTGATAATGTAACCACACAAAGCAGAAAATGGTTCAATTACCAAGAAAGAATGGAAATAGTGACTACATTTATAGGAGTGACAAACAAACAAACACAAGAAAAACATTTTCTTTTGTCCACCTTTAGGGTCAATTTTATTTACTTTTTCTTAAATGAATGAATTTTGGGCTAAAAATTATTTTTGCAGTAGGGTTTCATTAAAAATGTTTGCACAATTTGCTTTATCTAGCCTCTGTGTTTCACTGGCTGCAGAATGGGTTAATTAATAGTCCATCAATGAGCTGATGGAAATTATTTTTAACCCGAAATACACATTTAAGATTAACAAAAAAAAAAAAAAATCCCTTAAGCTCCCGAAGACAGATTCACACGCCTGACATGCACGGTCCAAGTACGGACTGCCGATACATCCTATTGCCCAAGGTGGTGGTTCCATCCTACCAACTGTGTCCATAGGAGGTGAACCAGAGACCACCTTCACTTGCTTGATACATAAATCAAGCTTCAAAAGAAATACAAGTGTCCATTTTTGTAATCCACAAGATTTAATTGTTCCTCCTGCTCAACTAATTGCTCTATTATATCATATTACTGGTTCTGTGCTTCATTGGCAAATGCAAATTAAAGGGAAATATGGTTAATTCTTAGAAAATGTGAAACTACGCTGCCCTGTGGTAATCCAGCACATTTTGTAACACCTTTTAGGTGCTTGCTGACACATTGTGGCTTGGGGAATGTGCACAAACACATAACACACCCAAGAATTGTCTGGAGCGCACAGATATTATTATTCATATAAATGCAGAAAAAGCTGAACTTTTAGCCGGGAGCCACGATCACCTGTCAAGCTGCTACAGGAGGTGAGGGAGTGAATCTGTGTTGTGTGGGCTCTGTACTCATTTTGTTTTGTAGCTTTACTCGCCCTTCTCGGTTCTTCATTACTCGCCCTTGAAATTAATAACTTGGGGTTTTTAAGAAAGTGGTGCAAAGATATAAAAGCAATGAATAATCCTAGAGATACAGCTGGAAGAAAAGTTCACAAGCTCAAGGTTAAAAGTTAAACCATCCAGTTTGATTGCAGCTGTCGCAGAGGCTTCAGATTGCACAGTAAACAGGATAATACACTCTGAAGGTCTCCATGCCTGAACACCAAGACGTCCCCTCTACTAACCCAAAAGCACAAGCAAAGTAGACTCTAATATACTGAAAACTATAGAAATAGCCCACAGGTGTTTGGGGATTTTACTCTGAAGTGATAAAACAAAACTGGAACTTGCCTAAAATGCAGCATGCTGGAGGCTCAGTTTCGCCTACAGTGAAGCATGGTGGTGACTCGGTGATGCCTACAGTGAAAAATGGTGGTGGCTTGGTGATACCTACAGTGAAAAATGGCGGTGGTTGAACGATACCTAAAGTAAAACATAGCTGTGGCTCAGTGATGCCTACAGTGACACATGTTGGTGACTCAGTAATGCATGACAGTGGTTTGGTGATGCCCACAGTGAAGAATGGTGATAGTGCAGCAATGATCTGGGGCTACTTTGCTTCCTCTAGCTCTGGAAACCTTCAGACTATGGAGAGCAAGATAGATTCAATCAGGTATTAAGAAATCCTAGGAGAAAAGAACATGACTTCTGTGAGGAGGCTGAAGCTTGGGCATCTTTGGATCTTCCACCAGGACAATGAGCCCAAGCATATCTCACATTGCGCCAAGCCTTAGCTTCAGAAGAAGTCCTGGAAGATTGTGGAGTGTATGTCACATTTGCCATTGCCTATGCTGAATGAGCCAAGATTCCTCAGGAAAGTCGTCAAAAGCTGGCATCTGGCTAGGGTTGGGGACCGGGTAATACCACTCACAGATATGACATGTCTGCAGATTTATGGCAGCTTACAGGTGAATGTGATAATTTTTGGCAGTGTATAGGTGTATATGGGTCCTGACTCTGCTCAACCAGCAACTTTTCAACATGTCTAATTTTTTTTTTAAAGCACAAAAGTATATTTTTGTTAAAAAGTGTAAGCGTTTTTACACTTTTTGTTAGTCAACCTAGAAACTTAGGTATAATGCACTGTAATACTTCAATATTGCAGTGTATTCTACATTTAGCTCTGCTTCAAAAGAATAAAAAGATTGCAAATACAGATGCCTTCATGAGACCCTGGAACCTACTCTCTGTTTAACCACTTAGATGCTGCAGTTCTTGAAAGCGGTATCTAAGGGGGTTAGGCAGCAGAACCCTGTGCGGTAGTCAGTGGGTAATGGCTGTATAACACAGCTGGCCTCTGCCATGCATGGAAAGGGCATAGTTCCTGGGTGCTTTCCAAACACTGTAAATGCAAGTCTCATGTTGGAAAGGGGTTAAATATACAATGAGACAGTGAATTACCAAAGACCTATTGTCACACTCCACTTGAACAGACTAAACCGCCATTATGTGTGTGACAGAGAGCTCAGCATTGTTCGTAAGTAGTGTTGAGCATTCAGATACTGCAAATATCGGGTATCGGCCGATATTCGCTGTATCGGAATTCCGATACCGAGTTCCGATATTTTTGTGATATCGGAAATCGGAATCGGAAGTTCCTATAAGTTCCCAGGCGTGTGCGGTGCGTATGGTTCCCAGGGTCTGGAGGAGACTCTCCTTCAGGCGCTGGGATCCATATTCATGTAAAAAATAAAGAATAAAAAATATGGATATACTCACCCCTCCGACAGACCCTGGACCTCAGCGGTGCAACCGGCAGCCTCCGTTCCTAAGAATGCAGTGAGTGTAGGACCTGCTATGACGTCGCGGCTTGTGATTGGTCGCATGAGCGGTCACGCGACCAATCACAAGCCGCGACGTCATCGAAGGTCCTTCACTCTGCATTCTTAGGAATGGAGGCAGACGCTTGCAGCGGTGACAGCCAGGGCTCGTCCGAGGGTGAGTATATCCATATTTTTTATTTTTATTCTTTATTTTTCACATGAATATGGATCCCAGGGCCTGAAGGAGAGTTTCCTCTCCTTCAGACCCTGGGAACCATCCAGGATCACTTCCAATATTTGTGTCCCATTGACTTGTATTGGTATCGGCGATATCCGATATTTTTTGGATATCGGCCGATCCAATCCGATACCGATACTTTCAAATATCGGAAGGTATCGCTCAACACTATTCGTAAGATAATAAGAATCAGGGTAATCGCTGCACGATAAGTACAGTACAGACCAAAAGTTTGGACACACCTTCTCATTTAAAGATTTTTCTGTATTTTCATGACTATGAAAATTGTACATTCACACTGAAGGCATCAAAACTATGAATTAACACATGTAGAATTATATACTTAACAAAAAAGTGTGAAACAACTGAAATTATGTCTTATATTCTAGGTTCTTTAAAGTAGCCACCTTTTGCTTTGATGACTGCTTTGCACACTCTTGGCATTCTCTCGATGAGCTTCAAGAGGTAGTAACCGGGAATGGTCTTCCAACAATCTTGAAAAAGTTCCCAAAGATGCTTAGCACTTGTTGGCCCTTTTGCCTTCACTCTGCGGTCCAGCTCACCCAAAACCATCTCGATTGGGTTCAGGTCTGGTGACTGTGGAGGCCAAGTCATCTGGCGTAGCACCCCATCACTCTCCTTCTTGGTCAAATAGCCCTTGCACAGCCTGGAGGTGTGTTTGGGGTCATTGTCCTGTTCAGAAAAATAAATGATGATCCAACTAAACGCAAACCGGATGGAATAGCATGTCGCTGCAAGATGCTGTGGTAGCCATGCTGGTTCAGTATGCCTTTAATTTTGAATAAATCCCCAATAGTGTCACCAGCAAAGAACCCCCACACAATCACACCTCCTCCATGCTTCACGGTGGGAACCAGGCATGTAGAGTCCATCCGTTCACCTTTTCTGCGTCGCACAAAGACACGGTGGTTGGAACCAAAGATCTAAAATTTGGACTCATCAGACCAAAGCACAGATTTCCAATGGTCTAATGTTCATTCCTTGTGTTCTTTAGCCCAAACAAGTCTCTTCTGCTTGTTGCCTGTCATTAGCAGTGGTTTCCTAGCAGCTATTTTACCATGAAGGCCTGCTGCACAAAGTCTCCAACAGTTGTAGAGATGTGTCTGCTGCTAGAACTCTGTGTGGCATTGACCTGGTCTCTAATCTGAGTTGCTGTTAACCTGCGATTTCTGAGGCTGGTGACTCGGATAAACTTATCCTCAGAAGCAGAGGTGACTCTTGGTCTTCCTTACCTGGGGCGGTCTTCATGTGAGCCAGTTTCTTTGTAGCCCTTGATGGTTTTTGCCACTGCACTTGGGGACACTTTCAAAGTTTGCCCAATTTTTCGGACTGACTGACCTTCATTTCTTAAAGTAATGATGGCCACTCGTTTTTCTTTACTTAGAATTTGTATTATGGCAAGAAAAAAGCAGCTAACAGTCTACTCAGTAGGACTATCAGCTGTGTATCCACCAGACTTCTGCACAACACAACTGATGGTCCCAACCCCATTTATAAGGCAAGAAATCCCACTTATTAAACCTGACAGGGCACACCTGTGAAATGAAAACCATTCCTGGTGACTACCTCTTGAAGCTCATCAAGAGAATGCCAAGAGTGTGCAAAGCAGTCATCAAAGCAAAAGGTGGCTTCTTTGAAGAACCTAGAATATAAGACATAATTTCAGTTGTTTCACACTTTTTTGTTAAGTATATAATTCCACATGTGTTAATTCATAATTTGATGCCTTCAGTGTGAATGTACAATTTTCATAGTCATGAAAATGCAGAAAAATCTTTAAATGAGAAGGTGTCCAAACTTTTGGTCTGTACTTTACATTATGTGAAAGTTCATCTGTTACTAAAATCTGGTTTGGAAAGTGTCTGTGTTAGCAAGACATAAATCCTCAAACGATCTCCCCTGAGCACAAAACGTCATTGTCAGCGCATGTATGAGGAGTCTTATATCTTTCTAAACTCAAGACAAGAGCAGCGCGAATGAGGTTAAAGGGAACCTGTCACCCCCAAAATCGATGGTGAGGTAAGCTCACCGTCATCAGGGGCTTATCTACAGCATTCTGTAATGCTGTAGATAAGCCCCCGATGTTACCTGAAAGAGGAGAAAAAGAGGTTATAATATACTCACCTGGGCGGTCCCCGCTGTGGTCCGTGGTCAAATGGGCGTCTCAGGTCTGCTCCGGTGCCTCCCATCTTCATTCCATGACGTCCTCTTCTGGTCTCCGTGCCACGGCTTCGGCACAGGCGTACTTTGTCTGCCCTGGTGAGGGCAGAGCAAAGTACTGAAGTGCACAGGCGCCGGGCCTCTCTGACCTTACTGGCGCCTGCACACTGCAGTACTTTGCTCTGCCCTCAACAGGGCAGACAAAGTACGCCTGCGCCGAAGCAGCGGCGCGGAGACCAGAAGAGGACGTCATGGAATGAAGATGGGAGGCACCGGAGCAGACCTGAGACACCCATCGGAGCGGGACCGCCCCTGGGTGAGTATAATCTAACCTCTTTTTCTCCTCTTTCAGGTAACATCGGCGGCTTATCTACAGCATTACAGAATGCTGTAGATAAGCCCCTGATGCCGGTGAGCTTACCTCACCATCGATTTTGGGGGGTGACAGGTTCGCTTTAAAAATAGGGATTTTTGTGTGTACTCACCGTAAAATCCTTTTCTCCGAGCCACTCATTGGGGGACACAGGACCATGGGTTATGCTGCTGTCACTAGGAGGCTGACACTAAGCTGAGACAAAAAAAGGTTAGCTCCTCCCCTGCAGTATACACCCTCGTACTGGCTTCCAGACACCCAGTTCAGTGCAAAAGCAGTAGGATAGAAACAATATAACCAGTAACATTAGAATATAACATGTCAAACAAACAGTCAAGAACAAAAAACAAGATCACGAGCCGAAAAAGGCTACCAGGGTGGGTGCTGTGTCCCCCAATGAGTGGCTCGGAGAAAAGGATTTTACGGTGAGTACACACAAAAATCCCTATTTCTCCTTCGCCTCATTGGGGGACACAGGACCATGGGACGTCCCAAAGCAGTCCCTGGGAGGGAAACAATACAACCAAAAACCTCCATGTACCAACTGACTACAGGTGTGCAACGGCCGCCTGCAGGATACGCCTGCCAAGGGCCGCGTCCGCAGAGGAGTGGATGTGGACATTGTAATGCTTTGTGAAGGTATGCAGGCTAGACCACGTTGCGGCCTTGCAAACCTGCTCCGCTGTTGCCTGGTGCCGGATGGCCCAGGAAGCACCCATCGACCGAGTGGAATGAGCTCTAATCCCCGCCGGGATAGGACTGCCTCTGACTCGATAGGATTCCTGGATAGCAGATCGAATCCATCTGGCTATCGTGGATTTAGACGCAGCCAAACCCCTTCTGTGACCCTCCGGGAGCTCGAAAAGGGCGTCCGATTTTCTGAAGTGAGCCGTTCTGGAGATGTACCTCCTGAGGGCCCTAACCACGTCCAGAGTATGGAGAGCCTTCTCGACTCTATGTTTGGGCTGTGGGCAAAAGGAGGGAAGAATGATGTCCTCATTGAGGTGGAAAGAAGAGACCACCTTTGGAAGAAACGCCGGAGAAGGACGAAGGACTACCTTGTCCTGATGAAAGGCAAGGAAAGGAGCCCGGCAGGATAAAGCGGCGAGCTCTGAAACCCTTCTGATGGACGTCACCGCAACCAGGAAGGCAACCTTCCAGGAGAGGACCGAGAGCGGAACGTCTTGCAGGGGTTCGAACGGAGGTTCCTGAAGGACCCCTAGGACCAAGTTGAGATCCCAGGTCTCCAGCGGCATCCTGTAGGGAGGAACCACATGGGAGACTCCCTGGATGAAAGTCTTGACCTGAAGGTTGGTGGCGATCCTACGCTGGAAAAGCACGGATAACGCTGAGATCTGACCCTTGAGGGAACTCAGGGCCAAACCGGAGTCCAGACCAGCCTGAAGGAAATTCAAGATGCAAGGGATGGAGAAAACGAGAGAAGGGAGACCCCGGAGCCTGCACCATGAGAAGAAGGATTTCCAGACGCGGTGGTAGATGGAGGCGGAAGACGCCTTGCGAGCACTTAACATGGTGGGGATGACCTGCTGAGAGAAACCGGCATGAGTTAGAACCCAGGTTTCAACAGCCACGCCGTTAAACGTAGGGCCCCTGAGCTCTGATGGTAAATCGGTCCTTGGCGAAGCAGGTCTGGGCGGTCTGGCAACCGCAAGGGAACGTCGGCTACGAGCTGAACGAGCTCCGCGTACCAAGCGCGACGAGGCCAGTCTGGGGCGACCAGAATGACTGGAACTCCCTCCAACTTGATCTTTCGGATCACCTTCGGCAGTAAGGGAAGGGGAGGGAACACGTATGGGAGCTGAAAATGATGCCACGGAGAAATCAGCGCGTCCACTCCTATGGCCTGGGGATCCCGAGATCGAGCAATGAAGTTGTGGACCTTGGCGTTCAATCTGGACGCCATCAGATCCACGTCCGGGGTCCCCCAGCGAAGACAGATCTGGTGAAAAACCTCTGGGTGGAGTTCCCACTCCCCCGAGGCAAGGCCCTGGCGGCTCAGGAAGTCCGCCGCCCAATTCTCGACTCCCGGAATGTACACCGCGGAGATGATGGAATGGTTGGTTTCGGCCCAACGAAGGATGAGGGAGACTTCCTGCATCGCGGCCCTGCTGCGGGTACCCCCCTGGTGGTTGATGTAAGCCACCGCCGTGACGTTGTCGGATTGGACTCGTACAGGGTGACCCGCGAGCAGGGGGTGAAAGCGACTCAGAGCAAGTCTGATAGCACGAATCTCCAGGATGTTGATGGGAAGTTTGGATTCCCGAACTGTCCAGAGGCCCTGGGCAGAGTGGTGGAGGAACACCGCCCCCCAGCCAAGAAGACTGGCGTCGGTAGTCACCACTAACCAGCGGATCGGGAGGAAGGACTTCCCCCGGAGGAGAGATGGGCCCAGGGTCCACCATACGAGAGATTGTCTGACCCGCGGGGACAGGGGACAAGGGCGGTCGAGAGAAGAGATGCTCCTGTCCCAGTTGTCTAGCAAAGCCTGTTGCAAGGGACGGAGATGGAGTTGAGCAAAAGGAACTGCATCGATTGCTGCAACCATCTTTCCCAGGATCCTCATGGCGAACCGAATGGTTCGCGGGCGAGGATGACAGAGCGTTTGGGCCCCTTGCTGAAGTGCTTGGGCCTTGGACCGAGGAAGCAAGACCAGCCCCCTCGAAGTGTCCAGGATCATTCCCAGAAAGGAGATCCGACGGGCAGGAACGGGAGAGGACTTGTCCCAGTTGATCAACCAACCTAGGCGCGAAAGAGAATCCAGGGTAATGTGGACGCTTGACTCGCAGGCCTGAAAAGACGGGCCCTTTATGAGGAGATCGTCTAAGTAAGGTAACACGACGACTCCTCGAGAATGAAGGATGGCCATGACAGCCGCCATGACCTTGGTAAATACCCTGGGCGCCGTGGCGAGACCGAAGGGTAAGGCCGTGAACTGGAAGTGATCCTCCAGAATGGCAAAGCGGAGGAACCTCTGATGAGACGGGAAAATCGGGATGTGAAGATAGGCATCCTTGATGTCTATCGAGGCCAGAAATTCCCCTCTTTCCATCGAAGAGATGACCGATCTGAGCGATTCCATCCTGAAGTGCCGGACTCTTACGCACTTGTTCAGGAGCTTCAGATCCAGAATGGGCCGCACTTTTCCGTCTTTCTTTGGCACGACGAAGAGGTTTGAGTAGAAACCTTTGAACCTCTCGTGTTCCGGGACCGGGACAATGACCCCGCTCTGGCGGAGGATGTGAATGGCGCAAAGAAGGGCGCGAGTCTGAGTTGCCGAACTGGGAAGACGAGAGGGGAAAAACCGAGTTGGAGGAGGAGAGGAGAACGCTATCTTGTAGCCGGACGATACCAGATCCCTGACCCATTCGTCGTGCACGACGGAGAGCCAGGCTTGCTGAAAAAAGAGAAGGCGTCCGCCTATTCTGATGGTATCGACTGGCACCGTTCCCGAGTCATTGAGACGGGAATCTGGGAGGTCTGGAACCTCGGGTTCTGGGCTGCCTTGGTTTCCCGCGCCAGGAAGGATTCGGCCTGAAGGAGGGACGAGAGTCTCTGTCATTGCGAGAGGAACGGTCTGATCTGGAAAGCCCGGAGGGATTGGACCAGGCTGGGCTGGTACGAAAAGGCCGAAAACGAAAGAAAGGCTGGCGCTGGAAAGCCGCCTTGGGCCTCTGTTGGGGAAGGAACTTGCTCTTTCCCCCTGTGGCGTCGGAAATAAGCTGGTCAAGCTTTTCGCCGAAAAGACGCCCGCTTTGAAAAGGGAGGGAGATGAGAGATTTCTTAGAGGAGGAGTCTGCGCGCCACTCCCTGAGCCAAAGAGCCCTTCTGATAGCAATGGCGTTGGAAGCCGCCGATGCTGCGCAATTCGCCGCGTCGAGGGAAGCGAACATCACGTAATCGCTAGCCATGGCTAACTGCTTGGCTAGGTCTGCCATCTCAGACGGGAGGTCCTGTTCATTAATGGATTTCGCTAGAGCATCCGCCCAGGAAACCATAGCCTTGGTCACCCAAGCCGCGGCGAAGGAGGGGGCCAGGGAACAGCCAGAGGCTTCATACACTGAACGAGCTAGAGAGTCTAGCTGGCGTTCAGTGGGACTCTTAATTGAAGCGCCCTCCGGAACTGAGAGAAGCGTTTTAGAAGCTAGGCGTGAGACCGGCGGATCTACTAAAGGGGGATCCGTCCAGTCCTTCACGAGATCCGCTGAAAAGGGATACTTGGATGCCAGGTCCTTCTTACCCGTGAAACGCTTATCTGGATGCTCCCTGTGACGCCTGACTATATCCAGAAAAGCTGGATGAGAGGCAAAAGATTTGTGGGAACGTTTGGATCTGGTAAAAGAGACCGCGTGTTCCGGAGCGGAATTAGCGTCATCATCCACCTTAAGAGTGTGATTGACAGCTACAATGAGGGAGTCAACCGTAGCTCTGAACTCCGGAGCCTCCGGGTCCAATGATACCTCGGACTCATGTTCAGAGTCGTGAACGCTGTGAGCCCCCAAAGAGGGTGAGCGAGAGGTGGAGCTGGCAGAGTCTGAGCGGCGAGGAGAGCGCTCAGGAGAGGTAGTGCGGATCCGTTTTCTGGATGACCGAGTCTCTCTAAGTGGAGAGCGGCCCCTGCTGGCCGACGATTCCCCTGCTATGAAGGGATCTCTTAACGCCTGAAGCGGATTACCCTGAACCCCGGGAGGATTTTGAATGGATTTGATGGCGTTGGCTAAAAAATCCACGGACTGTGAGAGTGAAGCGACCCACGGGGGGGGACTAGGTACGCCAGAGTCGGTGGCGGTGGAGGGCTCCTGGGCACCTGGGGCATCGCAGGCAGAGCAGAGGGGAGAACTTTGAGGCTTAGGAAGTGGGGCCTGGCAGGTGGTACATGCAGAAAAAAAGGTTGTATGTACTTTAGGTAGTTTTTTAGACCTTGACTGCGACATGATTCTAATGCAGAAAGAGGCCACAGGGACTATAAACTGGACTGGGAAGCAGAGGGAGACGCTGCAGGGGAGAAGCTGACGATGTCTCCTTACCCCGGTCCTGTGTCCCGCTGTCCTGGGAAGCTGAGAAGCCTGAGAGGAGACTGGCTGCACGTGGGCGCAGTGACACTGAGGTGCTTCCGAGCAGGAGCTGCGGCATGTGGAGTGAAGATGGCCGCCGAGATCAGGAAGGAGATCTCGACGGCTGTGAGAAGCGCCAGGAACCAGGGGCGGCGCCGCCGATGACGCGCAGGAGTGGGCGGAGCCTATCGGCAGCGACCAGCGGCTAGGCCGAAGCCGGGGGCTAAATTTGCGGCCTGGGCCCGGCGCGCGGCCGCAAAGTGCCGACGTTACAGCGCTACAGCCCCTAATGTGCCCTGCTTAAGAAGGAGCCCTCCGGACCGCCGGCGACCCCCCCCCATCCCCCACGAGACACTTACCCGAGGAGGTGAGAGGAGCCTAAGGATGGCTGGGACGGTGCAGGGGATGGGAAGCCTCCATCCACCAGCCCCAGAGGGGAGTGGAGAGGAACCGTCCACCACCTGAGTCACACAGAGCATTGGTGATGCAGTGTGGTCTGCACGGACGCCACGGGAATAGGGGGCCACTGTACAGCCGAGGGTAAAACCTGGTGGACAGGGCAAATGTCCGGCAATAAAAAGGCCTGGCTGCAGAGGAGGATACTGGAGGTAAAACACCAGTGCTCCTCTGTACAACATGGGGAGATCGGCGTCCCTTTTAGGGAAAAAACCGTCGCCCAAAAATGGTCAGCTCAGGCAGTGGCTCCCACGTCGCAGGAGAGGATACGGAGAGGTGAAACTCCCGTGCTCGCCTGTTGTTGGTTCGGGGGAGATCGGACCACTAAAGAATCCGTCGCCCCCTTCGTCCGGAATGGATTAAAAAGAAAAAATCCGTGAAAATAAAAATCAGTGTGCCTCCTACGGACACTAAGCTTGAACTGGGTGTCTGGAAGCCAGTACGAGGGTGTATACTGCAGGGGAGGAGCTAACCTTTTTTTGTCTCAGCTTAGTGTCAGCCTCCTAGTGACAGCAGCATAACCCATGGTCCTGTGTCCCCCAATGAGGCGAAGGAGAAATGAAGTTTTTGCTTGTATTTTCTACCCATTGCTCCTCAGTATTCAGAGGTTTTTTTTTCTCAAATCCATAATACAAAACCAGAGATATGAGCCTTTTTATTTAGGGGTACGTTTTCTGGTCTTTAACCAGGAGGAGTGGCTTACAGGTTCTTTGGGGGCGTGTATTTAGGTTGCTCTGCATAATTACCTGATGAGCCACGCCCTTTTGTAAAGACCATAAAAATTAGCATGAGATAAAAAACACATATCACTAATTTTAAAAGGCCTATGTCTAAACGGAAACACCATTATACCTGCCAATGGAATAAAAGTAATTATTACAATGATGATAAGTTTAGTACCTGTGTCTGCAGATCAAAGGTAAGCAATGAAAAGCAAAGGCTCAACATGTTATACTGCAACTGGAGACTCTCTAGAGCGCCTCCCACCCGGAACGCCATCATATTCTGCCCCAGCACGAGACTCAGAGCACAGACCACATGGAAGAGACCCACAAGCAGGATTACTATGAATCGAGGCTGTGGACAAAAAAAAAAAAATAAATATATAAAATACATGATCTATAACCGAGGTAAACAGAGAATGGAAATTAAAAAAAATACAAAACAGGTTTTGCATATCATATAAGTTTTACGCCATAATAATCGGAAATCAAGCACATTTACTGTATATTAACAATAAAAATCTTTTATTGGGGTACACAACTATACAATAAAAATTAAAATCAAGAAGCAATGAAAGCAAGGGGAGGCCAATGAGAGACACAAAATAATGAAGATAAGAAGACAAGGGGTAGCCACTGAATATCAAAATACTACCAATGACAGGAATGTATATGCGCATATGTATATCCACAAAGTTGATTATAATGTAATTCTGAAAGATAGAACTATAGAAATGTCGTGCAACGTAATACACAAAATTAAAATCAATAGTAAAGAGATAAATATGCATTATAGTCAGATGTACCCAAGAATAAAAAAATTAAATAAAAATACGTCACCACATCGGCCTCCACCGCACACCCAGGTGCTCGTTTCAAACCTATTACAGCTTAGGTTTCGCGTATTTGTTGTCCGACCACCAATATGTAGCATAAAGGGTCAGTCCTGTATACACTCATCTAACGAAATAATGGACTGGGGACATGTTTAATGAGTTTTCTGATCAGAAAAAAAAAAAATGTGCGACTGGTTTACAACCTATTGTAAGATGTAGATGTTAATAATTTAGTATCAGTAGCTGAAATGCTCTAGGCAGTCTCATATTCTGTCACATGTAAATGCAACAGCTGTTCATCTCTGGCTTGTGCATCTCCCCTTTAGTAGTAAGACATCACATGCCTCTTATTTATTATCTTAGCTGCATTTTGGCTTCCTCCCCCCATTTGTCAGGAGGTACTATTGTGTTTCTCATGCTAAGCAGCAGTTTGTACAAACTTCCAAAAGGTGGACACAAGTTTTATTTTGTACACAAAGTTGATAAAAAAAAATGTCTGATAACTTAAGACCAAATGCTTAGATGATTTAGGGATTAAACACAGGACATGATAAGATCAGAACATTCTCTTCTGGGTGGGGCTGTTCTTATAAAGCAGCATTTTATGGCCAATGAACTGCACACAACTGTTGGGAGTAGAGGAGAAAAGACTCACCTGTATGTCAGGTTTTGTATCTTTAGAGACAACACTGAAGTTGACAATTGAGCGAATCATTTCCAGTAAAATGGAGACGACGAAGGCGATGAGTTCTTGACGGTTCTCCTGCAGGATGCCCCGAGTCACGTAATAGATGCAGAACGCTGATGCAAAGATTAAGAATTGTAAATGACCGATCTCCGTAGAATTGTACCAATAGTAATACCTGCACATGATGCCAAATGTAAGGACATTGAAGGCGTTGTCTCACGTTCAGACTTTCAGAAGCTTTACTGAAGATTGACATTGGGCCAAATGCATGGCTGAGATGCTGCCCCCGAGTCCGCACGCCCTCCCATGCTACCTCCCGACCTGCGCGCCCTCCCATGCTACCCTGATCTGCGCGCCCTCCCATGCTACCCTGATCTGCGCGCCCTCCCATGCTACCCTGATCTGCGCGCCCTCCCATGCTACCCTGATCTGCGCGCCCTCCCATGCTACCCTGATCTGCGCGCCCTCCCATGCTACCCTGATCTGCGCGCCCTCCCATGCTACCCTGATCTGCGCGCCCTCCCATGCTGCCCTGATCTGCGCGCCCTCCCATGCTGCCCTGATCTGCGCGCCCTCCCATGCTACCCTGATCTGCACGCCCTCCCATGCTACCCTGATCTGCGCGCCCTCCCATGCTACCCTGATCTGCACACCCTCCCATGCTACCCTGATCTGCGCGCCCTCCCATGCTGCCCTGATCTGCGCGCCCTCCCATGCTGCCCTGATCTGCGCGCCCTCCCATGCTACCCTGATCTGCACGCCCTCCCATGCTACCCTGATCTGCACGCCCTCCCATGCTGCCCCCTACCTACATGCTCTCCCATGCTGCAAGCAAGGCTGCCTTTCCTGTGCAACAACAGAGGCACTGAAGCTGGCTAGTTCCAATTTGCACTAGCCCACTCCTTGGCTAGACACCTGGCCACCTCTGTCTGATGTGGCTGTTAACGTTGACATCGAGTGGTACACTATACAATTAAATCTCCTTCCATTAGTAATTGAGGATTTGTAGCAAGAGGTAAATTGGCAAAGTTGCTTCTTTGTACAAACACTTTGTAAATTTTACCCATTAGAGGAGACAACCCGTTTAAGCAACACATAACGGGGACATATCTCTGCTAATAACAGGCGACTGACAGCATTACATCTAAGAATGATCATGCGCAGCTTCTAGGGCAATATTTGAATGGAGTCTATGTGTTTTCCCAATAATTGGTGGATTTTCTCCAGAGTTTCACACTCCATACACAAACAGATTGGTTTCCTATAATATTGATGTAGGGAAATTAGGTTGTGAGGCCCAATGGAAAATTGTGTCAAATAGTGGAAATATCTGTAAAGCAACGCAGGACATGTTGGTGCTATAGTAGCTAGTCTTCCTAAGGGTACTGTCACACAGTGGCACTTTGATCGCTACGACGGTACGATCCGTGACGTTCCAGCGATATCCATACGATATCGCTGTGTCTGACACGCAGCAGCGATCAGGGACCCTGCTGAGAATCGTACGTCGTAGCAGATCGTTTGGAACTTTCTTTCGTCGCTGGATCTCCCGCTGTCATCGCTGGATCGTTGTGACAGCGATCCAGCGATGCGTTCGCTTGTAACCAGGGTAAACATCGGGTTACTAAGCGCAGGGCCGCGCTTAGTAACCCGATGTTTACCGTGGTTACCAGCGTAAAAGTAAAAAAAACAAACAGTACATACTCACATTCCGGTGTCTGTCCCCCGGCGTTCTGCTTCTCTGCACTGTGAGCGCCGGCCGGCCGGCCGGAAAGCGAGCACAGCGGTGACGTCACCGCTGTGCTTTCCGGCTGGCACAGACACAGTGGAGAGAAGCAGAACGCCGGGGGACAGACACCGGAATGTGAGTATGTACTGTTTGTTTTTTTTTACTTTTACGCTGGTAACCACGGTAAACATCGGGTTACTAAGCGCGGCCCTGCGCTTAGTAACCCGATGTTTACCCTGGTTACCCGGGGACTTCGGCATTGTTGGTCGCTGGAGAGCTGACTGTGTGACATCTCCCCAGCGACCACACAATCACTTACCAACGATCACGGCCAGGTCGTATCGCTGGTCGTGATCGTTGGTAAATCGTTTTGTGTGACAGTACCCTTACACAGTGGCGTGTCCAATCTGATTGACGCTTGCTGCAGCCCCGTCCGAATGGAGAGCAGGTTGAGCAGGTACACCTCCACTCCATTCATTCTCTACAGGACTGCGCGAGATAGCCAAAAGCAGCACCTTTTGCAGCTGTTCTCTGGACTGATCAAAGCAATCAGAAAATTCCAAACTTCCAAATGTAATGGGTTATTTGCAACTTGGCAATGTACAAACAAAACAAAAAAAACAGCAACCCTGTCATATGCCAGCAGAAAGGAGGCCAAAGTGGTCTCCACTGGATGAATGGGGTCTATGGATCCATTCCCGATGCATATGGTAAAATGTTCACTTCTGATATTTGTAACCCAAGACTGCTGGATCTCTGCACTACACATTACGCTCCAAGACACGCATTGCAAAATATAGATGTTCGTCCAAACAAGAAAAAAAAAAAAGATAAAGTGTTTTTTTTCTTGCTGACTGCTGGGATCCCCTGAGATCTCGAGATTGGGGATCTGCAGTGTTGTGCTGCATGGAACATAACTTGTTTTTTGGGGAGTAACCCTCTAAACAAAATACAAGATGCCTTACACCACTTTTTTTGTTGGGGTGGGGTGGGGGGTCCAGTTGCAGCCAAAAGCACAATGGGGCACACATCATACATCCCGCTGGACATTCTCAATTTCCCCACAGTTCCTTGGTGTGAATTATCCTCTACGCCCTACATTGTACATTTGGATTATCTACGGTTTCTTACACATGATATGATCAGTTTTGATAAATAACACAAAACTAATGAACCTCTCGCTCTCTCATTCATTATTTAGGCCGCGTGACTGCACCAGAGGCTTGCAAAAAAAAAAAAAAATACACGCAAACCCGTCTGACTCGTTGTGGGACGCCAGGTTTTAAGAGTCGCGATTCTCAATATTTGTTTGCCCCTGGACTTTATTACAACATCAAAACAAAAACAGTGAGGCAACATATCGAAATTAATTGGGGTAAGAGGTATCATTATTCATTGGCAATAAAACACTTTTAGAAGATTGAGTCCGGCCTGTTTGTTGGAATGCCAAGATTCCGCTAATCAATGAGGAAACGTCCTGTCAGCAGCCGGCGGGGCCTTTACAGCAGCTCCGAATTACTCGCTCAGTTTTGTTTAGGAAGTTATTTTTGTAAATTCACCTCCTTGTGGGATCATGCTTTTTTGCAGCAGCATTTTTTTTTTATATATAGTTCAATGCGCTTTCCTACAGTTACATAAGTACTATACACACAGCTAAGCTTTCCTCGCACGATACGCTGGACTATGTGCACATCTGTGCCCGGAGCTGCCATTGTTTACTACAGGACAATCAATAGGAAAGAGAGAATCTCGACAGACCCAGTTAATGAGCCGCTGCTCGTCATGATAATGGATCCAGCACTGGGTCACTGCAGACTTTAGGGCCAGGCAGGCCTGACTTTAGTATCAATGCAATAAATAATAATAATAATAATAATACATAGGGACCCGAGTATATAACTACCATTACTTTCACTATTTTTTTTTTTTTTCAATTCCAACGGTGTCAACACTTTCATTCCTAGGGCTCATGTCACATTGTGTCACGTGAGCCCCGTGCTCAAACACCGCTGGCGTCACTGTCCCCTCCTTTGGACAAATCGCACATCAAGAGGAAGTCAGACAACAGCTGCAGCCCTGATTTCCTGTTGATGTTTGATCCGTCTGAGGGTGGGGCCAGTGACACCAGTGCCGATTGGGTGCAGGGTTTGTGTGACGCACTAACCTCCCGTGAGCGCCGGGAATGCTGAAACGGTGCTAGAGTCTAGTACAATTGCTTTTATTTTAAAGGGGGTTGGAGGGGGAAATATTAGGACTGAGATGTTGTCCTAGTAATGGACAGCCCATTTAAGTCTCCTTTAAGACAAATTTCTGAATTCCTGTTTCACCACTTAAAAAAAATATAACAACCACAACTCTTCAAGTTTGGGATCGCCATAATTGTGCTGACCATGAAAATCCTGTTGTCAGTTTAATTTTTCTGTACAATGAAAAAAAAAAAAAAAAAAATTATTGCACAGCAGCTGGAACTTTTTTCTCTTTTTTCCAGTACAAATTGTTATGCAAAACAAGTCCTCATATGGCTAAGGCTACTTTCACACTAGCGTCGTAGAAGCGCCGCACAACGGGGGCAGCGGATGCTGTTTTTCAACGCATCCGCTGCCCCATTGTGATGTGTGGGGAGGCGGGGGCGGAGTTCCGGCCGCGCATGCGCGGTCGGAAAAGACGGGAACGACGCACCAAAAAACGTTACAAGCAACGCTTTTTGGTGACGACGGTCCGAAGCAACACGATGCAACCATCGCACTACGGTTGCGACGTGTGGCAATGCGTCGTTAAGTCTATGGAGAAAAAACGCATCCTGCAAGCACTTTTGCAGGATGCGTTTTTTCTCCAAAACGACGCATAGCGACGTGCAGTGCACGATGCTAGTGTGAAAGTAGCCTAAGTTGACAGTAAATTAAGTATAAAAAAAAGGAGTTATGGTAGAAATAAAAAACAAACAAAAAAAAGCGCAGAAACAAAAATATTCGAAGGCTGGTAGGGGGTTAAGGGTATTACTCTCCAAAAATTAATATGTGCAGTATAACGCCGGTACATTTATAACTATACGCTCCTCAGCTCTGAGCACTTACAGACTCCTATCAGCTGTATCAGAGACACGGTGGAGTCCTCGTTGCTCTGCTGCACCAGGGTGTAGATGGTCAGGCCAAGGACACACAGGAGAGAGATGACAGCCAGGCAGAAGTAGGTCTTTATCGGCCATGGAAGCTCTGCCCAGGGCTTGATCTATGAAAACACAATGCAAAAAAAAAACAAAAACAACAAATGTATATTGGACGGAACGCAGTCATTTATACTGGCCGGCACGCAGTCATTTATACTGGCCGGCACACACTCATTTATACTGGGACGAAAAGCACTCAGTCTTACACATTCCCTCCATATCTCTGGATCCGCATGATGGATTTAAAAGAAAAAAAACAACAACAAAAAAAAAAAGCAAAATACCCAGGAAAGGGAGCAGCAAAAAGAAAATGAGGAAAACAGAATAAAATCAATACTTTTATGTAGTCCAATAGGGGACTTTGCCTCTTTAAAATGGATACCTTTAATTTGTACAGATAAACATTTATTGCATATGAAAATAAGCGTTCTGTGCACGGATCTCTTTAAATTTATACTACAGGTATACGTTTTCTAGTGCTACTGGACTGTATATATTGGTTAAGATGAGCCCTGAAGTATTTTAACATTTCTTACATCTTATGTCAGTGTTCGAAAGAAAGCTGAAAACACAATTTCAGAGACTTTTGTGCATTAATCTGATCTGCCACATGGTTAAGATCATTGCAAGTAAATGTTGCATTTCTGTGGACGGTATTAAAAGTTGCCCACCCAAAAAAATAACTTTTAAAGGATGTGATAAAAGTCTCGTCTGCGTTTGTCTGGCTGCTGAGACCTGTACAGATCATAAGATTTGGTGATGGAGACAATCATCAGTGAGGACGGAGTGAGTGTCCTCACATACGTGGTTATTCCCTGTAAAAGAATAAATCCTTCTGAGACCACATCCCATCTAGAAACTTCTAAAACTGGAAGGTTCTTTTCTGGCCATTCTCTACTTTGTTTGTTTTACAAAGTTTGTGAGTAAATGGAGCCCTCTAGTGGAAGAAGGTTATAATTGCATGTCATGCAAAAATGTCTTATTGTTTAACCCCTTCATGACCCAGCCTATTTTGGCCTTAATGACCTTGCCGTTTTTTGCAATTCTGACCAGTGTCCCTTTATGAGGTAATAACTCGGGAACGCTTCAACGGATCCTAGCGATTCTGAGATTGTTTTTTCGTGACATATTGGGCTTCATGTTGGTGGTAAATTTAGGTCGATAATTTCTGCGTTTATTTGTGAAAAAAATGGAAATTTGGCAAAAATTTTGAAAATTTTGCAATTTTCACATTTTGAATTTTTATTCTGTTAAACCAGAGAGTTATGTGACACAAAATAGTTAATAAATAACATTTCCCACATGTCTACTTTACATCAGCACAATTTTGGAAACATTTTTTTTTGCTAGGAAGTTATAAGGGTTAAAATTTGACCAGTGATTTCTCATTTTTACAACAAAATTTACAAAACCATTTTTTTTTAGGGACCACCTCACATTTGAAGTCAATTTGAGGGTTCTATATGGCTGAAAATACCCAAAAGTGACACCATTCTAAAAACTGCACCCCTCAAGGTGCTCAAAACCACATTCAAGAAGTTTATTAACCCTTCAGGTGTTTCACAGCAGCAGAAGCAACATGGAAGGAAAAAATGAACATTTAACTTTTTAGTCACAAAAATGATCTTTTAGCAACAATTTTTTTATTTTCCCAAGGGTAAAAGGAGAAACTGGACCACGAAAGTTGTTGTCCAATTTGTTCTGAGTACGCTGATACCTCATATGTGGGGGTAAACCACTGTTTGGGCGCACGGCAGAACTCGGAAGGGAAGGAGCGCCATTTGACTTTTTGAATGAAAAATTGGCTCCAATCTTTAGCGGACACCATGTCGCGTTTGGAGAGCCCCCGTGTGCCTAAACATTGGAGCTCCCCCACAAGTGACCCCATTTTGGAAACTAGGCGCCCCAAGGAACTTATCTACATGCATAGTGAGCACTTTAAACCCCCAGGTGCTTCACAAATTGATCCGTAAAAATGAAAAAGTACTTTTTTTTCAAAAAAAAAAATTATTTTAGCCTCAATTTTTAAATTTTCACATGGGCGACAGGATAAAATGGATCCTAAAATTTGTTGGGCAATTTCTCCTGAGTACGCTGATACCTCATATGTGAGGGTAAACACTGTTTGGGCGCATGGCAAGGCTCGGAAGGGAAGGCGCGCCATTTGACTTTTTGAATGGAAAATTAGCTCCAATCGTTAGCGGACACCATGTCGCGTTTGGAGAGCCCCTGTGTGCCTAAACATTGGAGCTCCCCCACAAGTGACCCCATTTTGGAAACTAGACCCCCCAAGGAACTTATCTAGATGCATAGTGAGCACTTTAAACCAACAAGTGCTTCACAGAAGTTTATAACGCAGAGCCGTGAAAATAAAAAAGAATTTTTCTTTCCTCAAAAATGATTTTTAGCCCATAATTTTTTATTTTCCCAAGGGTAACAGGAGAAATTGGACCCCAAATGTTGTTGTCCAGTTTGTCCTGAGTATGATGATACCCCATATGTGGGGGTAAACCACTGTTTGGGTGCACGGCAGGGCTTGGAAGGGAAGGCTCGCCATTTGGCTTTTTGAATGGAAAATTAGCTCCAATCATTAGCGGACACCATGTCGCCTTTGGAGAGCCCCTGTGTGCCTAAACATTGGAGCTTCCCCATAAGTGACCCCATTTTGGAAACTAGACCTCCCAAGGAACTAATCTAGATGTGTGGTGAGCACTTTGAACCCCTAAGTGCTTCACAGAAGTTTATAACGCAGAGCCGTGAAAATAATAAATACGTTTTCTTTCCTCAAAAAAATTTTTTTAGCCCTGATTTTATTATTTTCCCAAGGGTAACAGGAGAAATTTGACCCCAAGAGTTGATGTCCAGTTTCTCCTGAGTACGCTGATACCCCATATGTGGGGGTAAACCACTGTTTGAGCACATGCCGGGGCTTGGAAGTGAAGTAGTGATGTTTTGAAATGCAGACTTTGATGGAATGCTCTGCGGGCGTCACGTTGCGTTTGCAGAGCCCCTGATGTGCCTAAACAGTAGAAACCCCCCACAAGTGACCACATTTTGGAAACTAAACCCCCAAGGGAACTTATCTAGATGTGTGGTGAGCACTTTGAACCCCCAAGTGCTTCACAGAAGTTTATAACGCAGAGCCGTGAAAATAAAAAATCATTTTTCTTTCCTCAAAAATAATTTTTTAGCCTGCAATTTTTTATTTTCCCAAGGGTTACAGGAGAAATTGGACCCCAAAAGTTGTTGATCAGTTTCTCCTGAGTACGCTGGTACCCCATATGTGGGGGTAAACCACTGTTTGGGCACACGTCGAGGCTCGGAAGGGAGAGAGCACCATTTTACTTTTTCAACGCAAGATTGGCTGGAATCAATGGTGGCGCCGTGTCGCGTTTGGAGACCCCCTGATGTGCCTAAAAAGTGGAAACCCCTCAATTCTAACTCCAACACTAACCCCAACACACCCATAACTCTAATCCCAACCCTAACCACAACCCTAACCCCAACACACCCCTAACCCTAGTCTTACCCCTAATTCCAACCCTAACCCTAAGGCTATGTGCTCACGTTGCGGATTTGTGTGGATTTTTCCACAGTTTTTGAAAAATCTGCAGGTAAAACGCACTGCGCTTTACCTGCGGATTTACCGCGGATTTCCAGTGTTTTTTGTGTGGATTTCACTTGCGGATTCCTATTATGGAGCAGGTGTAAAACGCTGCGGAATTGCACAAAGAATTGACATGCTGCGGAAAATACAACGCAGCGTTTCCGCGCTGTATTTTCCGCACCATGGGCACAGCGGATTTGGTTTTCCATAGGTTTACGTGGTACTGTAAACGTGATGGAAAGAATCCGCAGCGACCAATCCGCTGCGGATCCGCAGCCAAATCCGCACCGTGTGCACATAGCCTAATTCTAACCCTAATTCCAACCCTAGCCCTAATTCCAACCCTAGCCCTAAGTGCAACCCTAGCCCTAAGTGCAACCCTAGCCCTAAGTGCAACCCTAGCCCTAAGTGCAACCCTAGCCCTAAGTGCAACCCTAGCCCTAAGTGCAACCCTAGCCCTAAGTGCAACCCTAGCCCTAAGTGCAACCCTAAGTGCAACCCTAGCTCTAAGTGCAACCCTAGCTCTAAGTGCAACCCTAGCCCTAAGTGCAACCCTAGCCCTAAGTGCAACCCTAGCCCTAAGTGCAACCCTAACCCTAAGTGCAACCCTAAGTGCAACCCTAAGTGCAACCCTAGCCCTAAGTGCAACCCTAAGTGCAACCCTAAGTGCAACCCTAAGTGCAACCCTAAGTGCAACCCTAAGTGCAACCCTAAGTGCAACCCTACCCCTAACCCTACCCCTAACCCTACCCCTAACCCTAATGGAAAAACAAAAATAATTATATTTTCTGTATTTTATTATTGTCCCTACCTATGGGGGTGATAAAGGGGGGATTTATTTACTATTTTTTTTTTATTTTGATCGCTGTGATAGAACTTATCACAGCGACCAAAATATGCAGGAACGAATCTGCCGGCTGGCAGATTCGGCGGGCGCACTGCGCATTCGCCAGCCATTTACCAAGATGGCGGCGCCCATGAAGAAGACGGCCGGACACCGGGAGGGACATCGGAGCTAGGTAAGTATGGGGGGGTGGGACCGGAACACGGGGGGGGGATCGGAGGACCTGGGGAGCGGACAGGAGGACCAAGGGAGCCGACAGGAGGGAGGAGGGGAGCGGAACGGAGATCGGGGCAAAAAGGACGACTGGGGAGGCGATCGGTGGGGTGGGGTGGGGGCAGATCGGGGTCTCCAGCCATGGCAGATGCTATTGCAGCATCGGCCATGGCTGGATTGTAATATTTCACCATTTTCATAGGTGAAATATTACAAATCGCTCTGATTGGCAGTTTCACTTTCAACAGCCAATCAGAGCGATCATAGCCACGGGGGGGGGGGTGAAGCCACCCCCCCTGGGCTGAAGTACCACTCCCCCGTCTCTGCAGATCGGGTAAAATGGGAGTTAACCCTTTCACCCGATCTGCAGGGACGCGAGCATTCTGTGACTTTCATGACGCATACGCTGTGTCACAGGTCGGGAAGGGGTTAAACTAAATTTTTATACTAAAATATTTTTATAAAATTTAGCTTTTTTTCCATAATTATCCAAATCACTATTTTAACCCTTTAAGGACAGCGCGGTTTTATGCTTTTCCTCCTTCATATTTTCCTCCCTTTCTTCCAAAAGCCATAAGTTTATTTTCCAATTTTTTTACAACGTAAACTGTGCAGTAAAAATTACCCGGTAATATGAATATCCAGGTTAGTCTGATTACAGTGATACCAAACATATTTTCGAGATTAAAAAATCAGAAATAAAATTTTCTGAGATCCATAACTTTTATATTTTTTCAGTCAATGTAGCTGAGTGAGGACTTTTTTTTTTTTTTGGTATATCAAGCTGACTTCCAACATTTTCCTTGCTTTGTCTTGCATTTTATAAGCAATTGTGGCAAATAAAAATTCCTACTTTATTTGTTGTCCCTCCCTAATACAGCATTTACTGTATGGAATTAATTTTTCGTATATATTACTTTATGGAATTGGCACAGTTCACCTCCTCCTCCCTGCACAGGTCACAGAACATTCCCCAACAAAAGTTAATGTGCTTCTAATTTAAAAAATAAATAAATAAAAAAACACTTATAAAAGGAGCAATTTAGTATTATGCTGGAATTTTTGGGATCAGGACATGCGCCAAAGTTTCCCCAGCCTATATGCTGTTCAGAGAGTCTCAGACAAGATGGCACCACCACGATCAACAATCAATATATAAAAACGGATTAAGGGGGAAGGAAAATAAAATCACTTTTAAACAACAACAACAACAAAAAAAACGCTATATGGATGATATGTTCCCTTTTAGGCTCTGTTCATATTTACACTACTTATGTCTTTTAGTTTTGTTGCTATTTGCCAGAACTATGAACCAGCATCGCAGAGTTTTGGCCACAGCAATCTTTCGCCTTAAAGGACAGATGGTGCATTCTAGAGAATAGGATTTAAAAGAAAAAGAAAAAAAAAAAAAAAAAGTATTTTACATCAGTATTTGGAAGCCAAAACCAAGAGTGTAAAAAAATAAATAAAAAAAAAATCAGAGGAAAAGTATACGTGATTGAAACAAGTCACCATTTCTGCATTCATCACCCACTCCTGGTTCGGGCTTACAAATACTGATGGAGAAAACTGACCAAATACTGAATGTGTGAATTCAGTGCGTCCACTGCACATTGTCAAGACCACCCAATCTTGGCAGCAATACTGACCCAGTGCCAAACCGGTCATGCTGGAGGATGTTGCTGGCAGCAGAACGTTCTCCACGGTGTCTCCAGACTCTGTCACATGTGCTCAGTGTGAACCAGCTCTCATCCGTGAAGAGCACAAGGCGCCAATGTCGAATCTGCCAATCTTGGTGTTCTCTGGAAAATGCCAATCACTCTGTACGGTGTTGGGCTGTAAGCATAACACCCAATTGTGGACGTCGGGCCCCCATAGAGTCTGTTTCTGACAGTTTGAGCAGACACATGGATGTTAGTGGCCTGCTGGAGGTCATTTTGCAGGGCCCTGGCACTGCTCCTCCTTGCACAAAGGAGGAGGTAGCGGTCCTGCTGCTGGGTTGTTGTCCTCCTACAGCCCCCTCCACGTCTCCTGGTATCTGTGCCATGCTCTGGACACTGTGCTGACAGACACAGCTAGTAGAGATGGGTGAACCCAAACAGTAAAGTTCGGGGTCCGTACCGAACACCTACTGTTCAGGCATGGACCCTGAACACAGACTTCAGCAGGAAGTCCATGTTAAGGCGCATTCCCATTTGCGATGAAATCAGATGAATGCAATCTAATTAAAAATGTTACTCTATCATTGCTTGTTCATCTGTGATTTTTTTTTCCAGCTAGGATTGCAATCGGACTGGAAAAAAAATTACAGCAGGCTGCGATTGTGATCGGAAATTGAATTGCATTCAGCAATAGAAGTCAATGGGTGCAAAAGGAAAAATAAAAAAATTGCACAACACTTGGACCATGCGAGTGCTGACCTATCTTTACACACCAATGTCCTTTGAAAAGCCTTTAATTAATTTGCCGCGTACAGTAAAAATCAGTGTGACCCAACAATAGAATAGAATACATATACACACAGATGCAAAGATGTCAGTCACATATATAATTACTACATTGCTTGTGTAGCTTACTGTACATGTATTTTATTACTAAAATTATTTTCTGGAAAAAAATGGTGTGCGCTCCCTCAAAATTTTATTAAAAAGCAGAGGGAAAGCCGACTGCTAGGTGCTGATGTTTATAGCCTGGGAAGTTGGTAATACCCATGGGGCTTCCCAGGCAATTAATATCAGCCTGCAGCTGTATTCTTAGCCTTACCTGGTTATTAAAAGGAGGGACCCCCCAAAAAAAATTAAGTAGTGTCTGCCGATAATTAATAACCAGCAAAGACTAGACAGGCAGCTGCGGGCTAATATTAACCCCTTACTGACATCGGACGGTATAGTACGTCCGATGTCAGCTCCCCTGCTTTGATGCAGGGCTCCGCGGTGAGCCCGCATCAAAGCCGGGACATGTCAGCTGTTTTGAACAGCTGACATGTGCCCGCAATAGCGGCGGGTGAAATCGCGATTCACCCGCCGCTATTAACTAGTTAAATGCCGCTGTCAAACGCAGACAGCGGCATTTAACTACCGCATCCGGCCGGAAATGACGTCATCGCCGACCCCCGTCACATGATCAGGGGTCGGCGATGTGTCAGGACAGTAACCATAGAGGTCCTTGAGACCTCTATGGTTACTGATCGCCGGTAGCTGTGAGCGCCACCCTGTGTTCGGCGCTCACAGCACACCTGCAATTCTACTACATAGCAGCGAACAGCAGATCGCTGCTATGTAGCAGAGCCGATCGTGCTGTGCCTGCTTCTAGCCTCCCATGGAAGCTATTGAAGCATGGCAAAAGTTAAAAAAAAAAGTTACAAAAAAATGTGAAAAAAAAAAAATATATATATATAAAAGTTTAAATCACCCCCCTTTCGCCCCAATCAAAATAAATTTTAAAAAAATCAAATCTACACATATTTGGTATCGCCACGTTCAGAATCGCCCGATCTATCAATAAAAAAAAGCATTAACCTGATCGCTAAACGGCGTAACGAGAAAAAAAATCGAAACGCCAGAATTACGTTTTTTTGGTCGCCGCGACATTGCATTAAAATGCAATAACGGGCGATCAAAAGAACGTATCTGCACCGAATTGGAATCATTAAAAACGCCAGCTCAGCACGCAAAAAATAAACCCTCAACCGACCCCAGATCATGAAAAATGGAGACGCTACGAGTATCGGAAAATGGCGCAATTTTTTTTTTTTTTAGCAAAGTTTGGAATTTTTTTTCACCACTTAGGTAAAAAATAACCTAGTCATGTTAGGTGTCTATGAACTCGTAATGACCTGGAGAATCATAATGGCAGGTCAGTTTTAGCATTTAGTGAACCTAGCAAAAAAGCCAAGCAAAAAACAAGTGTGGGATTGCACTTTTTTTGCAATTTCACCGCACTTGGAATTTTTTTCCCGTTTTCTAGTACACGACATGGTAAAACCAATTATGTCGTTCAAAAGTACAACTTGTCCCGCAAAAAATAAGCCCTCACATGGCCAAATTGACGGAAAAATAAAAAAGTTATGGCTCTGGGAAGGAGGGGAGTGAAAAACAAACAAGGAAAAACGAAAAATCCCACGGTCATGAAGGGGTTAATAGCATAGGAAGGGGCCATGGATATTGCTCCCCCCCCCCAGACTTTCAGCAGCCACAGTAAAGGAGCATCTAAAGACTTTTTTTTTTTTTTTTCTTTTTTAAGGGGAGGTGCAATCCATGCTTTTTTTCCCCCTCATAATGCATGTTCTCTCCCCTTTCTTGGACCAGCACTCCTCCAATTTGGCACGGGTGATTTTAAATTAGCAGGAAACTGCAAAAGAGGACCAGCCTATTTTTGCTTTCACCTGAAAGCATGAGGAAGGTAAGTTTTAATTTTCCTTTCTTTTGGTGTTGTTGCTGTATGGCGGCCATTGTTGCGGTGGTTTTGTGTTAGTGGGGCGATGCGGTCTGGAGCCAAAGGGACTCAATCTTGCAGCATGGGTACTGTGAGGCACCAGGCCACCTGCCCTGCTGGTGCATTGTCGCTGTGGCGGTGGTTTGCCCACTACACTGCTCCTTTGAGGCGATAGGGACTCACAGAGGTTCGCCGAAACATGGCAGTGGGTTTCATACTGTCTGATTAGAATGTTAAACTAAGTACCTCATGTTCAGTAATATATAGTTTTTCCTAGCAGCATTAGATCAACGTATGTTTTTTTTTTTGGAGGAGGTGCGATCCATTTTCTTTTGTGGCGTATTGCATTTATAGGATGCGCCAGTTCTGGCACTTAGCCTCGCTCTTCCCACTTGCCCTGGTGCTGTGGCAAATGGGGTGATAGTTGAGGCGAGTTGATGTCACGTTCGTATTGTCAGGTGACATCAAGCCCGGAGGTGAGTAACGGAGAGGCATCTTTAAAGAGCCACTGTCACCCCCTCCAGCCGTTCTAAACTAAAAGAGCCACCTTGTGCAGCAGTAATGCTGCAGTCTAACAAGGTGGCTCTTTTAGTTTTTGATTCAGTTATTACCTCAATAAAGCGTTTTAAAAATTGACCACAAATACCAGATTTTGTACCTGGAGGCGGTCCGAAGCGTCCTGTATGAAGCTCCCAACTGCCGTCACTCTTCTCTTCAGGGGCGATGGTCGCCGCCCCCTGAGCGCTGTTTCTTCTTAAATCCGGCGCCTGCGCTGTGCGTGCCTGCCTGGGGCCTGCGCAGTGTTCATTGTCAGTCACAGCTCAGATGCCTGACTGCGCCTGTGCGGGCAGTGCGGCCACCCTGTTGCTGAATCCCCGCCCCGCACTGTGTTATTCATTATGCACAGTGCGGGGCTGGGGTTCCTGGGAAGGCGGGGGAGCTGGGGGAACGTCTGAGCTGGGGGAGCGTCTAAATAGCGCACTGCGCATGCCCAGGAACCCCAGCCCCGCACTGTGCATAATGAATAACACAGTGCGCGGCGGGGATTCAGCAACAGGGTGGCCGCACTGCCCGCACAGGCGCAGTCAGGCACCCTGCATCTGAGCTGTGACTGACAATGAAGACTGCGCAGGCCCCAGGCAGGCACGCACAGCGCAGGCGCCGGATTTAAGAAGAAACAGCGCTCAGGGGGCGGCAACCAGCACCGCAGAAGAGAAGAGTGACGGCCGTTGGGAGATTCATAGAGGACGATTCGGACCGCCTCCAGGTACAAAATCTGGTATTTGTGGCCAATTTTTAAAACGCTTTATTGAGGTAATAACTGAATCAAAAACTAAAAGAGCCACCTTGTTAGACTGCAGCATTACTGCTGCACAAGGTGGCTCTTTTAGTTTAGAACGGCTGGAGGGGGTGACAGTGGCCCTTAAGACACCTATCCATTAGTAACCGCATAGAAATATTGTATAAAATCACACACACAGAAACAAAGTCCTTTAAACAAAGTCCTTTAATTGAAATAAAAACATAGACTCCTTTAATCAATCTTAATTAAACCAAACTCACCTCACCACCCAGTCCACTGAAGCCATGGTCTCATGTAACAGAATAAAAATAAGCCACAATATTCCTCACCTGTCCGCCGAGAAGACAATCTATATGTCCCACGACAGGTCTAGCTCTACTACATCTAGATGGCAGGCTGCATTGAAGAATGATGCGACTATACAGCCTGCCATCCAGCAGAGACACTGAGCAGCATGTGCTACCACTGCTCAGCGTCTCTCGGTTAACTTGTATGACCTGACGGACGTCACCACGAGCGTGAGAAAGTTCACATTCTCACGGTGCCGTCAGAAAGGTCCTGGGAGTTCACAGCCAATGAACTCACTTAACCTATCTGATATCAGAACAGGCGCCATGGGAAAAGTTATAACGCAATGACGTTAGATCTTGGCACCATCCAGGTAAAAAACTATTTCTCAGACATGGATTATGGCGTGGGACAGAACGACTCATAGGTGAGTGTTATGGTTGTTTGTTTTTTTTACTGGAGACAATGACTTCAATGGAATGGGAGTATAACTTATCTTTAAATAAAATAAAAATTTGATTTTTATTTGGAATTAAGGACTTTATTCTGGCTGTGTGATTATTTAAAATATAGCTATAGGATTAGTAATGGATCGGCATCTTATAGACGCCTCTTCATTACCAAGCCGTGGGCTTGATGTCACCAGACAATATAAAGGTGACATTAACCCCACAAATATGAACCCCACTGCCACAGGGCAAGTGGGAAGAGGCGGGCAAAATGCCACCAGAATTCTGGGGCAGCTGTGGGGGGTGGAATATCCACGGCACCTTATCAGCCTGAGAATACCAGCCAACAACTGACTGCTATAGCTTGGCTGGTTGTCAAAAATAATGGGGGGGAACCTGACGCCTTTATTTTGTTTTATTTGTTTAAATAATTTTTAAAAAATGGCTTTGGGACCCCTCTATTCTTGATAGCCAGCCACGATAAGACGAAAAGCTGAGGGTTGCAGCCTGCAGTTTTGCTTGGCTGGTTATCAAAAATACAGGTAAACCCATGCTGTTTCTCTTTATTTAGTTATAGTGCAGGCGCCGGGTGAGGAATACTTCCATCAGCCACCGCCTACTCTCGCTGCTATTAGCGGCAGCAGGTGTAGTATGATAGGAGTAGTAGTTCCATCAGCCGATGCCTGTGATCGGAGGTAAACTTTTTAATATAGACATTCAGATCCTCCCCAAAACATGGACCAGAGGTGAAAACGAAGCCGTGGTGCCCATTGGATATAGGGGAATAGTCGTCCCTGCCCTGAAAAATAAAAACAGCAAAACAGGGTCGCTGCTCAGGAGTAATATTGATATTGGTCTGGTATGAAGATGAGCTCTTGAAGTACAGCCCACCAGAAATTCAAGCTGCAATGGCTAAACTGTTTAATATTGTGCTGAATGCTGCTTCTTTCCTCATACCTGACTGAGGCCTCATCACACCCATCCACAACAATGAGGACAGGTATAATCCTGCCAACTACAGAGGCATATGTATCAGCAGCAACCTGGGAAAACTGTTCCAACAGCATCCTGAAGAAGAGGATCCTCAGTTTCCTAACCGAGCACAACATTCTCAACAAAAGCCAAGCTGGGTTCATGTCAAACCACCGCACTACTGACCACAGCTACACCCTGCACAGCCTCATTCAGAGCCACGTCCGCAGTACAAAGCATGGGAAGAGATATGCCTGGTTTGCGGACTTTAAGGCTATGTGCGCACGTTGAGTATTTGCTTGCAGAAATTTCAGCAAGGTTTCTGCATCGCTTGGCAGCAAACACACTGTGGAAAAATCCGCTGCTTTTTTGCATGCACTTTTTTTCTGTGCATTCAATCCTCCTCAGCACGAGGTCTCACCCTCCATGACGCCCAGTTGATATTATGGCTGTATGCACATGAGCTACTGCTGCTGTCACCAACCAAGTAAGGCCTCCAAGACAACCTGAAAATCTTGAAAAAAAATTCAGCTCCACATGGGCATTACTGCATTTCTACAGGAACGGACAATTACACCTACCTTGGCCTGGAAAGTCACCAGTCAGGGAGCTTCAAACAAGCCATAAAGATCCTGAAAAGACAAGGCCTGCAAAACCTTCTATGCCATCCGAAGGAAACTCTACCATCTGAAGCCGCCAGTGAGGGTCTGGCTAAAAATATTCGATACCATCATTGCCCGAATTTTTGTGTACGGCAGGGAAGTCTGGGGTCCTCACACATACCCAGACTGGTCAAGGTGGGATTCCAGCCCAACAGAAATATTCCACCTGTTATTCTGTAATCACCTTCTCCAGGTCCATTGGTGCACCTCCAACAGTGCCAGTCAGGCTGAGTTGGGTATATTTCCACTGCACCTAGCAGTCCTGAAGAGGGCGCTGTCATTCCAGGCTCACCTACATAGTTGCAGTCTGAGCTCCCATCACCATAAAGCCCTACTACATATATGGGGGTCAAACGAACCAGGACCGCCGAACAGTTCACCCAAACCCAACCGGACCAAAACACCAATCACAGCAGCCTGTACAAAGCCAGAATCAGGAAGATGGTAGACAACGGCCAGGAGAGGTATGTCAGTGTCTGGAGGAACAATATCGTCACCTCACAGAAACTGACCATGTTCCGGAGTCTACAGAGAGACTATAGAACGGCTCCATATCTGGACCCCAGAGACTGCCAGATCCTGAGTCTGTACAGACTCAGTGCCCACAATCTGGTCATCGAGTCTGGCTGGCACAGACAGAGCTTGAAGCCCAGGGAGGACAGACTGTGCATACACTGTGACCTGGAGGATGAGATCCAGCTCCTGCTACACTGCACCAAATACTCAGCAGTGAGGGACACTCACTTCAGGAGACTCAGCGATCCCCTCCCGGACTTCAGCTCCATGAAGGAGGAAGAGAAAACATATATCCTGCTGAGGGAAGAAGAGAGCGTGGAGCAGATAGCAGCGCAGTATGTGAGCGCGTACCATAGGCTGCGAGAAAAGAGAAGCATGATATGCCATGGACTTTCATAACTCCCACCCTGGATGTGCCACCATTCATTATGCCAAAGCAAGTGTACAGTAGAGAATAGGGAATGGGACTGTGGGCATGACTAATGAAGCTATTTATTGTCAAACTACTGCGTTTTCTCTTTTTACATTATAGTGACAAAAAAAAATTAGGCAGAACTGCCTCGTCAGGATCCTAGATGACAAATAACAGCAAGCAGTAAATCAACCTCTCCCACTCGGAAAAAGCTGCTGCCATAATGACAGGATCTGTCTTTGGTTTTCAGTTGATCCTGAAAAGGGATTGGAATAAATGAAGGGTTACGGCCCATTGAGAAGAGCAAATAATTCATAGGAAAGCTCATTCCCGACTCTTAAGGTACCGTCACACTAAACGATATCGCTAGCGATCCGTGACGTTGCAGCGTCCTGGCTAGCGATATCGTTTAGTTTGACACGCAGCAGCGATCAGGATCCTGCTGTGATATCGCTGGTCGTTGAACAAAGTTCAGAACTTTATTTGGTCATCAGACCGGCGTGTATCGTCGTGTTTGACACCAAAAGCAACGATACCAGCGATGTTTTACACTGGTAACCAGGGTAAACATCGGGTTACTAAGCGCAGGGCCGCGCTTAGTAACCCGATGTTTACCCTGGTTACCAGTGTAAAATGTAAAAAAAACAAACTACATACTCACCTTCGCGTCCCCCGGCGTCCGCTTCCCACACTGACTGAGCGCCGTAAAGTGAAAGTGAAAGTACAGCACAGCGGTGACGTCACCGCTCTGCTGTTAGGGCCGGCGCTCAGTCAGTGCAGGAAGCGGACGCCGGGGGACGCGAATGTAAGTATGTACTGTTTGGTTTTTTTACATTTTACGCTGGTAACCAGGGTAAACATCGGGTTACTAAGCGCGGCCCTGCGCTTAGTAACCCGATGTTTACCCTTTTTACCCGGGGACCTCGGCATAGTTGGTCGCTGGAGAGCTGTCTGTGTGACAGCTCTCCAGCGACCAAACAGCGACGCTGCAGCGATCAGCATCGTTGTCTGTATCGCTGCAGCGTCGCTTAGTGTGACGGTACCTTTAGGCTATGTTACCAAGATGAGTTTTTGGTGACATTTTTTAACGCTGCATATTTTTGAAAAAAATACAAGTGACGTTTTTATTTAATGGGTGCAGAAAATCTGCAACATCCAAAAACTCACTAAAAGCTCATCGTGGGAACATAGCCTTAGCAGACAAACGCTAAACAAGTCCTAAAAGTTATCGACAACAATTGTTTCCTAAATGCAAGTCTATTTGGCTAAAAAAAAATAAAATAATGCACAGTGTAAAATGTCAACAGAAAGAAGGGGACAGGCAAAATGGAAATAACAGATGAGATTCTGTTGCTGGGCAAAAATTAGGGGCGCAGCATCCTCCGACATAGTAGAAATGGGGCAGACAGCAGGGAGTGCCTGTGTTAGCCGGATGGGCACGTGACCATCGCTTAACCCAATCACTAGCCGCAGCGGTGACCAACACGACAGGCTGCAGCCAGTCACTTGTAAGTGCTATTACCGTGCGGTGCAGTGATTTGTACTCACTGTGGTGGACAAGTGTTGATGGGGCGAAGGCGTTTATTAAGCTGTTGGCTTATTTCCAGTAAAGGGTGATGATGTACAGACACATTACACAACTTTGTGGTCAGGGTATGTGGAAAGTGCTTTCCTGTACCAGCACCACATGACGTGACAAGTTTGGAGTGGATTATAATGCAGCCGAAACATTAAAATTTTCACTTCAGGGGTCACAGAACAAAAAATAACCAGGTGATGGCACATCCCAACAGCTCAAAAGCTGCTATTTGTTGAGGGAGGGGGGAATCTCAGAAGTCGGACCCCTTCCTGACACTATGCTGATGGAATAAGTAAACTTCTGCCGCATGCACATTATGTTGCAGAAGTTTAGCAGATTTTCAACATGAAATATGCTGTAAAATCCGCTTTGGAAAATATTCTCCAAAAGTGTATAAAGCAATTTTAAAGTGTCTAAACTTTTTACTTACGGGGCCAAATGGTGTAGGAATGAGCTCCTGGTGCCGAGGCTGCAGGTTGGGCATGGGCAGGTTACTGGCATCGCTGTTTTGTGGGATGATGGGCCTGTGGAAATGGAAGAAAAGTAACACTGCATCATTTCTGCGTTACATTCTAGTGTATCTACTTACCAATAATGCCATTTCCCCCATGTAAATGACCTCGTGTACATCCAGAGGCAGACGCACAAAGCATGTGGACTGTTCAGGCACGGCAGTAGTTACACAAGGTCACATAATATTAGGCTATAAAGTACCATAATTAAAAAAATAAATGAAAAACACAACCAAGTCCTAGCCAAACCCTTTAAATGTAAATACAGGGGTTCATAAAACAATACCTTTAACACAATATTTGTACTCGCAGCAACTCTCTGTATACAACCCTGTGCTAATAGCACCCTCCTGATTAATTATCTGTAGACAAAGGATTGCTGGGAGGATAAAGATCTTGCTCCTCAAGCTTTGTTCTGTCCTTGGGGATTAAACTTATAAAAAAAAGTTAAATAAACCAGTCCAAAATGAATGCAGTATGTATTTAAAAATAAACAAAAAACCCTAATATTTAAAAATATATTATTATTATTAAATAATACACAACCCACCAGTACCATTTTTAGTATCTGCTACAATATGGATAAACATTACATGGGTGTATACGTTTTGGAAAAAAAAAAAAGCTAAATAATTTAATCGTATGAATAACAGTGGTTTTTTTGTGTGTTTTTTTTGCAGGTGAGCAAAATTAATAATAATAATAAATAAAAAAAGAACCTCAACATGAATGCAGCCGTAGACTGTGTTTAGATGGCCATATTGCAGAGTGTGTAGACGTATCACAACTAATAGCAAAAATGCAGCGATGTTTACCTGCCCAGGCCTCCAAACAAATGCATTATCAGGATGCAGTGGACCCATAAAGTTAAGATGGTGGCAAAAATACCGATGAGACAAATCACTCACAGCCTCTTTTTGTGCCATGTTGTTTAGTGTTAGGACTCGTAAGTGTGGGGACCCTTGACACGGGTGGCGAGTTCACGTATTTTGGTCAAAATATTAACTAATGCCATATTTTTGTGTGTTTTTTCACTTTATTTGTCGGGGTGCAGCAGGGCCCATTCGGTCTTGTAAACTGTGGCCTCTGTTCACATTGGATGCATCTGGATAGCGCTGGCAGCCCGCCTGACCTAATAGTAGGGGCGTCACTGCTGTTAGCATGGATGCTGTGCGACACCATTGTGTGAACAGCGCCGCATACAAGTCTTCAATAACATGCCAAGCAACCACCCAAAATTAAGGCGCAGCTTCCCCCGTCAAGGCTCATTCCGCACATAGTGACCTGTATACACAATGTGAAACCCGTAGTGGGCAAGGAATTATATATATATATATATATATATATATATATATATATATATATATATATATATATATATATATATATATATATATATATTTTTTACAATGTTGCTATTTTTCACCTAGGCCACACTACATATATAATACGATACTGGACTTGGTAGACCAGCAAAGGAACAAGAAAAAAGTTGACCTAAAGTATAACATGAGAAATAAAAAAACTAACTACATCATATATAGAATTTTTACATTTTTTTTGTATTACACTTTAGTACGTCTGAATATGTAATAACGATATAATGCAGATATGTAATATACAATCTAACCCTAGACAGTAATAATCATACGAATCCTATGGCTCACACATGGGTGCTATGGCCAGCTCTGGTGGGGCACAATTATTAGCCCCCTTTGTCCTTTATAGGGTCTGCAGCACTAGTTGTGCAAGGAATCAGTGCATGCATGCTGGGACTTGTAGTCCGTGCAGTGCGCTGTCCTGGAGGCAGCGTTCCTCCCTGACCTGTACAGACATGGCGTTTATCCACAGGACCACTACATAACGGGCTGGTCCTACCTGTGGTCTTCCATCCTGGAGGAGGTGACGAGACCGGACGTGTCTCCGGGAGATGCGGCTCCTCCGTCCCTGGCGCAGACAGACACCACCGAGGCCGCCGGCTACACCCGACCCGACACCTGCGCCCTGACTGGAGCAGTGTGAGAGCTCCGCGCACGGGGCGGCCTAGGGCAGGCTGCACGGCGGGGCTGCTGCCTCCTGGTGCATCATGGGACATGTAGTTTGTGCAGCCTTCACTGCAGGCGACGGTTCCATGGCGGGTGTTCACACGCACCAGCAGCAGGGACTTGTGGAAATCAACTACAAGAAGCCTGAGTGACGGCAGCACGACAGGAAACCTCGTGTCCACTATCGGGATATCGATGAACCATCGATATCAGATCAATTGAATAGGAGCTGAGCTGCAGTACCAGGGAGCGGCCACTAAACAGTGTATGGCGCTGTGGTACTTTGTTTAACCCATTAATGACCCGGGCATTTTTCGTTTTGTGTTTTTTTTTTGCTTTTCTCACCTCTCCCTCTCTACTTTTCTTAACTTTTTTTTTTGTTTACCTCCCCCATGTGAGGATTTGTGTGGGTTTCTTGTACTATGGAAAAGCACCACACATTTTACCATATAATACTGGGGAAAAAATGCAAAAAAAAAAAAATTGTGCCATTATTATTATTATTATTTTTTTATTTTCACAAAATTCATTGTAAACATAAGCTGGTGGCACGATTCTCCAAGTCAGTACAATTACGGTGATAAAAACCTGTTTTGTTTTGTTTTTTTGTGAAAAAAAATCTGATTTATTTATTTATTTTTTTAAAAAGGAAAAAAAATTGTCTTCATTTTCAGAGACCCCTAACTTTTTTAACTTACAGGTTAAATAATTTTATACGTTGATAGATTTGACTTTTTTTGGGGGGACACGACAAAACCAAATGTGTTTTATTTTTTACAGGATTTTATTTTGATTATTCTTTATCTTTGGAGGTAGAAAAGTGTGTGATTACTGTGGTATTGCAGTATATGGCATAAGCGATTGAAGGACTGCAAGTTCATGTCCTCTAAAAAAAAAAACTTAAAAGGCAAAAACGTTTAAAAAAAGCCTTTTAAAATAAAATAATAAATATTAAAAATATGAAAAAAAAAAATATATATATATAATATATATCTGAGGCATTTTTAACCTTGCTGGTCCCACGCTCCTCTTTCTGGACACTTCTGAATCGACGTTAGTTGGCTATAGCGTACGGTTAATGGCGGCAGGTCACGCAGCTGCTATGGGGCTCAGGGGACAAGGGGGACTCGGTGCCCGCGGTGACACCGGGCCCCCCCTTCCGCCATCGCACGTTCAACTGTATCGGCGCGCTGGATGCCAATGAAGCTGAAAGTAATACTGAAAGTGCGAGTGTCAGCTGATCCACTTCTCCCATCATTCTTCCTCTGATGTCTCGGAGCAGCAGGCGCGATGACGTCACTACATGGCACCCACTGTGCTGAGATATGCGCGCGCTTCAGAACGCTCGCTGCAGAGACCTAAGCAGTGGGGGAATGAGGAGGAGAGGTGAGTATTGTTTTTTTTTTTTTTTTTTTAAATCAATGAGTACATTGTGATGGCCATAATACTGTATAGAGGACTATGGGGGTGAATTATACTGTATGGAATAAAAGGAGAACATGGGGCTTCTCAAGGAGGAGAATTACTTTGTAAAGGTTGAAAAGTTGTGAGATATAGTCTTCTGTGATCCCACCGAATATATTTTTTTTTGTTAGGGGGAGGGGGCGCAAATAGAACTTCTGCAATGGGGCCCTATGATTTCTATGTATGCCCCTGTTAGATGGTATGGATGATGTTGCTCGTAACTGCCTTTCCACGTTTTCAACATTCTGGAGCACAGGTGTACCATTTGCAAAGTTTTGTAAAGAACTTGAAGTAGTAAGTCCTGAACACAGATGTATATTATACTACAGGTCTCCTTACGGGGGAAATCCATCACTGCACGTGTTACTTTAATAGAAATCATGCAGTGGGAGATCTGCATTATATAAATCACATAGGAGACACTGAGACTGCTGTGTACACATCACATAGGAGACACTGAGACTGCTGTTAGACATCACATAGGAGACACTGAGACTGCTGTATACACATCACATAGGAGACACAGAGACTTCTGTTTATACAGTTGTGTGAAAAAGTGTTTGCCCCGTCTTGATTTCCTATTCTTTTGCATGTTTGTCACACTTAAATATTTTAGATCACCAAACAAATTGAAATATTAGACAAATAACACAAGTAATCATAAAATGCAGTGTTTAAATGAAGGTCTTTTTATTAAGGGAAAAAGAAATCCAAACCTTCAGGACCCTTTGTCAAAAAGTGATTGCCCCCTAAACCTAATAACTGGTTGGGCCAACCTTAGCAGCAACAACTGCAATCAAGCGTTTGCGATAACTAGTAATGAGACTTTTACAACGCTCTAGAGGAATTTTGGCAACTTATCTTTGCAAAATTGTTGTACTTCAGCCACATTGGAGGGTTTCCGAGCATAAACCACCTTTTTAAGGTCATGCCACACCATCTCAATCAGATTAAAGTCAGGACTTTGACTAGGCCACTCCAGTGTCTTTTGCTTTTCCTAAACCATTAAGAGGTGGACTTGCTGGTGTGTTTGGCATCATTGTCCTGCTGCATAACCCAGGTGCGCTTCAGCTTGAGGTCACGAACAGACGGCCGGACATTCTCCTTCAGGATGTTTTGATAGCAGAATTCATGGTTCCATTTAGCACAGCAAGTCTTCCAGATCCTGAAGCAGCAAAACAGCCCCAGATCATCACACTACCACCACCATATTTTACTGTTGGTATGATGTTCCTTTTCTGAACTGCTTTGTTACTTCTACACTACAGTATATCTAATGGGACTTACACCTTCCAAAAAGTTCTACTTTTGTCTGGTCAGTCTACAAAATATCCTACCAAAAGTGGGGATTAACAATATGTTTTCTGTCAAAACTGAGATGAGCCATTATGTTCTTATTGCTTAGCAGTGGTTTTCGACTTGGAACTCAGCCATGTAGGCCATTTTTGACCGGTCTCTGTCATGATCTCCATGGCCAGAGAACTAGCATAAGCCTCTATAGGAACAAGCTCTTGGAAGATGTAACTGTACTGACCATGAACTAAACCTACCGCATCATCTAGAAGTAGCCAGGTAGCATGTCCTACTTTTTATCCCTATATGCCCAGCGCCGGCCGGAGAACTAAATAATGCTAGCAGAGGGAAATATAAGACCTGACTCACCTCTAGAGAAATGCCCAAAAGGAGACAGAAGCCCCCCACATATATTGGCGGTGATATGAGATGAAACAACAAACGCAGCAGGAAAATAGTTTTAGCAAATTTGAGGTCCGCTTTCTAGATAGCAGAAGACAGAAAGCATACTTTCATGGTCAGTAGAAAACCCTAACAAAACACATCCAGAAATTGCTTTAGGACTCTGGCATTAACTCATAATACCAGAGTGGCAATTCCTGATCAACAAGAGCTTTCCAGACACAGTAACGAAACTGCAGCTGTGAACTGGAACCAAAATACAAAAACAAAACATGGACGAATGTCCAACTTATCTAGTAGATGTCTGGGAGCAGGAACAAGCACAGAGAGGCTTCTGATAACATTGTTGACCGGCAAGCATCTAACAGAGAAGCCAGGTTATATAGCGACACCCAGATCTAATCAGAACAGGTGAACAGGGAAGATGATGTCACAAGTTCAATTCCACCAGTAGCCACCGGGGGAGCCCAGAATCCAAATTCACAACAGTACCCCCCCCTCAAGGAGGGGGCACCGAACCCTCACCAGAACCACCAGGGCGATCAGGATGGGCCCTATGAAAGGCACGAACCAGATCAGAGGCATGAACATCAGATGCAGTGACCCAAGAATTATCCTCCTGGCCGTATCCCTTCCACTTGACCAGATACTGGAGTCTCCGTCTGGAAACACGGGAGTCTAGGATTTTTTCCACAACGTACTCCAACTCACCCTCAACCAACACCGGAGCAGGAGGCTCAACGGAAGGCACAACCGGTGCCTCATACCTGCGCAATAACGACCGATGAAAAACGTTATGAATAGAAAAGGATGCAGGGAGGTCCAAACGGAAGGAAACAGGGTTAAGAATCTCCAATATTTTATACGGACCGATGAACCGAGGCTTAAACTTAGGAGATGAGACCCTCATAGGGACAAAACGAGAAGACAACCACACCAAATCTCCAACACAAAGCCGAGGACCAACACGACGGTGACGGTTGGCAAAAAGCTGAGTCTTCTCCTGGGACAACTTTAAATTGTCCATCACCTGCCCCCAGATATGATGCAATCTCTCCACCACCGCATCCACTCCAGGACAATCCGAGGACTCCATCTGACCGGAGGAAAATCGAGGATGGAACCCCGAATTACAGAAAAACGGGGAAACCAAGGTGGCAGAGCTGGCCCGATTATTGAGGGCGAACTCCGCCAATGGCAAAAAAGCAACCCAATCATCCTGGTCAGCAGACACAAAACACCTCAGATATGTCTCCAGGGTCTGATTAGTCCGCTCGGTCTGGCCATTAGTCTGAGGGTGAAAAGCAGACGAAAAAGACAAATCTATGCCCATCCTAGCACAAAATGCCCGCCAAAATCTAGACACAAATTGGGTTCCTCTGTCAGAAACGATATTCTCAGGAATACCATGCAAACGAACAACATTTTGAAAAAACAGGGGCACCAACTCGGAAGAAGAAGGCAATTTGGGCAGGGGAACCAAATGAACCATCTTAGAAAAACGGTCACACACCACCCAGATGACAGACATCTTCTGAGAAACAGGCAGATCTGAAATAAAATCCATCGAGATGTGTGTCCAAGGCCTCTTAGGAATAGGCAAGGGCAACAATAATCCACTAGCCCGAGAACAACAAGGCTTGGCCCGAGCACAAACGTCACAAGACTGCACAAAGCCTCGCACATCTCGTGACAGGGAAGGCCACCAGAAGGATCTTGCCACCAAATCCCTGGTACCAAAAATTCCAGGATGACCTGCCAACGCAGAAGAATGCACCTCAGAGATGACTTTACTGGTCCAATCATCAGGAACAAACAGCCTATCAGGCGGACAACGATCCGGTCTATCCGCCTGAAACTCCTGCAAGGCCCGCCACAGGTCTGGAGAAACAGCTGACAAGATAACTCCCTCCTTAAGAATACCTGTGGGGTCAGAGTTGCCAGGTGAATCAGGCTCAAAACTCCTAGAAAGGGCATCCGCCTTAACATTCTTAGAACCTGGTAGGTACGATACCACAAAATTAAACCGAGAAAAAAATAATGACCAGCGTGCCTGTCTAGGATTCAGGCGCCTGGCGGTCTCAAGATAAATCAAATTTTTGTGGTCAGTCAATACCACCACCTGATGTCTGGCCCCCTCAAGCCAATGGCGCCACTCCTCAAACGCCCACTTCATGGCCAAAAGCTCCCGATTCCCAACATCATAATTCCGCTCAGCGGGCGAAAATTTACGGGAAAAGAAGGCACAAGGCCTCATCACGGCGCAGTCAGAACTTTTCTGCGACAACACTGCCCCAGCTCCGATCTCAGAAGCGTCGACCTCAACCTGAAAAGGAAGAGTCACATCAGGCTGACGCAACACAGGGGCAGAAGAAAAAAAAGCCGGATTACTCACCGGTAATGCTCTTTTAATGAGTCCACGACAGCACCCCACTGGAGAGAGAGGGATCCGCCCCGCAGGAACAGGAAACCTATTGAGAAATAAAAGAGGGCGGTCCGCCTTTCCTCCTCAGTTTTGATTTCAGAGTACCCGGAGGACCGCCAGTATTAGGCAAATATCATTTATTTCATTCTTTAAACTTATTTGCTTATGATTAAAAGGAATTTACTCAATCAGTATTATATTGATCTAGGGCGGGATGTAAGAGGGTGCTGTCGTGGACTCATTAAAAGAGCATTACCGGTGAGTAATCCGGCTTTTTACTCTTCGCCACGACAGCACCCCACTGGAGATCTTTCAGAGACCATCACCTAGGGAGGGGACCACCGTGCTGAGGACAGTCCTGCCAAAGTCTAGGTCAGAAGTTGACGATAGGTCTAGCCTATAGTGGTTATAGAATGTAGAAGGATTTGACCACGTTGCCGCCTTACATATAGTTTCAATCGGGACGTCTCCCCTCTCTGCCCAGGAGGATGCCATCGCTCTGGTGGAGTGTGCCGTTATGCCTTCCGGAGGGATTTCTTTCCTCGCGGAGTAAGCCAGTCTGATAGATTCTCTGATCCACCGGGATAAGGTGCTTTTTGTTACTCCATGACCCTTCTTGACACCCTGGAAGGAAATAAACAGAGCCCTACTCTGTCGCCAGCTGCTGGTCTTTTCAATGTATTTTAACACTACTCTTTTAACGTCTAGAGTGTGATATTTTTGTTCTTCAGGAGTGGATGGATTACTGAAGAAAGTGGGCAAGATTATTTCTTGTGACCTGTGGAATTTTTTCGCTACTTTGGGTAGATAGGAAGGGTCTGGTTTAAGAATTAGTTTATCCTGAAAGGTTAACAAAAAAGGTGGATCTATGGAGAGTGCTTGGATGTCACTGATTCTCCTAGCTGAAGTCAGTGCTACCAAGAGGGCCGTTTTTAGTGATAGACATTTAATTGATATTGAGTCTATTGGCTCGAATGGAGAGTCTGTTAGGGCTTGTAAGACTAAATTTAAATCCCATGGTGGAATCCTAGGTATGTTAACTGGATTCATTCTTTCGCAGGCCGTAATAAATCTGGATACCCATCTATCCCCCGCGATGTTATGGCCATAGAGGGCTCCTAGTGCTGAAACATGAACCTTTAAGGTGTTTACAGTTAGACCCAGTTCTCTCCCTTTTTGAAGAAATTCCAAGATAGAGTATATAGGAATTTCTGATGTATTGGTAGATGTATGGAATTGCAGGAATTTTTTCCATACTCTCGTATAGATTTTTGTGGTGGAGGGTTTCCTACTATGGAGAAGTGTATCAACCAAACCCCCCGAGAACCCTCTTGACCTTAGCATCTGCCTCTCAAGTTCCAGGCCGTCAGGTGAAGATTGTCCACCTGAGGGTGGAAAAACGGACCTTGGAAGAGAAGATTGGGCGTTGAGGGGAGGACCCAAGGATCTGAGATCGACATAGTCTGTAGCCACGAGAACCATGGTCTCTTGGGCCAGAATGGAGCTATCAGTACAACTCTCGCCCCTTCCTCCCTGATTTTGCGTATGACTTGAGGTAGCAATATGATTGGAGGAAACGCGTACGCCAGACTGAACTGCCAAGGGGCTTGGAGAGCGTCCAGAATGTCCGGATGATCCGCTGGTGATAGGGAGGCGAATCTCTGAACTTTTCTGTTTCTTCTTGTGGCGAAGAGATCTATCTGAGGACGGCCCCAAAGAGATACTATGTCCAGGAAAATTTGTTGGTTTAGACACCACTCCCCTTGTTTTAGGGTGTGTCGGCTTAGAAAGTCCGCCTGCTGATTGCTTGCTCCTCTTATGTGCAACGCAGTAAGGGATGCTAGATGATTTTCTGCTAGATTTAAAATTTCCGTAGCAGAAGACATCAGAGTCTCTGATCGCGTACCTCCTTGACGGTTTAGATACGCCACGGTGGTGGTGTTGTCGGACAGGACTCTGACGTTTTTCCCCCGAAGCTGTGGGAGGAAATGGTATAAGGCGTACTTTACAGCATTTAGTTCTTTGAAGTTAGAGGAGCTGCAGCTTTCCTCTATGCTCCATGATCCCTGGCAATAATCATTCCCCATATGAGCGCCCCATCCATGAGGACTGGCGTCAGTGGTTATGGTATGAGATGGCGTTATTACCCATGGAACCCCACTCATCAAATGGTCTGAGTCTAGCCACCACTCTAAGGAAGTTAAAACCTCCTGAGATAAGGTTATTTTTGCATTTAGATGACCCAATAACCGTTTATCCTCTTGTAAAACTTGATGTTGCAGTGTTCTAGTGTGGTGTTGAGCCCATCTTACTGCAGGTATACAAGAGATTAGAGACCCTAATAATGACATAGCCTGTCTTAGGGATATACGTGGATTGTTTATTGCGGCTAGGACTTTGTGTCTGATCAGTGAAATTTTTACCTGTGGCAGAAGACACTTTTGAGATATAGAGTCTAAATGGAACCCCAAGAACGCTTGACGGGAAAGTGGAGTGAGTCTGGATTTGTCGGTATTGATTATCCAGCCCAGGCCCTGTAGAGAGGAAATTGTGTGAGCTAAACGGTCAGTACATTGAGTAGCTGAATTTCCTATTACCAGAAAATCATCCAGATAGGGCACAATCAAGGTTTCCTTCTGGCGAAGGTAGGCCATCACCTCTAGCATTATCTTGGTGAAGATCCTCGGTGCTGTTGAGAGGCCGAAGGGCAGGGCCACATATTGAAAATGATGAACCTCGTTGTTGATTTTTACCGCCACCCTGAGGAATTTCTGGTATCTGTTATGAATAGGGAGATGATAATATGCATCTTTTAGATCAATGCCCCCCATCATACAATTTGGGAAGAGGAGCTTTATGGTGGATCTAATGGACTCCATTTTAAAGGTATAATTTTCGATAAATAAGTTGAGTTTTTTAAGGTTAATGATTGTCCTGAAAGAACCGTCGGGTTTAGAGATTAGGAATAGGGGAGAGTAGAACCCCCTACCCTCCTGTCCCACCGGAACTTGGACTAGGACCCGTTTTGATAATAGGGTTTGAATTTCAAGCTCTAACGCCTGTTGCTGTATAGGCGAGCTGAAAGATGTTATAATATAAGACTCGTGGGGGACACGAGAGAATTTTAATTTAATTCCATCTCGGATGATATTTAAAACCCACGAGCTAGATGTTATCTTTTCCCATTGAGTGGCGAAAAACTTCAATCTACCCCCAACTGGTATATCCTCAGTATTTGTTATCTTTTGAGGGGTTGGGTCTTCTGAACATGGTACCTCTCTGCTTTTCATCTTTAGTGGTCCATGTTGTAGACCTATCCGTTTGCTTTCTTTTGCCAAACGGTCTCTTTTTGAAGGCTCTCCTATAAAAAGGAATGGAAGAGTCAGGAAAAGCTTTTTTCCTGTCTTTCGCCTTCTTTAGTATGTCATCTAGAGTTTTGCCAAAGAGGAACTCACCCTCACATGGGATGGCGCATATTTTAGATTTTGACTGCGCATCGCCCTTCCAGCTTTTCATCCATAGTGCACGCCTTGCGTTGTTTACCAGACCTGCAGACCTTGCCGCTAACCGAAGGGAGTCCGCGGATGCGTCCGCCATGAAGGCTGCTGCACCCCGTATTAAGGGGATGGCTGCCCGTAATTTCTCTCTTGGGGTTTTATTCTCAATTTGTTGGTCCAATTGATCTATCCATATGAGCATTGATCTGGCTGTGCAAGTGCTTGCTACTGCTGGCTTAAATATTCCCGTAGTTGCCTCCCAGGATCTTTTTAGGGAGGACTCGGCTTTGCGATCTAGAGGATCCGAGAGCAGTCCCGCATCCTCTACAGGCAGAGTTGACTGCTTCGAGGTAGAGGCTACAGCAGCATCAACTTTAGGGACTTTTGTCCATGTGAGAAGCTCGTCGTCACTAAACGGGTATTTTCGTTTTGACGATGAGGGTAAAAAGCTTCTCTGATCTTGCTTTTCCCACTCCCTTTTTATTAACGCTTTCACTGCCGGTATGACCGGAAAGCATCTCCTTTTTCTCTCTGCCAAACCTGCAAACATTATATCTTGCGTGGTTTGTGCTCCTTTTGTCTCTTCACACCCCATAGTGTCTCGTATTGATTTCACTAAATTGTCCACACTTTCCACCGGGAAGCAAGGACGTCCCTCAATTTCAGACGATGAAGATGATGATGATGATGATGACAGGGAGGCGTCTGAACACACAACCTGGTCACTGTCTGAATTTGACGAGGGTGTCGGTATTTTGGGTTTGGCTTTATGCGGTTTATCTTGGGATATGGCTCTTAATTCTTCCCTGATAATGGTACGCAAGTCCGTAATGGACATTGCCGCTCCTTGTGTGGTCTCAGATATACAGCCTTGACAAAGTTTTTTGGGGTATGAGTCGGGTAGGGGCTGGCTACATAGAGCACATTCTTTATGTTTTGTTTTTTCACGTTTTTTACCCTGACCCGTGCGCTGATGAGAGAAGGAGGAGGGAGAGAGAGAGAGAGAGGGGAAATAGCATTAGCTTAATAGGTAGAGTCACTCACACTCACCCAGTGAAGCTGATAATACCGGATCAGAAGCCCGAGATCCTGTCCTGGATCTGATCACCGAACCGCTCTTATGACCGGTGTCTGAAGATCCTTTGCTGGGACGATCTTTGGCAGGGGGTACTTGGTCTCCTGTTTCAGGGTCCATGGCACCTGGGGATGACATCTTACATCGCCGGATAGTAGCGCTCATTTGATTTAAATATGGCGCCTAAGCGTCCTCCTTCTTGCGCATGCGCAAGGACCGCACCTTTCCCCCCGCCGCCGGCCGCAGCTTGGATACTCCGGAAGTTCAAGCTATACTTCCGGGTAATCCTTGGTGGTGGTCGGCGCGTGCGCAGTCCGAGCCCCGGACTCACTTCCGGAACGCTGTCCTCACCTGCTCAGCGAGGATTCCGGCGCCTGCTATTGCCACCTGCTTCGGAAACGATGCCCGGCGGCCTTACCCGGACCAGGTCATCGTCCGGGCTTCTGTCAGGCGAGGAGGGAGCCGTCAAACGGATCTCCCCCGACGCTGCCTCTGGACTGCAGCCCCTGCCGTTCTTAAAAGACACCGCACAGGCGGCGTGCATGCCCAGGTATATTTTCTTTATAGAAATCCTGTCGTTCCTGCAGGAACAGGAAACCTAAACTGAGGAGGAAAGGCGGACCGCCCTCTTTTATTTCTCAATAGGTTTCCTGTTCCTGCGGGGCGGATCCCTCTCTCTCCAGTGGGGTGCTGTCGTGGCGAAGAGTAAAACGGCGCTTAAGCTCCTGAAAGGCCTCCACAGCATCAGGGGACCAATTAGCAACATCAGCACCCTGTCTAGTCAAATCGGTCAATGGCTTAACGACATCCGAAAAACCAGAAATAAATCGACGATAAAAGTTGGCAAAGCCCAAAAATTTCTGAAGACTTTTAAGAGAAGAGGGCTGCGTCCAATCACAAATAGCTTGAACCTTGACAGGATCCATCTCAATGGAAGAGGGAGAAAAAATATATCCCAAAAAGGAAATTCTCTGAACCCCAAAAACGCACTTAGAACCCTTGACACACAGAGAATTAGACCGCAAAACCTGAAAAACCCTCTTAACTTGCCGGACATGAGAGTCCCAGTCATCCGAAAAAATCAGAATATCATCCAGATACACTATCATAAATTTATCCAAAAAATCGCGGAAAATATCATGCATAAAGGACTGGAAGACTGAAGGGGCATTAGAAAGACCAAAAGGCATCACCAAATACTCAAAGTGGCCCTCGGGCGTATTAAATGCGGTTTTCCACTCATCCCCCTGCCTGATCCGCACCAAATTATACGCCCCACGGAGATCAATCTTAGAGAACCACTTGGCCCCCTTTATGCGAGCAAACAAATCAGTCAGCAACGGCAATGGGTATTGATATTTAACCGTGATTTTATTCAAAAGCCGATAATCAATACATGGTCTCAAAGAGCCGTCTTTTTTTGACACAAAGAAAAAACCGGCTCCTAAGGGAGATGACGATGGACGAATATGTCCCTTTTCCAAGGACTCCTTTATATATTCTCGCATAGCAGTATGTTCAGGCACAGACAGATTAAATAAACGACCCTTTGGGTATTTACTACCCGGAATTAAATCTATAGCACAATCGCACTCACGGTGCGGAGGTAGTGAACCCAGCTTGGGTTCTTCAAAGACGTCACGATAATCAGACAGGAACTCAGGGATTTCAGAGGGAATAGATGATGAAATGGACACCAAAGGTACGTCCCCATGAGTCCCCTTACATCCCCAGCTCAACACAGACATAGCTCTCCAGTCAAGGACTGGGTTGTGAGACTGCAGCCATGGCAATCCCAGCACCAAATCCTCATGTAGATTATACAGCACTAGAAAACGAATAGTCTCCTGGTGATCCGGATTAATACACATAGTCACTTGTGTCCAGTATTGTGGTTTATTATTAGCCAATGGGGTGGAGTCAATCCCCTTCAGAGGAATAAGAGTTTCCAAAGGCTCTAAATCATACCCACAACGATTGGCAAAGGACCAATCCATAAGACTCAAAGCGGCGCCAGAGTCGATATAGGCGTCAGTAGTAATAGATGACAAAGAGCAAATCAGGGTCACAGACAAAATAAATTTAGACTGTAAAGTGCCAATGGAAACGGATTTATCAAGCTTTTTAGTACGCTTAGAGCACGCTGATATAACATGAGTAGAATCCCCACAATAGAAACACAACCCATTTTTCCGTCTAAAATTCTGCCGCTCGCTTCTGGACAGAATTCTATCACACTGCATGCTTTCTGGCGTCTTCTCAGTGGACACCGCCAGATGGTGCACAGGTTTGCGCTCCCGCAGACGCCTATCGATCTGAATGGCCATTGTCATGGACTCATTCAGACCCGCAGGCACAGGGAACCCCACCATAACATCCTTAATGGCATCAGAGAGACCCTCTCTGAAAGTAGCCGCCAAGGCACACTCATTCCACTGAGTAAGCACAGACCATTTACGGAATCTTTGGCAGTAAATTTCAGCTTCATCTTGCCCCTGCGATAGGGACATCAAAGTTTTTTCTGCCTGAAGTTCCAAATGAGGTTCCTCATACAGCAAGCCCAAGGCCAAAAAAAACGCATCCACATTGCGCAACGCAGGATCCCCTGGTGCCAATGCAAAAGCCCAGTCTTGAGGGTCGCCGCGGAGCAAGGAAATCACAATCCCAACCTGCTGTGCAGAGTCTCCAGCAGAACGAGATTTCAGGGACAAAAATAGCTTACAATTATTTCTAAAATTCTGAAAGCTAGATCTATTCCCTGAGAAGAATTCCGGCAAAGGAATTCTCGGCTCAGATACCGGAGCATGAATAATAAAATCTTGCAAATTTTGTACTTTCGTGGTGAGATTATTCAAACCTGCAGTTACACTCTGAAGATCCATTATTAACAGGTGAACACAAAGCCATTCAAAGATTATAAGGAGAGAGAAAAAAAAGAAAGACTGCAGCATAGACAGACTGGCAAGTGATCCAATTAAGAGCACAGAGGAAAAAAAAAAAAAAAAAAAACTCTCAGCAGACTTCTTATTTCTCTCCTTTCTCAGCCAAGGATTTTAACCCTTTAGTGGGCCGGTCAAACTGTCATGATCTCCATGGCCAGAGAACTAGCATAAGCCTCTATAGGAACAAGCTCTTGGAAGATGTAACTGTACTGACCATGAACTAAACCTACCGCATCATCTAGAAGTAGCCAGGTAGCATGTCCTACTTTTTATCCCTATATGCCCAGCGCCGGCCGGAGAACTAAATAATGCTAGCAGAGGGAAATATAAGACCTGACTCACCTCTAGAGAAATGCCCAAAAGGAGACAGAAGCCCCCCACATATATTGGCGGTGATATGAGATGAAACAACAAACGCAGCAGGAAAATAGTTTTAGCAAATTTGAGGTCCGCTTTCTAGATAGCAGAAGACAGAAAGCATACTTTCATGGTCAGTAGAAAACCCTAACAAAACACATCCAGAAATTGCTTTAGGGATCTGGCATTAACTCATAATACCAGAGTGGCAATTCCTGATCAACAAGAGCTTTCCAGACACAGTAACGAAACTGCAGCTGTGAACTGGAACCAAAATACAAAAACAAAACATGGACGAATGTCCAACTTATCTAGTAGATGTCTGGGAGCAGGAACAAGCACAGAGAGGCTTCTGATAACATTGTTGACCGGCAAGCATCTAACAGAGAAGCCAGGTTATATAGCGACACCCAGATCTAATCAGAACAGGTGAACAGGGAAGATGATGTCACAAGTTCAATTCCACCAGTAGCCACCGGGGGAGCCCAGAATCCAAATTCACAACAGGTCTCTTTTTTATGGTGGAGTCATGAACACTGACCTTAACTGAGGCAAGTAAGGCCTGCAGTTCTTTGAATGTTGTTGTGGGGTCTTTTGTGACCTCTTGGATGAGTTGTCGCTGTGCCTTTGGGGTAATTCTGGTTGGCCAGCCACTCTTTGGAAGGTTCACCACTGTTCCATGTTTTCACCATTTGTGGATAATAGCGCTCACTGTGGTTCGCCGGTTCCCAAAGCTTTAGAAAAACCCACCTGAGGAAGGTAGCGGTCCGCTGCCGAAACGCGTAGTGGTTTAATAAAAGGTTTGTTTACCACTAATCCATTGCAGTGTGCTCTATAGCCATAGTGCTCCTTAAATTGACCACATACATATTTTTTCCAAAAAATGTTGATATTCCCCTTGAGGGATTGTGGCTGGAGCAGCTTGGAGCCATAGAGTTCATCTCCAGGCAACAGGACCTGAAGTGACGTCACAGATTGTGAAGTGGAATCACGTGACTGGTTCTTGGGCCCACGTGACCAGACCAGGAAGCACAGCACAAGAGCGGTCCCAGAGCAAAAGAGCAGGAGTGCACGGAGACATCCGCTACCGCAGTTGTGCAAGGGTGCACAACTCTTCCAGGTGAGGGGCTAATCCCCCCACCTTTCATTGAAACATCCCAATTAAACCACCTGGTGCTTCTCATGCTGCGCTCTTCCATTTTTCTTGTCTTGCAAAGGTTTAGAAATGGCTTTATAACCTTTTCCAGACTGATGGATCTCAAGTACATTGTTTCTCATTTGTTACAGAAATTCTTTGGATCGCGGCTTCTGAGAAACTTTTGGTCTTCACTTTTGTCAGGCAGGTCCTATTTAAGTGATTTCTTGATTGAGAACTGGTGTGGCAGTAATCAGACCTGTGTTTGGCTAGGGTATTTGAACTCAGTGTCCCAAAGATGGGATAAACCACAGTTAATTTATGTTTTAAGGAAGGGGGGCAATTAATTTTTCACACAGGGGAAAAAAGGTTTGGATTTCTTTTTCCCTTAATAATATAAACCTACATTTAAAAACTGCATTTTGTGTTTACTTGTGTTCTTTTTGTCTAAGATTTAAATTTGGTGATCTAAAACATTTAAGTGTGACAAACATGCGAAAGAATAGGAAATCAGGAAGGGGGCAAATACTTTTTCACACAACTGTATATCAAATAGGAGATATCGTGACTGCTGTATATACATGACATAGAAGATACAGAGACTGCTGTTTACACATCAGATAGGAGACACTGAGACTGCTGTATATACATCACATAGGAGACACAGAGACTGCTGAATATACATGACATAGGAGACACTGGGAATGGAGTATATATAATTGTATATCATACTAGATGGTGGCCCGATTCAAACGCATCGAGTATTCTAGAATATGTATGTATGTATGTGGTGCTTAGCACAGCCACATAGTATATAGCACAGCCACGTAGTATATAGCACAGCCACATAGTATATAACACAGCCACCTAGTGTATAGCACAGCCATGTAGTATATAGGACAGCCACGTAGTATATAACAGCCCACATAATATATAGCACAGCCCACGTAATATATAGCACAGCCCATGCAATATATAACACAGCCCACGCAGTATATAACACCGCCCACGTAGTATACAGCAGTGTGGGCACCATATCCCTGTTAAAAAAAAATTTAAAATAAAAAATAGTTGTATACTCACCTGTTGTGAAATTGGATTTTGGGCTCCCCCGGTGGCCACTGGTGGAATTAACTGGTGTGCATCATCCTCTCTGTTCACCTGTTTCCATCAGGATGTGGGAGTCGCTATTTAGCCTTGCTCCTCTGTCACTTCCATGCCGGTCAACATTGTAATCAGAAGCCTTTCTGTGCATGTTCCTGCTGCTAGACAACTCCCAGCTAAGTTGGACTTTAGTCCTTGTTTGTTTTTGCATTTTGTTCCAGTTCACAGCTGTAGTTTCGTTTCTGTGTCTGGAAAGCTCTTGTGATCTGAAATTGCCACTCTGATGTTATGAGTTAATACTAGAGTCTTAAAGTAATTTCAGGATGGTGTTTGATAGGGTTTTCAGCTGACCATGAAAGTGCCTTTTCTGTCTTCCTGCTATCTAGTTAGCGGACCTCAATTTTGCTAAACCTATTTTCATACTACGTTTGTCATTTCATCTAAAATCACCGCCAATATTTGTGGGGGCCTCTGTCTGCCTTTCGGGGAAATTTCTCTAGAGGTGAGCCAGGACTATATTTTCCTCTGCCAGGATTAGTTAGTCCTCCGGCCGGCGCTGGGCGTCTAGGGATAAAACGCAGGCTACGCTACCCGGCTACTGTTAGTTGTGCGGCAGGTTTAGTTCATGGTCAGTTTAGTTTCCATCCTTCCAAGAGCTAGTTCTTATGTTTGCTGGGCTATGTTCTCTTGCCATTGAGAACCATAACACTCACCCTCCGGCGTCCACCGAAGCTGTCCTGATGCGCGCGATGTTGCCTCCAGCTTCCTTTCCCAGTGATGCATTGCGAAATTACTCAGATAACTTAGTGGTCTCGCGAGACCACTAAGTCATCTGGGTAATTTTGCAAAGCATCACTGGGAACGGAAGCTGGTGGCAGCATCGTGCGCATCGGTGGACGGCGGAAGGTGAGAATAGCACAATTTTTTATTTTTTTATTATTTTTAACATATCTTTTTACTATTGGTTCTGCATAGGCAGCATCAATAGTAAAAAGTTGGTCCGGGATGGGGCGACACACTGGCACTGGCTGGAGGGGAGTAGGGAGGGGGCACTGACTTGAGAGTAGAGAGGGGCCAATTTGCGGTGGACTAAGCCTGTCGCTGATTGGTCGCGGCTGGCCGGGCGCGACCAATCAGCGACGCGGGATTTCCGTTACGGAAGTTAGTTACAAACAAACAGACGGAAGTACCCCTTAGACAATTATATATATAGATAGGAGAGAGAGACTTCTGTAGTAGTGATGAGCGAATATACTCGTTACTCAAGATTTCTCGAGCATGCTCGGGGGTCCTCCGAGTATTTTTTAGTACTCGGAGATTTAGTTTTCATCGCCTCAGCTGAATGATTTACATCTGTTAGCCAGCATAAGTACATGTGGGGGTTGCTTGGTTGCTAGGGAATCCCCACATGTAATCAGGCTGGCTAGTAGCTGTAAATCATCCAGCTGCGGCGAAAATCTCCGAGCACTAAAAAATACTCGGAGGACACCCGAGCATGCTGAGGTTCCCCACCACTGCTATAGTATATAGCTCATTACGTGGGTTACCAGCCATCCTTGCAGTCCATGCTTGGCCCGTTACGTAAGCAAGGAGGTCATGACACTATTGGGCGCTGTGTTCTACAGCTTGCTCAAAGCAATCTGAAGCTGGTCAGATCGTGGGATCCTGCCAGCTTCATTCTAACTGTGCTTCTGTGCTGTAGATACAAAGCTGCCTCTACTACTAGGATTATAGCCCGCACAGTTTGGACCAGTAGCACGGCCATGCTGCTGATCTGCACTGTCCATATTCAGGAGTGTACCGCCCCTGGCAAAACAGGAAACGGGGGTTGAGAGCAGTGCACTTCTGAAGCTGCGTCTTGAGATATCAAAGTCAAACACCACCGAGCAACACCTAATACCTCTTCAGTAGTGCCAGAAAAATACTACAATGCAACACTAAATTCCTCCCCAGCAGTACCAAATACCAGATTACAGCACTCAATACCCCCCACCCACACAGCGCCAAATACCACAGTGCAGCTGCAGTTTATCCTTTCATACCCTTTTCCCCCTGTTGGCTGCGTTACTGTTTCCCACCCTTCACAATCTGGCAGGAGCGCAGGAGATGCTGTAGGTGGAATGAGACTATGGACGGCTCTTGGGGATTTTCTCTCGCCTCTTCCGTTCTTGCCTCGCAGTCTTCAGAACCTGGACGGCCGCAGCTCTCATGAAGCTGGTGCAGCAGCTGTGGGCATGTAAACTGTAAGGGGGTTACCTTCTCTGCTCCGTGCCTGGAACCACTTAGCTGTGCAGCAGGTTGCCATGGGGGCAGACTTAGGGGCCGGGACAGGAAGGAAGCCGGGCTGAGAAAAGAGGCGCGCTTTCCAGGGCTAGAGCAGCGTGCACAGCAGAGTGTGCAGCAGAGAGCGCAGCGGATACAGCGGACAGAACATGCAGCTGCGCTCCGGGGAGGAGAGAGAGCTCCCGGTCGGAGGACTGAGACAGGAAGATTGCCCAGAAAGACTGCATCTTGTGAGTACGTGAAAGCGGACTCTGCTGTGACTGGAGAGGTGCGCCCTGATGCTCGTGCAAAGACATTGACCCGTGCAGAGACAGTGACCCGTGCAGAGACAGTGGCCCCTAGCACCCACGGCATTAGTGCAGAGCCCCTGATTCCTGTTGGGAGACCCAATAATAGACTGAGCATCGTTCTCCCGAGATAGGCTGCACTGTTGAGGCAGAAGACTCAGAGCACAGAGGACCCCGTTTGCCTAGCATCCCCTCTGCTCACCACAGTAACCCCTCAAACCCCAAATTGTGGGTTCCCAGAGACTACACAGCTCACGGATAACAGAGGGACAACAAGTGCCGCTGTTTCCCGGCGCCTACGTTGGAGAAGACGACCCTACAAGCAAGTCCTCATCAGACTGATAAAGTGTTTTCTCAACAACTTCCGTTTACTTCTGTTATACTGCTTCCCATATATTTTGCACCGTTATTTCTGCAGTTTATATTCTACTGTTCTCGCCCTGCGAGGAGAATATCGCCCCTGTTAATAAACCCCCCTCAACAGTTGGTCTGTCTGTTCCGTAGTGACATAGTCTACCCTGCACTCTATTACATAAACACGATGTCGCCACAATGCAGGGCCGGCATCATCAAGGCAGTCGGCCGACAGAATGATCTGAGCGCTGGGGATCAGTCCAGGCCTGGGGAGCCACATGTCTGGTTAAAATTTATATCTTCATCTTCCTAATAACCCCCTCAATAATGATATGATGTCGATTATAAGGAAGACTAAAAAATACAATTAAAAAAGTTTGATGGAAATGTTTGAACAAATTGGTAGCCCATAGGAATGAATCTCTTTTTTTACAAAAAACTAAAAGCTAAAATTTCTGAGGTTGTTATGGGCCTGATAGAGCACCTCTATAAGGCCATGTTCACACATTCAGTATTTGGTCAGTATTTTACATCAGATTTTGTAAGCCAAAACCAGGAGAGGAACAATCAGAGGAAAAGTATAATAGAAACACGTCACCACTAGTGTTGAGCGATACCGTCCGATACTTGAAAGTATCGGTATCGGAAAGTATCGGCCGATACCGGCAAAGTATCGGATCCAATCCGATACCGATACCCGATACCAATACAAGTCAATGGGACTCAAGTATCGGACGGTATTCCTGATGGTTCCCAGGGTCTGAAGGAGAGGAAACTCTCCTTCAGGCCCTGGGATCCATATAAATGTGTAAAAGAAAGAATTAAAATAAAAAATATCGATATACTCACCCTCCGACGCAGCCTGGACCTCAGCGAGGGAACCGGCAGCGTTGTTTGTTTAAAATTCGCGCTTTTACTTGGTTACGTGAAGTCCCGGCTTGTGATTGGTCAGGGCGGCCATGTTGCCGGGACGCAGACCAATCACAGCAAGCCGTGACGAAATTACGTCACGGCTTGCTGTGATTGGTCCGCGTCCCGGCAACATGGCCGCCATTAACCAATCACAAGCCGTGACATCACGGGAGGCTGGACACGCGCGCTTTTTAAAAAGCGCGCGTGTCCAGCCTCCAGTGACGTCCCGGCTTATGATTGGTTGCGCCGCGGTCAACCAATCACAAGCCGGGAGGCTTGTATAATACATCAGCTGAGAGGTGATACATGGGAATGTGAGACACATCCTGCAAATTCGACCAAACTTATTATGCAATAATTGATGTTTTGACAACATTGGCAGTTTCCCCTTGTTTGGTTTAGTTCATCCTCACTCATTTTGTGCGCCGCGGTCAACCAATCACAAGCCGGGAGGCTGGACACGCGCGCATTTTAAAATGGGCGCGTGTCCAGCCTCCCGTGACGTCCCGGCTTGTGATTGGTTGCGCCGCGGTCAACCAATCACAAGCCGGGAGGCTGGACACGCGCGCATTTTAAAATTTTAGGCCATAGAAAGCCTTTTTTTTTTTTTTTTTTTAAATATTATTGGGTTTCTAAAGTCTCCCTTAAAAAACAAAAAATACATAAAAAAACAGTGGGAGAGTAATATTGCCCTTTCAGCTTGTGTGCCAGTCTTGACTCCTGGGTGTGCCACCTCTCTCTCTCTCATTCAGTGGGCCATAGAAAGGCTATTTATTTTTTTGGTTTTTTTAATATTATTTGGTTTCTAAAGTCTCCCTGAAAATAAAAAAAAAAAAACTTAAAAAAACAGTGGGAGAGTAATATTGCCCTTTCAGCTTGTGCGCCAGTCTTGACTCCTGGGTGTGCCACCTCTCTCTCTCTAATTGTGGGCCATAGAAAGCCTTTTTTTTTTTTTTTTTTTTAAATATTATTGGGTTTCTAAAGTCTCCCTTAAAAAACAAAAAATACATAAAAAAACAGTGGGAGAGTAATATTGCCCTTTCAGCTTGTGTGCCAGTCTTGACTCCTGGGTGTGCCACCTCTCTCTCTCTAATTGTGGGCCATAGAAAGGCTATTTATTTTTTTGGTTTTTTTAATATTATTTGGTTTCTAAAGTCTCCCTGAAAAAAAAAAAAAACTTAAAAAAACAGTGGGAGAGTAATATTGCCCTTTCAGCTTGTGCGCCAGTCTTGACTCCTGGGTGTGCCACCTCTCTCTCTCTAATTGTGGGCCATAGAAAGCCTTTTTTTTTGTTTTTTTTAAAATATTATTTGGTTTCTAAAGTCTCCCTGAAAATAAAAGAAAAAAAACTTAAAAAAACAGTGGGAGAGTAATATTGCCCTTTCAGCTTGTGCGCCAGTCTTGACTCCTGGGTGTGCCACCTCTCTCTCTCTAATTGTGGGCCATAGAAAGCCTTTTTTTTTTTTTTTTTTTAAATATTATTGGGTTTCTAAAGTCTCCCTTAAAAAACAAAAAATACATAAAAAAACAGTGGGAGAGTAATATTGCCCTTTCAGCTTGTGTGCCAGTCTTGACTCCTGGGTGTGCCACCTCTCTCTCTCTAATTGTGGGCCATAGAAAGGCTATTTATTTTTTTGGTTTTTTTAATATTATTTGGTTTCTAAAGTCTCCCTGAAAAAAAAAAAAAACTTAAAAAAACAGTGGGAGAGTAATATTGCCCTTTCAGCTTGTGCGCCAGTCTTGACTCCTGGGTGTGCCACCTCTCTCTCTCTAATTGTGGGCCATAGAAAGCCTTTTTTTTTTTGTTTTTTTTTTAATATTATTTGGTTTCTAAAGTCTCCCTGAAAATAAAAGAAAAAAAACTTAAAAAAACAGTGGGAGAGTAATATTGCCCTTTCAGCTTGTGCGCCAGTCTTGACTCCTGGGTGTGCCACCTCTCTCTCTCTAATTGTGGGCCATAGAAAGCCTTTTTTTTGTTGTTTTTTTTTAAATATTATTTGGTTTCTAAAGTCTCCCTGAAAATAAAAGAAAAAAAACTTAAAAAAACAGTGGGAGAGTAATATTGCCCTTTCAGCTTGTGCGCCAGTCTTGACTCCTGGGTGTGCCACCTCTCTCTCTCTAATTGTGGGCCATAGAAAGCCTTTTTTTTTTGTTTTTTTTTAAATATTATTTGGTTTCTAAAGTCTCCCTGAGAAAAAAAAAAAAATAAATTAGGTGGGAGATTAATATTGACATTAGTGCTTGAGTGACAGTCCTGCGTGTGTGTCATCTCTGTGATTTTGTGCCACAGAAAACAGAGTGTGTAACATTGTGCCTGATTTTCCTTGTGGTCTCACCAACCTGTTAAGGGATATTGAAATCATACTGAAGTTATAGCTCACCGTGTAAGTTGTTTGACAGCAACAAATAAAGTTACTTTGGTTAAGATTTTAAAACAATGAGGAAGTCTGGTGCAAGAGGTCGTCGTGGGCGTTCATTGTCAGCTGGTAATGATGGTAGTGGTAGTGGAGCATCAGGTGGTCGTGGGGATAAAAATATTCCACCTAAGTCTGGAGCTGTGGAGCCAGTTTCGTCGTCAGGCTACACAAGGCCTCGAACGCTCTCTTTTCTGGGAGTAGGAAAACCGCTTTTAAAGGTGGAGCAGCAACAGCAAGTTTTGGCTTACATTGCAGACTCAGCCTCTAGCTCTTTTGCCTCCTCTTCCGAAACTGGTAAATGTAAAAGCAGCGCGTCGCTTGTGGATGTTCACGGTCAGGGACAAGTCGCTTCCTTGTCCTCCTCAGCAAAAACTACAACAAGAGAGAAGGATGCAGCAGGCGACACAACGGGTCACTCCATGGAGCTCTTTACACATACCGTCCCTGGCTTAGAAAGTGAAACATTTAACAGGCCATGCCCATTACAAGTAGATTCTGACATGGAGTGCACTGATGCACAGCCACAGCCAGAGTACTATGCTGCTCCTTTGACTCAGACCACCACATTGCCCTGTCAGGGTACAGATCCACAATCAGACCCTGATGAGACTATGTTGCCCCGCCACGAACGCTATACCACCGACCGACACAGTGACACAGACGAAGTTGCACACGAGCTCGAAGAGGAGGTAATAGATGACCCAGTTATTGACCCCGATTGGCAGCCATTGGGGGAACAGGGTGCAGGCGGCAGTAGTTCAGAAGCGGAGGTGGAGGAGGGGCCGCAGCAGGCATCAACATCGCAACAGGTTCCATCTGCCGGGCCCGTATCTGGCCCAAAACGCGTGTCAAAGCCAAAACCTGTTGGAGGACAGCATGGCCATCCGGTTAAAGCTCAGTCTGCAATCCCTGAAAAGGGATCCGAGTCTAGGAAGAGTGCAGTCTGGCATTTTTTTAAACAACATCCAACTGATCAGCGCAAAGTCATCTGTCAAAAATGTTCAACTAGCTTAAGCAGAGGTCAGAATCTGAAAAGTCTAAATACTAGTTGCATGCATAGACACTTAACCACCATGCATTTTCAAGCCTGGACTAACTACCAAACGTCCCTTAAGGTTGTAGCACCCTCGGCCAATGAAGCTAGTCAGCAACGCAACATCCCTTCCGTCACTGTAAGGCCACCATTTTCCGCACCACCGGCAGTATCTGTGCAGGTTTCTTTGCCAGCCAAAAGCAGTCAGGGTCAGGGAACCACCAGTTTTGTAGGAGGAAATATTGCATCTAGGGCACCGGCGGAAACAATACCGTCTCCAACCGTCTCTCAGTCTGCCATGTACACCGGCACACCCGAAAGTTCCACGATCTCCAGCTCTCCAGTCCAGCTCACCCTACATGAGACTCTGGTTAGAAAAAGGAAGTACTTATCCTCGCATCCGCGTACACAGGGTTTTAACGCCCACATAGCTAGACTAATCTCGTTAGAGATGATGCCCTACCGGTTAGTTGAAAGCGAAGCTTTCAAAGCCCTGATGGAGTACGCTGAACCACGATACGAGCTACCCAGTCGACACTTTTTTTCCAGAAAAGCCATCCCAGCCCTGCACCAGCATGTTAAACAGCGCATCGTCCATGCACTCAGGCAATCTGTGAGTACAAAGGTGCACCTGACTACAGATGCATGGACCAGTAGGCATGGCCAGGGACGTTATGTGTCCATCACGGCACACTGGGTGAATGTGGTGGATGCAGGGTCCACAGGCGACATCAATTTAGGGACAGTTGTGCCTAGCCCACGGTCTAGGAAACAGTTGGCTGTAGGCGTTCGCACCCCCTCCTCCTCCTCCTCCTCGTCCTCCTGCAGAAGCTACAGCTCTTCCACAGAACGCAGTCTGCCAACCACTCCATCGGCAGATGACACTGTTGCACACCAGTTGTCCCATTATGGGCCAGCTACTGCCAAGCGTCAGCAGGCTGTATTGGCTATGAAGTGTTTGGGCGACAACAGACACACCGCGGAAGTTCTGTCCGAGTTCTTGCAACAAGAAACGCAGTCGTGGCTGGGCACAGTAGATCTTGAGGCAGGCAAGGTAGTGAGTGATAACGGAAGGAATTTCATGGCTGCCATCTCCCTTTCCCAACTGAAACACATTCCTTGCCTGGCTCACACCTTAAACCTGGTGGTGCAGTGCTTATTGAAAACTTATCCTGGGTTCTCCGACCTGCTCCTCAAAGTGCGTGCACTTTGCTCACATATCCGACGTTCGCCTGTACACGCCAGCCGTATGCAGACCTATCAGCGGTCTTTGAACCTTCCCCAGCATCGCCTCATCATAGACGTTGCAACAAGGTGGAACTCAACACTGCACATGCTTCAGAGACTGTGTGAACAGAGGCGTGCTGTTATTTATTTGTGGGAGGATACACGGGCAGGCAGTAGGATGGCAGACATGGAGTTGTCAGGTGTGCAGTGGTCTAAGATACAAGACATGTGTCAAGTCCTTCAGTGTTTTGAGGAATGCACACGGCTGGTTAGTGCAGACAACGCCGTAATAAGCATGAGCATCCCCCTAATGCGTCTGCTGATGCAAAGTTTGACGCACATAAAGGAGCAGGCGTCTGCACCAGAGGAAGAGGAAAGCCTTGATGACAGTCAGCCATTGTCTGGTCAGGGCAGTGTACAGGACGAGGTAGCGGGCGAAGAGGAGGTGGAGGACGAGGAGGATGATGGGGATGAGTATATTTTTAATGCCGAACCTTTCCCGGGGGCACAGGAAATTGGTTGCGTGTCACGGCCGGGTTCTGGTTTTTTGAGGGACACAAGTGACGTAGATTTGCCTGCAACTGCCCCTCAACCAATCACAACCGGAGATTTGACAACTGGAACTTTGGCCCACATGGCGGATTATGCCTTACGTATCCTAAAAAGGGACACACGCATTACGAAAATGATGAACGATGACGATTACTGGTTGGCCTGCCTCCTTGATCCACGCTATAAAGGCAAATTGCAAAATATTATGCCACATGAGAACTTGGAACTAATATTAGCAACCAAACAATCAACTCTTGTTGACCGTTTGCTTCAGGCATTCCCAGCACACAGCGCACGTGATCGTTCTCACACGAGCTCCAGGGGGCAGCAGACTAGGAGTGTTAGGGGTGCACACATCAGAAGTGGCGTTGGACAGAGGGGTTTTCTGACCAGGTTGTGGAGTGATTTTGCTATGACCGCAGACAGGACAGGTACTGCTGCATCAATTGAAAGTGACAGGAGACAACATTTGTCCAGTATGGTTACTAACTATTTTTCATCCCTTATCGATGTTCTCCCTCAACCGTCATTCCCATTTGATTACTGGGCCTCCAAATTAGACACCTGGCCAGAATTGGCAGAATATGCATTGCAGGAGCTTGCTTGCCCGGCAGCAAGTGTCCTATCAGAAAGAGTATTCAGTGCTGCAGGTTCAATATTAACCGAAAAAAGGACTCGTCTGGCTACCCAAAATGTTGACGATCTAACATTCATTAAAATGAACCACAACTGGATTTCGAAATCTTTTGCCCCACCTTGCCCGGCCGACACCTAGCTTTCCTATGAAAAGCTCTTGCCTGTGAATTACTTTTCTAATGTCTAATTTGCTGCAGCTGATTGTACAGCATACGACATGTTTACACCTCCCTAAATGGCAAAACTCCCCACACGGGGCCGTGGTATCGCGACTTGGCGCAAGCACCCGTGAGACTGCTGTTTGTCTGAAGAGGTGGGTGTGCTCGCTTTTGGTTGACGGCATTGCTACTGGGTCCCTCATAGTACAATGTAGTGTCTCTGGCGGTGGCGGTGCGCACCCAACGTCAGACACACCGTTGTAACATGAGGGGCCCTGGGGCGGTCCCGCCGGCCTCAAGAGAGTTCCCCCCTACCCCAGCTCAAAATGTGCTCTACCACGTGCAAAATTATGTCGCACAGCTCCACCAATCTTTAGTCTATTCGCTGACATCATTCAATGTCTGGCACTGACAATACAAATTTGTAGACATCTATGATGCAACTTAAAGTAGTCTGTGTCTGTGTCCTATATTGGCACCATTAAATAGTTACTGCCAAATTACTATGTCAGAAACTCAGTAGATGAGCCCACCCCTGTACCTAAGTATGCCACCTTTTTTTTTGTTTTGGTTGTTTTGCGAGACATTAACATCTATTTATATTTTGGGAGTACTGGGACAGACACTCCTTGCACTACTCCTCCACTCACCACCAAGCTGCCTGTGTATCCATGTAACCGCTGTAAAACTGCCATGAGCCTATTGTTTGTTATTTTAGGCCTTTGATAGCCTGTCTGCGGTCCCTACTTTAAATACTCCTCCACTCATCACCAGCTGCCTGCCCGTGTATCCATGTAACCGCTGTAAAACTGCCATGAGCCTATTGTTTGTTATTTTAGGCCTTTGATAGCCTGTCTGCGGTCCCTACTTTAAATACTCCTCCACTCATCACCAGCTGCCTGCCCGTGTATCCATGTAACCGCTGTAAAACTGCCATGAGCCTATTGTTTGTTATTTTAGGCCTTTGATAGCCTGTCTGCGGTCCCTACTTTAAATACTCCTCCACTCATCACCAGCTGCCTGCCCGTGTATCCATGTAACCGCTGTAAAACTGCCATGAGCCTATTGTTTGTTATTTTAGGCCTTTGATAGCCTGTCTGCGGTCCCTACTTTAAATACTCCTCCACTCACCACCAAGCTGCCTGTGTATCCATGTAACCGCTGTAAAACTGCCATGAGCCTATTGTTTGTTATTTTAGGCCTTTGATAGCCTGTCTGCGGTCCCTACTTTAAATACTCCTCCACTCACCACCAAGCTGCCTGCCCGTGTATCCATGTAACCGCTGTAAAACTGCCATGAGCCTATTGTTTGTTATTTTAGGCCTTTGATAGCCTGTCTGCGGTCCCTACTTTAAATACTCCTCCACTCATCACCAGCTGCCTGCCCGTGTATCCATGTAACCGCTGTAAAACTGCCATGAGCCTATTGTTTGTTATTTTAGGCCTTTGATAGCCTGTCTGCGGTCCCTACTTTAAATACTCCTCCACTCATCACCAGCTGCCTGCCCGTGTATCCATGTAACCGCTGTAAAACTGCCATGAGCCTATTGTTTGTTATTTTAGGCCTTTGATAGCCTGTCTGCGGTCCCTACTTTAAATACTCCTCCACTCATCACCAGCTGCCTGCCCGTGTATCCATGTAACCGCTGTAAAACTGCCATGAGCCTATTGTTTGTTATTTTAGGCCTTTGATAGCCTGTCTGCGGTCCCTACTTTAAATACTCCTCCACTCATCACCAGCTGCCTGCCCGTGTATCCATGTAACCGCTGTAAAACTGCCATGAGCCTATTGTTTGTTATTTTAGGCCTTTGATAGCCTGTCTGCGGTCCCTACTTTAAATACTCCTCCACTCATCACCAGCTGCCTGCCCGTGTATCCATGTAACCGCTGTAAAACTGCCATGAGCCTATTGTTTGTTATTTTAGGCCTTTGATAGCCTGTCTGCGGTCCCTACTTTAAATACTCCTCCACTCATCACCAGCTGCCTGCCCGTGTATCCATGTAACCGCTGTAAAACTGCCATGAGCCTATTGTTTGTTATTTTAGGCCTTTGATAGCCTGTCTGCGGTCCCTACTTTAAATACTCCTCCACTCATCACCAGCTGCCTGCCCGTGTATCCATGTAACCGCTGTAAAACTGCCATGAGCCTATTGTTTGTTATTTTAGGCCTTTGATAGCCTGTCTGCGGTCCCTACTTTAAATACTCCTCCACTCATCACCAGCTGCCTGCCCGTGTATCCATGTAACCGCTGTAAAACTGCCATGAGCCTATTGTTTGTTATTTTAGGCCTTTGATAGCCTGTCTGCGGTCCCTACTTTAAATACTCCTCCACTCATCACCAGCTGCCTGCCCGTGTATCCATGTAACCGCTGTAAAACTGCCATGAGCCTATTGTTTGTTATTTTAGGCCTTTGATAGCCTGTCTGCGGTCCCTACTTTAAATACTCCTCCACTCACCACCAAGCTGCCTGTGTATCCATGTAACCGCTGTAAAACTGCCATGAGCCTATTGTTTGTTATTTTAGGCCTTTGATAGCCTGTCTGCGGTCCCTACTTTAAATACTCCTCCACTCACCACCAAGCTGCCTGCCCGTGTATCCATGTAACCGCTGTAAAACTGCCATGAGCCTATTGTTTGTTATTTTAGGCCTTTGATAGCCTGTCTGCGGTCCCTACTTTAAATACTCCTCCACTCACCACCAAGCTGCCTGTGTATCCATGTAACCGCTGTAAAACTGCCATGAGCCTATTGTTTGTTATTTTAGGCCTTTGATAGCCTGTCTGCGGTCCCTACTTTAAATACTCCTCCACTCACCACCAAGCTGCCTGCCCGTGTATCCATGTAACCGCTGTAAAACTGCCATGAGCCTATTGTTTGTTATTTTAGGCCTTCGAAGCCTGTCTGCGGTCCCTCCTTCCACTAGGCCTCCACTGACCAGACCACTGCTGCCCGTGTACCCCTGGAACCAATTTTAAAGTGCCTACAGCCAGCCCATTTTATTGTGTTAGGCCTTCGAAGCCTGTCTGCGGTCCCTCCTTCCAATAGGCCTACACTGACAAAGGTACACCTGACAACAGACACATGGACCTGTAGGCATGGCCACGGAAGGTTACGTGTCCTTTGTGGCTCAATGGGTTAATGTATTGGATGCATGGTCCACACAGGGGACAGCCTGCTAAGTCTGTATGCAGTCCCTAATTCAAGTTGTCCTCAACTGAATAAAGCTGAGCTTCTACCTTCTGGCTCTCATTAAGTGTTTTTTAAAAAACAAAATGGTGGTTCCGGCCTACTAACGGTGTCTGCCCCTGCCTGGTGTTGCCCTCAACTGAATAAAGCTGAGCTTCAACCTTCTGGCTCTCATTAAGTGTTTTTTAAAAAACAAAATGGTGGTTCCGGCCTACTAACGGCTTCTGCCCCTCCCTGGTGTTGCCCTCAACTGAATAAAGCTGAGCTTCTACCTTCCGGCTCTGATTAACTGCTGTTTTTAAACACATTGCTGGTTCCGGCCTACTAACGGCTTCTGCCCCTCCCTGGTGTTGCCCTCAACTGAATAAAGCTGAGCTTCTACCTTCCGGCTCTGATTAACTGCTGTTTTTAAACACATTGCTGGTTCCGGCCTACTAACGGCTTCTGCCCCTCCCTGGTGTTGCCCTCAACTGAATAAAGCTGAGCTTCAACCTTCTGGCTCTCATTAAGTGTTTTTTAAAAAACAAAATGGTGGTTCCGGCCTACTAACGGTGTCTGCCCCTGCCTGGTGTTGCCCTCAACTGAATAAAGCTGAGCTTCAACCTTCTGGCTCTCATTAAGTGTTTTTTAAAAAACAAAATGGTGTTTAGGGCCTACTAACGGTGTCTGCCCCTCCCTGGTGTTGCCCTCAACTGAATAAAGCTGAGCTTCAACCTTCTGGCTCTCATTAAGTGTTTTTTAAAAAACAAAATGGTGGTTAGGGCCTACTAACGGTGTCTGCCCCTCCCTGGTGTTGCCCTCAACTGAATAAAGCTGAGCTTCAACCTTCTGGCTCTCATTAAGTGTTTTTTAAAAAACAAAATGGTGGTTAGGGCCTACTAACGGCTTCTGCCCCTCCCTGGTGTTGCCCTCAACTGAATAAAGCTGAGCTTCTACCTTCCGGCTCTGATTAACTGCTGTTTTTAAACACATTGCTGGTTCCGGCCTACTAACGGTGTCTGCCCCTGCCTGGTGTTGCCCTCAACTGAATAAAGCTGAGCTTCAACCTTCTGGCTCTCATTAAGTGTTTTTTAAAAAACAAAATGGTGGTTCCGGCCTACTAACGGTGTCTGCCCCTGCCTGGTGTTGCCCTCAACTGAATAAAGCTGAGCTTCAACCTTCTGGCTCTCATTAAGTGTTTTTTAAAAAACAAAATGGTGTTTAGGGCCTACTAACGGTGTCTGCCCCTCCCTGGTGTTGCCCTCAACTGAATAAAGCTGAGCTTCAACCTTCTGGCTCTCATTAAGTGTTTTTTAAAAAACAAAATGGTGGTTAGGGCCTACTAACGGTGTCTGCCCCTCCCTGGTGTTGCCCTCAACTGAATAAAGCTGAGCTTCAACCTTCTGGCTCTCATTAAGTGTTTTTTAAAAAACAAAATGGTGGTTAGGGCCTACTAACGGCTTCTGCCCCTCCCTGGTGTTGCCCTCAACTGAATAAAGCTGAGCTTCTACCTTCCGGCTCTGATTAACTGCTGTTTTTAAACACATTGCTGGTTCCGGCCTACTAACGGTGTCTGCCCCTGCCTGGTGTTGCCCTCAACTGAATAAAGCTGAGCTTCAACCTTCTGGCTCTCATTAAGTGTTTTTTAAAAAACAAAATGGTGGTTCCGGCCTACTAACGGTGTCTGCCCCTGCCTGGTGTTGCCCTCAACTGAATAAAGCTGAGCTTCAACCTTCTGGCTCTCATTAAGTGTTTTTTAAAAAACAAAATGGTGTTTAGGGCCTACTAACGGTGTCTGTTATGACCCCAATGGCGAGGGTCTCAGAGATATCAGCAAGTCTGCGAAGTACAAAAATCCAGCTCATAGGGCAGTGGTAACTGGGTTGACCATATATCTACTCCTAACGCCAACACTAGAAGTAGCCGGGGAACATGCCTACGTTGGTCGCTAGATGTCTCGCGCCAGCCGGAGGACTAACTACCCCTAGAAGAGGAAAACAAAGACCTCTCTTGCCTCCAGAGAATAGACCCCAAAAGTAGGATACAAGCCCCCCACAAATAATAACGGTGAGGTAAGAGGAAATGACAAACACAGAGATGAACTAGGTTTAGCAAAGAGAGGCCCGCTTACTAATAGCAGAATGTAGTAAGATAACTTATATGGTCAACAAAAACCCTAACAAAATTCCACACTGGAGATTCAAGAACCCCCGAACCGTCTAACGGCCCGGGGGGAGAACTCCAGCCTCCCTAGAGCTTCCAGCAAGGAAAGGATTCAGATAATGAACAAGCTGGACAAAAATGCAAACAAAAACAAATAGCAAAAAGCAAGAAAGCGGACTTAGCTTAATCACGCAGGAACCAGGATCAGTAGACAAGAGCACTACAGATTAGCTCTGATATCAACGTTGCCAGGCATTGAACTGAAGGTCCAGGGAGCTTATATAGCAACACCCCTGACCTAACGACCCAGGTGAGCATACAAGGGATGATAGACATACCCAGAGTAAAATCACTAGTAGCCACTAGAGGGAGCCAAAAGGTAAATTCACAACAGGTGTCTGCCCCTCCCTGGTGTTGCCCTCAACTGAATAAAGCTGAGCTTCAACCTTCTGGCTCTCATTAAGTGTTTTTTAAAAAACAAAATGGTGGTTAGGGCCTACTAACGGTGTCTGCCCCTCCCTGTTGTTGTCCTCAACTGAACAAAGCTGAGCTTCCACATTCTGTCTTTCGGCCTATACTATCAGATATTAAACTGCATTTGGCCTACTAGTGTGGTTAGGCCCTTGAAACAGTGTCTGCTGCTCTTGGGTTTGCTACTCCACTGAACAAAGCAATGCCGCCTGTTTAGTCCTGTTACCAATTTTGATCTGCATTTAGCCTACTTTATTCTTTGGCCCTATATCTGTTTCCTCATCATCCTGCCCATTGCCCAGCCACTGCTAGATGAGTCTGCTGGTACATTGACCTAGACCACTACATTCCCCTTGTACTCTACACAGCCAGAATCTGACCCTGCTGAAAGTAAGGTTCCCCTTCCCGCATATTATACCACCTTACACAGGGACAAAGAGGAAGGTGCAGATGAAAGTGCAGGTTCCTTCATCAGGTGGGGGGGCATACTCGTTGGCGACGTCACTGGCACAGGGCCACTCAGAGTACGCAAAAGTGTCGCTGCTGGTGGGAGGCGCCCCCGCCATGCAAACACACCGCCGTACTTTGAGGGGCCCTGTGCCAGTGCCAATGCGAACGAGTGGGCCCCCCCTGCTTGCTCAGGATCACAGCACTTGCAACGTTGAAATACTTACCTCTCCCTGCTCCACCGCCATGACGTAGTCCATGTTTCCTGGGCCCACTAAAACCTTGAACCAGCCCTACCCCCACAACTTTTGCCAAATGACCCCCAATTTCCAGTGCCCAACTATTATTATAAAGTTAATTAAGATTGACAAGCTTCAGAAAACAAGAATGGATGTTTTTGGCAGTAAAATGTGCACTGTAGGTGTTTTCCTGGCCTCCACTCACTGCCGGCTATGCTTCCCCATTGACTTGCATTGGGTTTCGTGTTTCGGTCGATCCCCGACTTTTAGCGATAATCGGCCGACTTCACTCGACTCGACTCTGGACTAAATCGGGTTTCACAAAACCAGACTCGATCTTAAAAAAATGAAAGTCGCTCAACCCTAGTCATAATATTTAGACTGCAGAATGATGCTGAGAAACATCTCTGTACAAAAATAAGTTTACTAAATGTGTTATTTTCCGATAAGCAAATATGCATCCTTTTTCATGATAGCGTATAACGTAAAAAGAAGAGCAGTTTCCACAATTCTATTTAGTGTTACATTATTTTGCCATTCATTATGCGGTATTAACCACTTAGTGACAGAGCCAATTTGGTACTTAATGACCGAGCCAATTTTTACAATTCTGACCACTGTCACTTTATGAGGTTATAACTCTGGAACACTTTATCGGATCCCGCTGATTCTGAGATTGTTTTTTCGTGACATATTGTACTTCAAGTTAGTGGTAACATTTCTTCGATATTACTTGCGATTATTTATGAAAAAAACGGAAATATGGCAAAAAAATTTAAAATTTTGCAATTTTCAAACTTTGTATTTTTATGCCTTTAAATCAGAGAGATATGTCACGAAAAATAGTTAATTAATAACATTTTCCACATGTCCACTTTACATCAGCACAATTTTGGAAACAAAATTTTTTTTGTTAGGGAGTTATAAGGGTTAAAAGTTGACCAGCAATTTCTCATTTTTACAACACCATGTTTTTTTTAGGGACCACATCACCTTTGAAGTCATTTTGAGGGGTCTATATGATAGAAAATAACCAAGTGTAACACCATTCTAAAAACTGCACCCCTCAAGCTGCTCAAAACCATATTCAAGAAGTTTATTAACCCTTTACGTACTTCACAGGAACTGAAACAATGTGGAAGAAAAAAATGAACATTTAACTTTTTTTTGCAAACATTTTACTTCAGAACCATTTTTTTTAATTTTCACAAGTGTAAAAACAGAAATTTAACCACAAATTTTGTTGTGCAATTTCTCCTGAGTACGCCGATACCCCATATGTGGAGGTAAACCACTGTTTGGGCGCACCGCAGAGCTTGGAAGTGAAGGAGCACCGTTTGACTGTTTCAATGCAGAATTGGCTGGAATTGAGATCGGACGCCATGTCGCGTTTGGAGAGCCCCTAATGTGCCTAAACAGTGGAAACCCCCCACAAGTGACACCATTTTGGAAACTAGACCCCTTAAGGAACTTATCTAGATGTGTGGTGAGCACTTTGAACCCCCAAGTGCTTCACAGAAGTTTATAACGTAGAGCCGTGAAAATAAAAAATCGCATTTTTTCTACAAAAATTATCTTTTTGCCCCCAAATTTTTATTTTCACAAGGGTAACAGGAGAAATTATACCACAAAAGTTGTTGTGCAATTTCTCCTGAGTACGTCGATACCCCATATGTGGGGGTAAACCACTGTTTGGGCGCACCGCAGAGCTTGGAAGAGAAGGAGTGTCGTTTTACTTTTTCAATGTAGCATTGGCTGGAATTGAGATCGGACGCCATGTCACGTTTAGAGAGCCCCTGATGTGCCTAAACAGTGGAAACCCCCCACAAATGACACCATTTTGGAAACTAGACCCCTTAAGGAACTTATCTAGATGTGTGGTGAGCACTTTAAACCCCCAGGTGCTTCACAGAAGTTTATAACGTAGAGCTGTGAAAATAAAAAAATCGCATTTTTTCTACAAAAATGATCTTTTTGCCTCCAAATTTTTATTTTACCAAGGGTAACAGGAGAAAATGGACCCCAGAAGTTGTTGTACAATTTGTCCTGAGTACGCCGACACCCCATATGTGGGGGTCAACCACTGTTTGGGCGCATGGCTGAGCTCGGAAGCAAAGGAGCGCCATTTGACTTTTCAATGCAAAATTGACTGGAATTGAGATCGGACGCCATGTCGCGTTTGGAGAGCCCCTGATGTGCCTAAACAGTAGAAACCCCCCAAAAGTGACCCCATTTTGGAAACTAGACCCCCCATGGAACTTATCTAGATGTGTAGTGAGAACTTTGAATGCCCAAGTGCATCACAGAAGTTTATAATGCAGAGTCGTGAAAATAAAAAATATATTTTTTTTTAACAAAAAAGATTTTTTAGCCCCCAAGTTTTTATTTTCACAAGGGTAACAAGAGAAATTGGACCCCAAACGTCGTTGTGCAATTTGTCCTGAGTATGCTGGTACCCCATATGTGGGGGTAAACCACTGTTTGGGCGCATGGCTGAGCTCGGAAGGGAAGGAGCGCCGTTTTGGAATGCAGACTTTGATAGAATTGTCTGCTGGCGTTATGTTGGTTTGCAGACCCCTAATGTACCTAAACAGTAGAAACCCCCAACAAGTGACCCCATTTTGGAAAATAGACCCCCCAAGGAACTTATCTAGATATGTGGTGAGAACTTTGAATGCCCAAGTGCTTCACAGAAGTTTATAATGCAGAGTAGTGAAAATAAAAAATATATTTGTTTCCCACAAAAAAGATTTTTTAGCCCCAAAATTTTTATTTTCACAAGGGTAACAAGAGAAATTGGACCCCAAAAGTTGTTGTCCAATTTGTCCTGAGTATGCTGGTACCCAATATGTGGGGGTAAACCACTGTTTGGGTGCACGGCAGAGCTCGGAAGGGAAGGAGCACCATTTTGGAATGCAGGCTTTGATAGAATGGTCTGCAGGCGTTATGTTGCGTTTGCAGAGCCACTGATGTACCTAAACAGTAGAAACCCCCCACAAGTGACCCCATTTTGCAAACTAGACCCCCCAAACGTCGTTGTGCAATTTGTCCTGAGTATGCTGGTACCCCATATGTGGGGGTAAACCACTGTTTGGGCACACGGCAGAGCTCGGAAGAGAAGGAGCGCCATTTTGGAATTCAGACTTTGATAGAATTGTCTGTGGGTGTTATGTTGCGTTTGCAGAGCCCCTGATGTACCTAAACAGTAGAAACCCCCCACAAGTGACCAAATTTTGGAACTAGACCCCCTAAGGAACTTATCTAGATATGTGGTGAGAACTTTGAATGCTCAAGTGCTTCACATAAGTTTATAATGCAGAGTAGTGAAAATAAAAAAATATTTTTTTTCCCACAAAAAAGATTTTTAGCCCCCAAGTTTTTATTTTCACAAGGGTAACAGGAGAAATTGGACCCCAAAAGTTGTTGTCCAATTTATCCCGAGTACGCTGATGCCACATATGTGGGGGTAAACCACTGTTTGGGCGCACGGCAGAGCTCAGAAGGGAGGGAGCACCATTTGACTTTTTTAGCGCAAAATTGTCTGTCGTGTTTGGAGACCCCCTGATGTACCTAAACAGTGGAAACCCCCCAATTCTAACTCCAACCCTAACTCCAACACACCCCTAACCCTAATCTCAACCCGATCCATAATCCTAATCACAACCCTAACGATAATCACAACCCTAACCCCAAAACAGCCCTAATCTCAACTCTAACCATAACCCTAATCAAAACCCTTAATCCAACAGACCCCTAACCCTAATCTCAACCCTAACCTCAAACCTAACCCTAATCCCAACACACCCCTAACCCTAATCCCAACCCTAACCTTAACCCTAATCCCAACCCTAACCCTAATCCCAACCCTAATCCCAAACGTAACCCTAATCCCAACCGTAACCCTAATACCAACCCTAATCCAAACCCTAACCCTAATCCCAACTCTATCCCTTACTTTAGCCCCAACCCTAAACCTAACCCTAATTTTAGCCCCAACCCTAGCCCTAACCCTAACTTTAGCCCCAATCCTAACCCTAAATTTAACCCTAACCCTAGCCCTAACTTTAGCCCCAACCCTAACCCTAAGGCTACTTTCACACTAGCGTCGTACTCGGCCCATCGCAGTGTGTCGGGCCGACGTACCGACGCTAGCGTTGTAAGCGCCGCACAACGGGTGCAGAGGATGCTGTTTTTTCAACGCATCCGCTGCCCCATTGTGAGGTGCGGGGAGGCGGGGGCGGAGTTCCGGCCGCGCATGCGCGGTTGGAAATGGCGGACACGTCGCACAAAAAAAGTTGCATGTAGCGTTTTTTTGTGCCGACGGTCCGCCAAAGCACGACGCATCCGTCACACGACGGATGCAACGTGTGGCAATCCGTCGCAATGTGTCGCTAATGCAAGTCAATGGAGAAAAAACGCATCCTGCAAGCACTTTTGCAGGATGCCTTTTTTCTCCAACGACGCATTGCGACGGAAGCCAAAAAAACGCTAGTGTGAAAGTAGCCTAACCCTAACCCTAAATTTAGCCCCAACCCTAGCCCTAACCCTAACCCTAGCCCTAACCCTAGCCCTAACCCTAATTTTAGCCCCAACTCGTCTCTCCTGCCGGCCGGCAGATGGCAGCAGATGGCAAGAGGAGACGCAGGAGGACCCGGGGACACCAGGTGAGTATGATAGGGTCCCCGAATCCCCCTATTTCTCTGTCCTCTGATGTGCGATCACATCAGAGGACAGAGAATTACAGATCGCTTTTTTTTTTTTTTTTTTTTTGCGGTCGCCGGTAAACAGTTAATTACCGGCGATCGCAAATCAGGGGTCGGTAAAAACCGACCCCGATCATGTTCTTTGGGGTCTCGGCTACCCCCGGCAGCCGAGACCCCAAAGATCTTGCACTGCGCATGCGCCCGCCATTTTTTCCCGGAAAAAAGATGGCGGCGCCCATCGGGAGACACGAGGAGCACCGGGGGAGATAGGTGAGTATTGGGGGGCTATCGGGGACACTATTTCTCTGTCCTCCGATGTGCGATCACATCGGAGGACAGAGAAATTAAACGGCAAATCGCGTTGTTTTTTTTTTTGTTGCGACCGCCGGTAAACGGTTAATTACCGGCGATCGCAACTCGGGGGTCGGTAAAAACCCCCCGAATCATGTTCTCTGGGGTCTCGGCTACCCTCGGCAACCGAGACCCCAGAGAAAATCCGACTCTGGGGGGCGCTATTCACTTTTTCCACAGCGCCGTTAATTAACGGCGCTGTGGTTTAAGTACCCTTAGCGGCCGCCGTTAAAAGGCGTATCGGCGGTCGTTAAGGGGTTAATGATATCTGGCCAGAATGGTGGCTCAGTGGTTACCACTGAATTGGGGCTCAGTGGTTAGCACCGTTACTCTGCAGCGCTGGGGTCCAGGTTCAAATCCCACCAAGGACAACATCTGCAAGGAGTCTGTATGTTTTCCGTATGTTTATGTTGGTTTCCTTTGAGCAGGGGGTGGGACACAATGACCCTTGAGATCCCTTCCAACTCTTACATTCTATGATTCCTCTCACACCCTAAAGACATACTGATAGGTAATTTAGATTGTGAGCCCCATTGGGGACAGCGATGATGTCCATGGACATGGACCATGACACAAGGACACAAACTTGCTCAGCTCGGTGCTTCGCGGTGAACTTCTTTCACCTCACTGCCTTCACACTCGCAATGCCGTCAGATATGTCATCGGAGTTCAGAGCCAATGAACTCCTTTCACCTGAATTACGTCAGAGCAAGCACTGTGGGAAAAGTTCTAATGACCTTTCTGAGGGCACTGCGAGCGTGAGAAGTTTCTCAAGCTCGCGATGACGTCAGTGAGGTGAAAGGAGTTTACAGTGAGGCGCTGAGCAAGCAAGCACAGCTCAGTGTCTCTGCTGGATGGCAGGCTGTATCGTCGCATCATGTAACAATGAAGCCTGCCATCTAGATGTAGCGGAGCTAGACCCGTGGTCAGGGTCAGACTGGGGTGTCTAGGGCCCACCAGGGGAATGGACTCTAGGGGCCCACCCTACAGCTATATGCAAATATCTGTCATTATAGTGGAGCATCGGCTGTAAAATACCGGCGGCTGCTGCACATCTACCGTGTGCCCCAATAACTGGGATGTATAATTACGGTAGTTTACATTAATGGGGTCGCTTGACAGGACGCTTTTATCACTATTTTAAAATGCAGCGGCAGGTGGGATGTCTGACCGCAGCTCCATTCATTCTCTTTGGGGCTTCCAGAAAAAAACAAGTGCAGCCACTGAGGGAATGAATGGATCAGTGATCTAGTCGGACATGCCACTCCAGTCTAATGGGGATAAAAAGTTCCACATTTTGCTGAATGAGTCCAAGCAGTCAGACCCCCACCAATCAATACGTTATCACTTATCCTGTGGAGAGGTGATTACTTTTTTCCCACAGGAAACCCCCTGTAAGTGCATCTCCACCGCTATATACAAAGCATTAAAACTCTAATGGAAATAAAGAATCTTCTAATTAATATCAGAGAGAACAAATGACCGCCATACACGACACAATCCACTATACCACGACCAATATTACCACATACAGGAAGAAATACCACCACACCATGACCAGACCACATAGTGACCGAATAATACTACATACAAGGGACAAATATCGCCACACCATGAACAGATCACATATTACCACCACATAGTGACCGAATAATATGACATATTAGGGCAGCACGGTTCAGAGGTTAGCACTGCTGCCTTGCAGCGCTGGGGTCCTGGGTTCAAATCCCACCAAGGACAACATCTGCAATGAGTTTGTATGTTCTCCCCGTGTTTGTGTGGGTTTCCTCCAGGTACTCTGGTTTCCTCCCACATTTACAAAGACATACTGCTAGGGAATCTAGATTGTGAGCCCCATCGGGGACAGTGGCAATAATGTCTGTAAAGCGCTGTGAAATTAATAGCGCTATATAAATGACTAAATAAAAATAAATATTACCTGCATATAGGGACCACATGATACCACATACAAGGAGAAATACTGCCACGCCGTGACCAGACCACAAATTACCAACACATAGTGCCGGAATACTACAATATTGATTATGAATACAAACTACAATACTAACAACACTGTTATTACCACCAGTGACAATGTACACAGTACCTCTGTATATAGTGTCAGTGTACAGGTAATACAGTGACCACCAGTGACATTACACACAGGAGCTCTGTATATAGTGTCAGTGTACAGGTAATACAGTGACATGACACACAGGAGCTCTGTATATAGTGTCAGTGTACACATAATACAGTGATCACCAGTGACATTATACAAAGGAGCTCTGTACACAGTATATAGTGTAAAGGTACCGTCACACTCAGCGACGCTGCAGCGATATAGACAACGAGCCGATCGCTGGAGCGTCGCTGTTTAGGTCGCTGTAGAGACGTCAAACACAGCAGCTCCACAACGATGCAGGAGCGATCCTGTGACGTAACGGTGACTCACTTATCGTTCTCACAGGTCGTTAGCTCCATGTAAAACATTGCTGACATCGTTGCTTTTGCTGTCAAACATGACGATACACGCCGACCTGACGACCAAATAAAGTTCTGGACTTCTAGCTCCGACCAGCGATATCACAGCGGGATCCAGATCGCTGCTGCGTGTCAAACACAACGAGATCGCTATCCAGGACGCTGCAACGTCACGGATCGTTGTCGTTCTCGTTGTAAAGTTGCTGAGTGTGAAGGTACCTTAAGTGTACAAGCAACACACTGACCGGTGACATCTGTAGTTGAGGCCTTTTTTCTTCATCCAGTGCAGACCGCCGTTACGTCTTCCAGCAAAGACTCGTCTCTGCAGAAAATAACACAGTTAGCTATAGCTGATCGCTTCCAGAGCACAGTCCCCACTATTTTCCTCGACTTCTTTACTATGTCAGATGAAGAAAAAAAAGACATAGTGCCACCCTGCTCAGTAGCAGGACCCTTTTGTTCTCCCCATGGAAGATAGTAAGATCAAAAGTAAATTACAGCAGTAATAATGTCCCCTGATTGGCCCCTATAGCAATTATGTCCCCATTTGCCACCATAAACCAATAATGTATGTTCCTCATCCTGACCTCAATACAGTAATTATGTCACCCCTTTATTTAATAAGGTGCCAGATCCTTGGTCCCTTTATTTAATGTCTCCATCTTGGACCCCAATGTCCACCTTAATAAGGTCCCTATCCTGGGCCCCTTCCAGTAATAATGTCCTCATCCTGGGCCCCTTTATTTAATGTACCCTCCCTTGGCCCCCATGTCCGTCCCTATGCCCAACTACAGAGGGGGGGATTCTTCTCACCTTCTTGCGCTCCTCAGCATCCTCCTTTGGCTTCATATTCGGCGTGGTCGTTACAATGGCTGCAGCTGTGACGTCACATAGCAGTAACATTGTAGGCCGCCGGCCTATCAAAGGCTGCAGGAGTCATTTAACAAAACTGCTATGTGACTTCAACACATGGCCTGTCACAGAGCAGAGCGCCCTGTCACAGTAGCAGCCGGTATTCATCTTGATGTGCATTGTCGCCAGGGTCGGCTCCAGGTTTTCATGGGCCCCTTTAACACATGCCACGATTCCTGATGCACAGATAAAAAAAACAGATATAGTACAAAATATAGGCACCACACAGTGCGCCATTCAGTATTATGGTCAACCACATAGTCCTGCATACAGTATTATGGTCAACACATAGTGCTCCATACAGTATTACGGACACCTCATAGTCCTCCATACAGTATTATGGGCACCTCATAGTCCTCCATACAGTATTATGGTCAACCACATAGTCCTGATACAGTATTATGGTCAACACATAGTGCTCCATACAGTATTACGGGCACCTCATAGTCCTCCATACAGTATTATGGGCACCTCATAGTCCGCCATACAGTATTATGGTCAACACATAGTGCTCCATACAGTATTACGGGAACCTCATAGTTTTCCATACAGTATTATGGGCAACCACATAGTCCTTCATACAGTATTATTGGCCCCATATAATGCTCCTCCATACAGTATTATTGGCCCCATATAATGCTCCTCCATACAGTATTATTGGCCCCTTATAATGCTCCTCCATACAGTATTATTGGCCCCATATAATGCTCCTTCATACAGTATTATGGGCACCTCATAGTCCTCCATATAGTATTATGGGCCCCATGTAATGCTCCTCCATACAGCAATTCATGGCCCCCCTGCTCCTACATACAGTATTGTGGGCCCCGTGCTTCTCCACACAGTATTATGCCCCCAGCTCCTCCACACAGTATTATGAGACCCCCCGCTCCTCCACACAGTATTACGCCCCCCCAGCTCCTCCACACAGTATTATGCCCCAGCTTCTCCATACAGTATTATGGGCTCCCCGCTCCTCCACACAGTATTACGCCCCCCAGCTCCTCCACACAGTGTTATGCCCCAGCTCCTCCATACAGTATTATGGGCTCCCCGCTCCTCCACACAATATTATTCCCCCCCGCACAGTATTATGCCCCGCATAGTATTTCCCCCAGCTCCTCCACACAGTATTATGCCCCCCCGCACAGTATTATGCCCACCCCTGCACAGTATTATGCCCCCCGCACAGTATTATTGCCCCCCGCACAGTATTATCGCCCCCCTGCACAGTATTATGCCCCGCACAGTATTTTCCCCTCCAGCTCCTCCACACAGTATTATGCCCCCGCACAGTATTATGCCCCGCACAGTATTCCCCCCCAGCTCCTCCACACAGTATTATGCCCCCGCACAGTATTATGCCCCGCACAGTATTTCCCCCCAGCTCCTCCACACAGTATTATGCCCCCGCACAGTATTCCCCCCCAGCTCCTCCACACAGTATTATGCCCCCGCACAGTATTCCCCCCAAGCTCCTCCACACAGTATTATGCCCCGGGCCCTGCACAGTATTCCCCCCCAGCTCCTCCACACAGTATTATTGCCCCCTGCACAGTATTATTGCCCCCCTGCAAAGTATTATGCCCCACACAGTATTTCCCCCCCCCAGCTCCTCCACACAGTATTACGCCCTCGCACAGTATTTCCCCCCCAGCTCCTCCACGCAGTATTCCCCCCAGCTCCTCCACACAGTATTATGCCCCCGCACAGTATTCCCCCCCAGCTCCTCCACACAGTATTATGCCTCGGGCCCTGCACAGTATCCCCCCCCAGCTCCTCCACACAGTATTATGCCCCCACACAGTATTATGCCCCCCCTCCCCCTGCACAGTATTATACCCACCCCGCAGAGTATTATTGCCCCCCCCGCACAGTATTTTGCCCCCCCTGCTCCTCCATAAATTATTATGGGCCCCAGTCAGACATAAAGAAAAAAAAAATCTCACCTCTCCCGTTCCCAGCGCAGGTCTGGTGAACTCAGCGTCTCTCCGGCTCTGCAACGATCAGGACAGAGAGGCTGAGCGCGCAGTGATGATGTCATCGCACCCTCTGCCCTGAGACGTCGCAGAGTCAGAGGGCGCTGAAGACACTGCAGCTGCCGCAGGAACCAGGAGAGGTGAGTATTAGAAGGGGGGCCCGATGCCAGCGCTGGCACCGGGGGGGCCCCTGGTCGTGGCGGTGGTCGGCGCCGCCCGAAGATTTAAAGGGCCCGCGTCTCTTTTTTTTTCTTCTTCTTCTTCCTTCTCCTTCTCCTCCTCCCTGGGTCGGGGCCCTCCGGGCATTTCACCGGTATCCCGGTGGGCCAGTCTGACCCTGCCTGTGGTGTCATTACATATCTCATAGCATAAAGCTTGTTCTGATCTCTTTTGGGGGTGTGATTTGGCTTATGATTGATCAATGTCATACAGGGGGAAAAAGTACAAACCCCCCAGAGAAGAATCTCTGATAGCGACCCCTTGGTTGCAGGCAAAATTAGAATCTAAAGTTTACAAGCCAACATCTCTGCAATGGGGATGATAAATTAAAAAATAAAAAGAGGACGTTGTTCAGGTCTGCAACTATATATATATATATATATATGTATATATATATATATATATATATATATATATATATATATAAACTGTACAGACCAAAAGTTTGGACACACCTTCTCATTTAAAGATTTTTCTGTATTTTCATGACTATGAAAATTGTAAATGCACACTGAAGGCATCAAAACTATGAATTAACACATGTGGAATTATATACTTAACAAAAAAGTGTGAAACAACTAAAATTATGTCTTATATTCTAGGTTCTTCAAAGTAGCCACCTTTTGCTTTGATGACTTCTTTGCACACCCTTGGCATTCTCTTGATGAGCTTCAAGAGGTAGTCACCGGGAATGGTCTTACAACAATCTTGAAGGAGTTCCCAGAGATGCTTAGCACTTGTTGGCCCTTTTGCCTTCACTCTGCAGTCCAGCTCACCCCAAACCATCTCGATTGGGTTCAGGTCTGGAGACTGTGGAGGCCAGGTCATCTGGCGTAGCACCCCATCACTCTCCTTCTTGGTCAAATAGCCCTTACACAGCCTGGAGGTGTGCTTGGGGTCATTGTCCTGTTGAAAAATAAATGATGGTCCAACTAAACGCAAACCGGATGGAATAGCATGCTACTGCAAGATGCTGTGGTAGCCATGCTGGTTCAGTATGCCTTCAATTTTGAATAAATCCCCAACAGTGTCACCAGCAAAGCACCCCCACACCATCACACCTCCTCCATGCTTCACGGTGGGAACCAGGCATGTAGAGTCCATCCGTTCACCTTTTCTGCGTCGCACAAAGACACGGTGGTTGGAACCAAAGATCTCAAATTTGGACTCATCAGACCAAAGCACAGATTTCCACTGGTCTAATGTCCATTCCTTGGGTTCTTTAGCCCAAACAAGTCTCTTCTACTTGTTGCCTGTCCTTAGCAGTGGTTTCCTAGCAGCTATTTTACCATGAAGGCCTGCTGCACAAAGTCTCCTCTTAACAGTTGTTGTAGAGATGTGTCTTCTGCTAGAACTCTGTGTGGCATTGACCTGGTTTCTAATCTGAGCTGCTGTTAACCTGCGATTTCTGAGGCTGGTGGCTCGGATAAACTTATCCTCAGAAGCAGAGGTGACTCTTGGTCTTCCTTTCCTGGGGCGGTCCTCATGTGAGCCAGTTTCTTTGTAGCGCTTGATGGTTTTTGCCACTGCACTTGGGGACATGTTGTGAACTATATTTCTTGGCTCCCTCTTGTGGTCACTAGCTGTATTACACTTGGATCATCTTTCTCCAGGTTGGTACCCACCTGGTTCGTTAGGCCTTGGGTGTTCCTATTTAGACTTCCTGGAAACTCAGTCTAGTGCCTGGAATCGATGTAGTCAGTCTATGTCTGTTTGCTCCTGACTCCTGGTCTCCTGTTCTTTGCAAGATAAGCTAAGTCCTGCTTTCTTATTTTTGTTTATTCGCTTTGCTTCTATTTTGTTCCAGCTTGTTCATAATGTGATTCCTGATTTTTGCTGGAAGCTCTAGGGGGCTGATATTCTCCCCCCACACCGTTAGTCGGTGCGGGGGTTCTTGGATTTTCAGCGTGGATATTTTTGTAGGGTTTTTGCTGACCGTATAAGTCTCCTTCCTATTTTCTGCTATTAATTAGTGGGCCTCTCTTTGCTAAATCTAGTTCATTCTTACGTTTGTCTTTTCTTCTTACCTCACCGTTATTATTTGTTGGGGGCTTGTATTATAACTTTGGGGTCCTTTCTCTTGAGGCAAGTGAGGTCTTATTTTCCCTGAAAGGGTTAGTTAGTTCTCCGGCTGGTGCGAGACGTCTAGAATCAACGTAGGTACGTTCCCCGGCTACTTCTTCTAGTTGTTGTGCTAGGATTAGATATACGGTCAGCCAAGTTACCACCTTCCTATGAGCTGGTTTTTGTGTTTGCGGACTTAGCTGGAACTTCTGAGATCCTCTACCACTAGGATCAGAACAGTATTCCAGGCCGAAAGTGAATATTTATTGCATTGCAGAAGCGGGATTAAAAGAAAAGAAGTTCTGAGTTTTTTTTTTTGTTTGTTTTTTTTCTTCTTCCCCTTTTTCCTCTGAGTGGCTTGAAGCTCTGCTGCAGACATGAATGTTCAGACTCTGATTACTAGTGTGGATCAGCTTGCTGCACGAGTGCAGGGCATTCAGGATTTTGTTATTAGTAGTCCTATGTCAGAGCCTAAGATACCTATTCCTGAGCTTTTCTCTGGTGACCGATTTAAATTTGGGAATTTTAGGAATAATTGTAAATTGTTTATATCTTTGAGACCGCGTTCGTCTGGAGACTCAGCTCAGCAAGTTAAAATTGTTATCTCTTTCTTGCGTGGCGACCCTCAGGATTGGGCTTTTTCATTGGCGCCAGGAGATCCGGCATTGGCAAATATTGATGCGTTTTTTCTGGCGCTCGGATTGCTTTATGAGGAGCCCAATCTTGAAATTCAGGCAGAAAAAGTGTTGCTGGCTATCTCTCAGGGCCAAGATGAGGCTGAAGTGTATTGCCAAAAATTTCGGAAATGGTCCGTGCTTACTCAATGGAATGAGTGTGCTCTGGCCGCAAATTTCAGAAATGGCCTTTCTGAAGCCATTAAGAATGTGATGGTGGGTTTTCCCATTCCTACAAATCTGAGTGATTCTATGGCTCTGGCCATTCAGATAGATCGGCGTTTGCGGGAGCGTAAATCTGCTAATCCTCTGGCAGTGTTGTCTGAACGGACACCTGACTCAATGCTATGTGATAGAATTCAGACTAGAACTGAACGACAAAATCATAGACGTCAGAATGGGTTGTGTTTTTACTGTGGTGATTCTACACATGTTATCTCAGCTGTTATGACCCCAATGGCAGAGGGTCTCAGAAATAAATACCAAGTCTGCAAACACAAAAAACCAGCTCATAGGGCAGTGGTAACTGGGCTGACCGTATATCTAATCCTAGCACCACAAATAGCAGCAGCCGGGGAACGTGCCTACGTTGGTTCTAGACGTCTCGCGCCAGCCGGAGAACTAACTAACCCTAGAAGGGAAAAGATAGACCTTTCTTGCCTCCAGAGAAAAGACCCCAAAAGTTGGATACAAGCCCCCAACAAATAATAACGGTGAGGTACGAAGAAAAGACAAACGTAAGAATGAACTAGGTATTTAGCAAAGAGAGGCCCACTGACTAATAGAAGAATATAGTAAGATGACTTATACGGTCAGCAAAAACCCTATCAAAATTTCCACGCTGGATATTCAAGAACCCCCGAACCGTCTAACGGCCCGGGGGGAGAATACCAGCCCCCTAGAGCTTCCAGCAAAATCAGGAATCACATTTAGTACAAGCTGGACAAAAAATAAGAGCAATGCAAATAACCACAAAACAAGGAAGCAGGACTTAGCTTAATTTTGCAAGAACCAGGACCAGCAGACAGGAGCAAACAGAAAGGAACTGATTACAACGATGCCAGGCACCAGACTGAGAATTCAGGAAGTTTATATAGCAACACCCCTGGACTAACGACCCAGGTGGGTGCCAAACTGAGGAAAGACAATCCCAGAGTCATATCACTAGTGACCACAAGAGGGAGCCAAAAAAGTCCAATTCACAACAGTACCCCCCTTTAAGGAGGGGTCACCGAACCCTCACCAAGACCACCAGGGCGATCAGGATGAGCAGCGTGAAAGGCACGAACTAAATCGGCCGCATGCACATCAGAGGCAACCACCCAGGAATTATCCTCCTGACCATAGCCCTTCCACTTGACCAGATACTGAAGCCTCCGCCTGGAGAGACGAGAATCCAAGATCTTCTCCACCACGTATTCCAACTCGCCCTCAACCAACACCGGAGCAGGAGGCTCAACAGAAGGAACCACAGGTACAACGTACCGCCGCAAAAAAGACCTATGGAACACGTTGTGAATGGCAAACGACACCGGAAGATCCAAGCGAAAGGACACAGGATTAAGGATTTCCAATATCTTGTAAGGACCGATGAAGCGAGGCTTGAATTTAGGAGAGGAGACCTTCATAGGAACAAATCGAGAAGACAGCCATACCAAATCCCCAACACGAAGTCGGGGACCCACACCGCGGCGGCGGTTGGCAAAACGCTGAGCCTTCTCCTGTGACAACTTTAAGTTGTCCACCACATGATCCCAAATCTGCTGCAACCTATCCACCACAGAATCTACCCCAGGACAGTCAGAAGGCTCCACATGTCCCGAGGAAAAACGAGGATGGAAACCAGAGTTGCAGAAAAATGGCGAAACCAAAGTAGCGGAACTAGCCCGATTATTAAGGGCAAACTCAGCCAACGGCAAGAAGGTCACCCAATCATCCTGATCTGCAGAAACAAAACACCTCAAATAAGCCTCCAGAGTCTGATTAGTTCGCTCCGTTTGTCCATTAGTCTGAGGATGAAAGGCAGACGAAAACGACAAATCAATGCCCATCCTAGCACAAAAGGATCGCCAGAACCTGGAAACAAACTGGGATCCTCTGTCCGACACGATATTCTCAGGAATGCCGTGTAAACGAACCACATTCTGAAAGAACAAAGGAACCAGATCGGAAGAGGAAGGCAGCTTAGGCAAAGATACCAAAATGGACCATCTTGGAAAAGCGATCACATACCACCCAGATGACAGACATTCCTTGAGACACCGGAAGATCTGAAATGAAATCCATGGAAATGTGTGTCCAAGGCCTCTTCGGGACAGGCAAGGGCAAGAGCAACCCGCTGGCGCGAGAACAGCAAGGCTTAGCTCGAGCACAAGTCCCACAGGACTGCACAAATGACCGCACATCCCGTGACAAGGAAGGCCACCAAAAGGACCTAGCCACCAAATCTCTGGTGCCAAAAATTCCCGGATGCCCTGCCAACACCGAGGAATGAACCTCGGAAATGACTCTGCTGGTCCACTTATCAGGAACAAACAGTCTGTCAGGTGGACAAGAGTCAGGTCTACCAGCCTGAAATCTCTGCAACACACGTCGCAAATCTGGAGAAATGGCTGACAAGATTACTCCCTCTTTAAGAATACCAACTGGTCCTGCAACTCCAGGAGAGTCAGGCACAAAGCTCCTTGAAAGAGCATCAGCCTTCACATTCTTTGAACCTGGTAAATACGAGACCACAAAGTCAAAACGGGAGAAAAACAATGACCAACGGGTCTGTCTAGGATTCAGGCGTTTAGCAGACTCGAGATACATCAGATTTTTGTGATCAGTCAAGACTACCACACGATGCTTAGCACCCTCGAGCCAATGACGCCACTCCTCAAATGCCCACTTCATGGCCAACAACTCCCGATTGCCAACATCATAATTCCGCTCAGCAGGCGAAAACTTCCTAGAGAAAAAGGCACATGGTCTCATTACAGAGCAACCAGGGCCACTCTGCGACAAAACGGCCCCAGCCCCAATCTCAGAAGCATCCACTTCAACCTGAAAGGGAAGTGAGACATCAGGCTGGCACAAAACAGGCGCCGAAGTAAACCGGCGCTTCAACTCTTGGAAAGCTTCCACGGCTGCAGGAGCCCAGTTAGCAACATCAGAACCTTTCTTGGTCATATCCGTCAAAGGTTTAACAACGCTAGAAAAATTAGCGATAAAACGACGGTAGAAGTTAGCGAAACCCAAGAACTTCTGAAGACTCTTAACTGACGTGGGTTGAGTCCAATCATGAATAGCTCGGACCTTGACTGGGTCCATCTCCACCGCAGAAGGGGAAAAAATAAAACCCAAAAAGGGAACCTTCTGTACTTCAAAGAGACACTTTGAGCCCTTAACAAACAAAGCATTCTCACGCAAGACCTGAAACACCATCCTGACCTGCTCTACATGCGAGTCCCAATCATCAGAAAAAAACAGAATATCATCCAGATAAACAATCATAAATCTATCCAGATACTTCCGGAAAATATCATGCATAAAGGACTGAAACACTGAAGGAGCATTAGAGAGCCCAAAAGGCATCACCAAGTACTCAAAATGACCTTCGGGCGTATTAAATGCAGTTTTCCATTCATCTCCTTGCTTAATGCGCACAAGGTTGTACGCACCGCGAAGATCTATCTTGGTGAACCACTTGGCACCTTTAATCCGGGCAAACAAGTCCGACAACAGAGGCAAAGGATACTGAAATTTAACAGTGATTTTATTCAGAAGCCGATAGTCAATACAAGGTCTCAAAGATCCGTCCTTCTTGGCCACAAAAAAGAATCCTGCACCAAGAGGGGAAGAGGATGGACGGATATGCCCCTTTTCCAGAGATTCCTTGATATACGAACGCATTGCGGTATGCTCAGGTACAGACAGATTAAATAATCTTCCCTTAGGAAATTTACTACCTGGAATCAAATCTATAGCGCAGTCACAGTCCCTATGAGGAGGAAGAGCACTGGACCTGGACTCGCTGAATACATCCTGATAATCAGACAAATACTCAGGAACTTCCGAAGGAGTAGAGGAAGCAATAGACACCGGTGGGGAATCACCATGAATTCCCTGACAGCCCCAACTTGACACAGACATTGCCTTCCAATCCAAGACTGGATTATGGGTCTGTAACCATGGCAGACCCAAAATGACCAAATCATGCATTTTATGCAGAACAAGAAAACGAATCACCTCCCGATGTTCAGGAGTCATGCACATGGTTACCTGTGTCCAAAACTGCGGTTTATTTTCCGCCAATGGCGTAGCATCAATACCTCTAAGAGGGATAGGATTTACCAATGGCTCAAGAACAAAACCACAGCGCTTGGCAAATGACAGATCCATAAGACTCAGGGCAGCACCTGAATCCACAAATGCCATAACAGGGTAGGAAGACAATGAGCAAATTAAAGTCACAGACAAAATAAATTTAGGTTGCAAATTACCAATGGCGACAGGACTAACAACACTTGTTAGGCGTTTAGAGCATGCTGATATAACATGTGTAGAATCACCACAGTAAAAACACAACCCATTCTGACGTCTATGATTTTTCCGTTCATTTCTAGTCTGAATTCTATCACATTGCATTAAATCAGGTGTTTGTTCAGACAACACCACCAGAGGATTAGCAGTTTTGCGCTCCCGCAAACGCCGGTCAATTTGAATAGCCAGCGCCATGGAATCATTCAGACTTGTAGGAATGGAAAAACCCACCATCACATTCTTAATGGCTTCAGAAAGGCCATTTCTGAAATTTGCGGCCAGAGCACACTCATTCCACTGAGTAAGCACGGACCATTTCCGAAATTTTTGGCAATACACTTCAGCTTCATCCTGGCCCTGAGAAATAGCCAGCAAGGCTTTTTCTGCCTGAATTTCAAGATTGGGTTCCTCGTAAAGCAATCCGAGCGCCAGAAAAAACGCATCAATATTTGCCAATGCCGGATCTCCTGGCGCTAGCGAGAAAGCCCAATCCTGAGGGTCGCCCCGCAAGAAAGAGATAACAATTTTAACTTGCTGAGCTGAGACTCCAGATGAACGGGGTCTCAGAGATAGCAACAATTTACAATTATTCCTGAAATTCCTAAACTTAAATCGGTCTCCAGAGAACAGTTCAGGAATAGGTATTTTAGGTTCAGACATTGGACTACTGATAACAAAATCTTGTATGCCCTGCACACGAGCAGCAAGCTGATCCACACTTGTAATCAAAGTCTGGACATTCATGTCTGCAGCAAGCTCAAGCCACTCAGAGGTAAAGGGGAGGAAGAAAGAGAAAAAAAAAAAAAACTCAGAATTTCCTTTCTTATTATCCCACTTCTGCAATGCATTAAACATTCAACTTTGGCCTGGCATACTGTTATGACCCCAATGGCAGAGGGTCTCAGAAATAAATACCAAGTCTGCAAACACAAAAAACCAGCTCATAGGGCAGTGGTAACTGGGCTGACCGTATATCTAATCCTAGCACCACAAATAGCAGCAGCCGGGGAACGTGCCTACGTTGGTTCTAGACGTCTCGCGCCAGCCGGAGAACTAACTAACCCTAGAAGGGAAAAGATAGACCTTTCTTGCCTCCAGAGAAAAGACCCCAAAAGTTGGATACAAGCCCCCAACAAATAATAACGGTGAGGTAAGAAGAAAAGACAAACGTAAGAATGAACTAGGTATTTAGCAAAGAGAGGCCCACTGACTAATAGCAGAATATAGTAAGATGACTTATACGGTCAGCAAAAACCCTATCAAAATTTCCACGCTGGATATTCAAGAACCCCCGAACCGTCTAACGGCCCAGGGGGAGAATACCAGCCCCCTAGAGCTTCCAGCAAAATCAGGAATCACATTTAGTACAAGCTGGACAAAAAATAAGAGCAATGCAAATAACCACAAAACAAGGAAGCAGGACTTAGCTTAATTTTGCAAGAACCAGGACCAGCAGACAGGAGCAAACAGAAAGGAACTGATTACAAGGATGCCAGGCACCAGACTGAGAATTCAGGAAGTTTATATAGCAACACCCCTGGACTAACGACCCAGGTGGGTGCCAAACTGAGGAAAGACAATCCCAGAGTCATATCACTAGTGACCACAAGAGGGAGCCAAAAAAGTCCAATTCACAACACTCAACATGCTCTAAACGCCTAACAAAGATGGTTAGTCCTGTCGCCATTGGTAATTTGCATCCTAAGTTTATTTTGTCTGTAACTCTAATTTGCTCATTGTCTTCCTACCCTGTAATGGCATTTGTGGATTCAGGTGCTGCCCTGAGTCTTATGGACTTGTCGTTCGCCAAGCGCTGTGGTTTTGTCCTGGAGCCTTTGAAAAATCCTATTCCTCTTAGAGGAATTGATGCTACACCATTGGCGGAGAATAAACCGCAGTATTGGACACAAGTGACCAAGTGTATGACTCCTGAACATCGGGAGGTGATTCGTTTTCTTGTTCTGCATAAAATGCATGATTTGGTCGTTTTAGGTCTGCCATGGTTACAGACCCATAATCCAGTTTTGGATTGGAAGGCAATGTCTGTGTCAAGTTGGGGTTGTCAGGGAATTCATTGCGATTCCCCGTCGGTGTCTATTGCTTCTTCTACTCCTTCTGAAGTTCCGGAGTATTTGTTGTACTATCAGGATGTATTCAGTGAGGCCAGGTCCAGTGCCCTTCCTCCTCATAGGGACTGTGACTGCGCTATAGATTTGATTCCTGGTAGTAAATTTCCTAAGGGACGATTATTTAATTTATCTGTACCTGAGCATGCCACAATGCGTTCTTATATAAAGGAGTCTTTGGAGAAGGGACATATTCGTCCATCCTCTTCCCCTCTTGGTGCGGGATTCTTTTTTGTAGCCAAGAAAGATGGGTCTTTGAGACCTTGTATAGACTATCGGCTTCTGAATAAAATCACGGTCAAATTTCAGTATCCTTTGCCACTATTGTCGGACTTGTTTGCTCGGATTAAGGGTGCCAAGTGGTTCACCAAGATAGATCTTCGTGGTGCGTACAACCTTGTGCGCATTAAGCAGGGAGATGAATGGAAAACTGCGTTTAATACGCCCGAAGGTCATTTTGAGTACTTGGTGATGCCTTTTGGGCTTTCTAATGCTCCTTCAGTGTTTCAGTCTTTTATGCATGACATCTTCCGGAAGTATCTAGATAAATTTATGATTGTTTATCTGGATGATATTCTGGTTTTTTCTAATGATTGGGATTCTCATGTAAAGCAGGTCAGGATGGTGTTTCAGGTTTTGCGTGATAATGCTTTGTTTGTGAAGGGCTCAAAGTGTCTCTTTGGAGTGCAGAAGGTTTCCTTTCTGGGTTTCATTTTCTCCCCTTCTACAGTAGAGATGGACCCAGTCAAGGTCCGAGCTATTCATGATTGGACTCAACCCACGTCTGTTAAGAGTCTTCAGAAGTTCTTGGGTTTTGCTAATTTCTACCGTCGTTTTATTGCTAATTTCTCTAGCGTTGTTAAACCTTTGACGGATATGACCAAGAAAGGTTCTGATGTGGCTAATTGGGCTCCGGCAGCCGTGGAGGCTTTCCGGGAGCTGAAGCGCCGGTTTACTTCGGCGCCTGTTTTGTGCCAGCCTGATGTCTCACTTCCCTTTCAGGTTGAAGTGGACACTTCTGAGATCGGTGCAGGGGCTGTTTTGTCGCAGAAAGGCTCTGGTTGCTCTGTGATGAGACCTTGTGCTTTTTTTTATAGGAAATTTTCGCCTGCGGAGCGGAACTATGATGTTGGTAATCGGGAGTTGTTGGCCATGAAGTGGGCATTTGAGGAGTGGCGTCATTGGCTCGAGGGAGCTAAGCATCGTGTGGTGGTCTTGACGGATCACAAAAATTTGATGTATCTCGAGTCTGCTAAGCGCCTGAATCCTAGACAGGCTCGTTGGTCGTTGTTTTTCTCCCGTTTTAACTTTGTGGTCTCGTACTTGCCTGGTTCGAAGAATGTGAAGGCCGATGCTCTTTCTAGGAGTTTTGTGCCTGACTCTCCGGGAGTCTCAGAGCCAGCTGGTATTCTTAAAGAGGGAGTAATCTTGTCGGCCATTTCTCCTGATTTGCGACGTGTGTTGCAGAGATTTCAGGCTGGTAGACCTGACCCTTGCCCACCTGATAGACTGTTTGTTCCTGATAAATGGACCAGCAGAGTTATCTCCGAGGTTCATTCCTCAGTGTTGGCGGGGCATCCTGGGATTTTTGGTACCAGAGATTTGGTGGCTAGGTCCTTTTGGTGGCCTTCCTTGTCGCGGGATGTGCGTTCTTTTGTGCAGTCCTGTGGGATTTGTGCTCGGGCTAAGCCTTGCTGTTCTCGTGCCAGCGGGTTGCTTTTGCCCTTGCCCGTCCCGAAGAGGCCCTGGACACACATTTCCATGGATTTCATTTCAGATCTTCCGGTGTCTCAAGGTATGTCTGTCATCTGGGTGGTGTGTGATCGCTTTTCCAAGATGGTCCATTTGGTGCCCTTGCCTAAGTTGCCTTCCTCTTCTGATCTGGTTCCTTTGTTCTTTCAGAATGTGGTTCGCTTGCATGGCATTCCTGAGAATATCGTGTCTGACAGAGGATCCCAGTTTGTGTCCAGATTCTGGCGATCTTTTTGTGCCAAGATGGGCATTGATTTGTCGTTTTCATCTGCCTTTCATCCTCAGACTAATGGCCAAACGGAGCGAACCAATCAGACGCTGGAGGCTTATTTGAGATGTTTTGTTTATGCGGATCAGGATGATTGGGTGACCTTCTTGCCATTGGCTGAGTTTACCCTCAATAATCGGGCTAGTTCCGCTACTTTGGTTTCGCCATTTTTCTGCAACTCTGGTTTTCATCCTCGTTTTTCCTCGGGTCATGTTGAACCTTCTGACTGTCCTGGGGTGGATTCCGTGGTGGATAGGTTGCAGCGGATTTGGAATCATGTGGTGGACAACTTGAAGTTGTCACAGGAGAAGGCTCAGCGTTTTGCCAACCGCCGCCGCGGTGTGGGTCCCCGACTTCGTGTTGGGGATTTGGTTTGGTTATCTTCTCGGTATGTCCCTCTGAAGGTTTCCTCTCCTAAGTTTAAGCCTCGCTTTATTGGTCCTTATAAAATTTTGGAAGTCCTTAATCCGGTGTCTTTTCGTTTGGATCTTCCGGTGTCATTTGCCATTCACAATGTGTTCCATAGGTCTCTGTTACGGCGGTACGTTGTGCCTGTGGTTCCTGCTGTTGACCCTCCGGCTCCGGTCTTGGTTGAGGGCGAGTTGGAGTACGTGGTGAAGATCTTGGATTCTCGTCTCTCTAGACGGAGGCTTCAGTATCTGGTCAAATGGAAGGGCTATGGTCAGGAGGATAATTCCTGGGTGGTCGCCTCTGATGTTCATGCGGCCGATTTGGTGCGTGCCTTTCACGCTGCTCATCCTGATCGTCCTGGTGGTCTTGGTGAGGGTTCGGTGACCCCTCCTTAAAGGGGGGGTACTGTTGTGAACTATATTTATTGGCTCCCTCTTGTGGTCACTAGCTGTATTACACTTGGATCATCTTTCTCCAGGTTGGTACCCACCTGGTTCGTTAGGCCTTGGGTGTTCCTATTTAGACTTCCTGGAAACTCAGTCTAGTGCCTGGAATCGATGTAGTCAGTCTATGTCTGTTTGCTCCTGACTCCTGGTCTCCTGTTCTTTGCAAGATAAGCTAAGTCCTGCTTTCTTATTTTTGTTTATTCGCTTTGCTTCTATTTTGTTCCAGCTTGTTCATAATGTGATTCCTGATTTTTGCTGGAAGCTCTAGGGGGCTGATATTCTCCCCCCACACCGTTAGTCGGTGCGGGGGTTCTTGGATTTTCAGCGTGGATATTTTTGTAGGGTTTTTGCTGACCGTATAAGTCTCCTTCCTATTTTCTGCTATCAATTAGTGGGCCTCTCTTTGCTAAATCTAGTTCATTCTTACGTTTGTCTTTTCTTCTTACCTCACCGTTATTATTTGTTGGGGGCTTGTATTATAACTTTGGGGTCCTTTCTGTTGAGGCAAGTGAGGTCTTATTTTCTCTGAAAGGGTTAGTTAGTTCTCCGGCTGGTGCGAGACGTCTACAATCAACGTAGGTACGTTCCCCGGCTACTTCTAGTTGTTGTGCTAGGATTAGATATACGGTCAGCCAAGTTACCACCTTCCTATGAGCTGGTTTTTGTGTTTGCGGACTTAGCTGGAACTTCTGAGATCCTCTACCACTAGAATCATAACAGGGACACTTTCAAAGTTTTCCCAATTTTTCGGACTGACTGACGTTCATTTCTTAAAGTAATGATGGCCACTCGTTTTTCTTTACTTAGATTTTGTATTATGGCAAGAAAAAAAGCAGCTAACAGTCTATTCAGTAGGACTATCAGCTGTGTATCCACCAGACTTTTGCACAACACAACTGATGGTCCCAACCCCATTTATACGGCAAGAAATCCCACTTATTAAACCTGACAGGGCACACCTGTGAAGTGAAAATGATTCTCGGTGACTACCTCTTGAAGCTCATCAAGAGAATGCCAAGAGTGTGCAAAGCAGTCATCAAAGCAAAAGGTGGCTACTTTGAAGAGCCTAGAATATAAGACATATTTTCAGTTGTTTCACACTTTTTTGTTAAGTATATAATTCCACATGAGTTAATTCATAGTTTTGATGCCTTCAGTGTGAATGTACAATTTTCATAGTCATAAAATACAGAAAAATCTTTAATTGAGAAGGTGTGTCCAAACTTTTGGTCTGTACTGTATATATAACATGTATACACTGTATGTATATATATATATATATATATATATATATATATATATATATATATATGTATTTATATTAAGCTACCACTATCTACAGACAATTTCACACCTTTTTTTGGGGGGGGGGGGCATACAACCATTTTACATCAGTTTGCTGGCTCACATATTCAGAGCCTAAAATAAAAACGAAACAGAGAAAATGTTGCCCTCAGAGAGGAGCAGAAGCAATCTGGCAGGTCAGGACACTGAATATTTCTTTTGAGTAACCAAAAAGTTTTTTAATTATGACAACTTTTTTTTCTCCAGCAGAGGGCGCAAGAGACCAGAAAATCAAGATGTAATGTAAATTCTCCATAAACCTTTGTATAAAGGAGAAATAGCAGAATTTCTGATCTAAAGAGTCTACATTTTTGGGGTTGATGTATCAAAACTAAAGCAAGAAACAGTGCAAATACCTATAGCAACCAGATTATATTGTTAACCTTATGCAAAAAAGCAACTGCAGGAATGATTGGCTGTTGTCAGTGACAACCGTATTCTGCCTTTGGCTCAGTGGTTACCACCAAGGACAACATCTGCAAGGAGTTTGTATGTTCTCTCCGTGTTTGCGTGGGTTTCCTCCGGGTTCTCCGGTTTCCTCCCACACTCCAAAGACATACTGATAGGGATCTAAGATTTTGAGCCCCATCAGGGACAGCGATGCTACTGTGTGAAAACTGTAAAGCGCTGCGGAATATGTTAGCGCTATATAAAAATAAAGATTATTATTACTTTTAAATCCACCATATAGTTCCAGATACATAAGGCTTTTTGTTTAGTGATTTTTTTTTTTGATCTTTACTGTAGTGGTGGTGCTCACAGGGGAAATATGCAGAGCAACCTAAAGACATGCCCTCGAGGATCCTGTAAGCACCACCCCATTAGTTCAAACTGTAAAAATGTAAATCTGCAGCAGGTCAATGTTTTATGATTAAATAAGTGAAAAAACAATGTGGGGTCCCCCACAATTAATGCAACCAGCAAAGGTAAAGCAGACAGCTGAGAGCTGATATTATCAGGATGGGAAGGTCTATGGTTATTGGGACCTTCTCAGACTAAAAATACTAGCCCATAGCTGCCCCAGAAGTGACATATCACATTAGATGCGCCAATTGTAGTTCTTCCTGATTGCCCTTGTGTATTGGCAGTTGAGGTAATGGGGCTTAGGAATGCTATCGGCTGTTTATTGTCCAAAAACATAGATGATATCAAGCTCTGGGGTTAGTAACAGAGAGGAGTCCATCAAAAACCCACATTACTAACCCATTAAGTAAAAAGAAAAAACACACACAAGAAATCTTTATTTAAATAATCACTCCCCCACATTTTTCCTGGTCCACTGAATCTGACGTAGTCCAGAGCGCATAGTGAGCAGGAACATCTGAAGATTGTTACAGACATCACTGCTCTGCAAAGGTGTAGGGTCTCGGCGACTGTGAAGAGCAGTAATGTTACTGATGTCACCGCTGTTCAGAGTCTCGCAGAGTGCAGCATAACTCGGTGACTCTGAGTGGTGACATCAGTAACATTACCGCTCGTCACAGTCACCGGATCTTGTGAAGCTCAGCGTGAACCGGCAGTGGCTGCTGATTAAAGTCTATGGAATCTCAGCACTTTGTGGGAATCGCTGGACTACGTCGGACCTGCACATATACTGTATAAAGAAAAATTGGCAAAAAGAAGAAAAACAAAATCCCACAACCGCCTGTTGTTCTGCCTACAATGCTTGGTCCAGTTTTTTTGGAAAATTTGGTTTAACAAAGCTTATTTATGTATGAAGCAGGAAAACACAGAAACCCTTAGCGGTGCTTCAGCACGTCTGTCCGATCCATGGAGATGACTTCACATATTCCATTAATATGACATATTTCAGGCCTCTGACACAAATTCCACAGTCAGATGATTGCTATGCGGGTCAGGTCCAGAAATATCTTATCTACGCTGTCCACAGTTCAGATTTTCTCTCATTTTTAGTTACATTTTTGTTCAGAGATGATGAGCCCTGAGCACATTTTTAAAGAGTTTGTCCAGGATTATTAAAAAGCCTTCTTTATCTCCAGCAACTGCTCCATGGATTGTGTGAAATATTGGACAGTAGACCCTTTCTAGTTCCCAAATACAGGGTTGTCAGTAATGATAGTGTTAAAGCATAATATGCTTTTGCCTCATTATTTCGTGAAATGGACAATCCTTTTAAGTGCAGTTCTGATCCTGGCACACTGTAACATTGATATCATGTAAGACTCTGGATAAGACTGTCCAAGGAACACTCCACTCCTGTCCAGGTAGAAGTGATCCAGCATGGATTGCTACAGTGAGGAAGACGTTCTCTTCTAGATTCATTTGTATCCTTTGTATTGAAGAAATAAAACAAGAAGATGCATAATCTAATATATAAAGCTGAATGTGTGTGTGTGTGTGTGTGTGTGTGTGTGTGTGTGTGTGTGTGTGTGTGTGTGTGTGTGTGTGTGTGTGTGTGTATATGTGTGTATGTCCGGGATTGGCATCTGCACCGTCGCAGCTACAGCCACAAAATTTTGAGCAGTCACACGTCTGGACCCCGAGAGCGTCATAGGCTATGTTGTGAGGCAAAATTTTAACCCCGCGCTTTCCAATTCACCAAACAATTTTGCCCCTATCTACATAATGGGGAAAAAGTGAAAGGAAAAGTGTTGGAGGCAAATTGACAGCTGCCAGATGTGAACAAGGGGGACTTAAAGAGTGAGAGCGATGGCGCCAAAGAGTATATACCGTACAGTTGCTAAGGTGGGGCCCTGACATGGGATACTCACCACACACGGGGATATGAACACACACACAAAATGCGCCACACACTACCACGTGCTTGAACACATATCACCCTCAGCACACATTTCACCACACATACACCAACCTCGCCACATAAAAGTCGAAACACAGAAGTCGCCGCTCAAAACTCGCCACGTGCAAAACTCGCCACATGCAAAACTAGGCTCTCGCAAAACTCGCCACACGTGGAAAACTCACCTCATGGAAAACTCGCCACATGCAAAACTTGCACATGCGGAAAAATTGCCACATGCACAAAAGTTGCAACACATGCAAAAGTTGCCTCACGTAAAACTTGCACATACTCAAAACGCACCACACATAAAACTCGCCACGCGCAAAACTCGCCATGCGCAAAACTCGCCACACGCAAAACTTGCACGCGCGGAAAAATTGCCACATGCACAAAAGTTGCAACACATGCAAAAGTTGCCTCACACAAAACTTGCACATACTGAAAATGCACCACACATAAAACTCGCCACGCGCAAAACCCACCATGCGCAAAACTTGCTGCACACAACTTGCTACACTAACCTGTCACGTGCAACTCAACACACAAAAAGTTGCTACATGCATGTCGCCACACAAAACTCATCTCACAAAAGTCGCTACATGCATGTCGCCACGCGCAACTCAACACACACAACTTGACACGTGAAACTCGCCCTAAAACACACATAAATCTGGTATTATCCTTCAAAAATAAAAATCTGATTAATAAGCAGACAAACTACAAGAGCAACAAATGTACCATATAGGAAATACGGCAGCTGTCAGTCACATGACCTGTCTATTATGTGTATGTGTGAGCTAATATATACTGCCAGGGGGAGGGCTTCCTGTTGGCTGGGGATTTATCAGGCTGCCAATTTAGCTTACAAATACTGAGGTAAAAATACTGACCAAATAACATGTGAACGAGGTCTAATACAGGAGGAGATGACACACAGATATATACTATATACAGGGGAGATGACACACCGGTATATACTATATACAGGAAGAGATGACACACAGATATATAATATATACAGGGGAGATGACACACAGATATATACTATATACAGGGGAGATGACACACAGATATATACTATATACAGGAGGAGATGACACACAGATATATACTATATACAGGGGAGATGACACACAGGTATATACTATATACAGGGGAGATGACACACAGGTATATACTGTATACAGGAGGAGATGACTTACAGATATATACTATATACAGGGAAGATGACATACAGGTACATACTATATACAGGGGAGATGACATACAGATATATACTATATACAGGAGGAGATGACTTACAGGTATATACTATATGCAGGAGGAGATGACTTACAGGTATATACTATATACAGGGGAGATGACACACAGATATATACTATATACAGGGAAGATGACATACAGGTACATACTATATACAGGGGAGATGACATACAGATATATACTATATACAGGAGGAGATGACTTAAAGGTATATACTATATACAGGAGGAGATGACTTACAGGTATATACTATATACAGGGGAGATGACACACAGGTATATACTATATACAGGAGGAGATGACACACAGATATATACTATATACAGGAGGAGATGACATACAGGTATATACTATATACAGAAGAGATGACACACAGATATATACTATATACAGGAGGAGATGACACACAGATATATACTATATACAGGGGAGATGACACACAGGTATATACTATATACAGGAGGAGATGACACACAGATATATACTATATACAGGAGATGACATACAGGTATATACTATATACAGGAGGAGATGACATACAGGTATATACACTATATACAGGAGGAGATGACATACAGTTATATACTATATAAAAAAGGAGATGACACATAGGTATATAGAGGAGGAGATGACATACAGCAGGTATATACTATATACAGGGGAGATGACATACATGTATATACTATATACAGGAGATGACATACAGATATATACTATATATAGGAGGAGATGACATACAGGTATATACTATATACAGAAGAGATGACTTACAGGTATATACTATATACAGGAGGAGATGACACATAGGTATATGTTGTGAAATTGGATTCTGGGCTCCCCCAGTGGCCACTGGTGGAATTGAACTTGTGTGCATCATCCTCTCTGTTCACCTGTTCCCATCAGGATGTGGGAGTCTCTATATAACCTTGCTCCTCTGTCAGTTTCATGCCGGTCAACAATGTTATCAGAAGCCTTTCTGTGCATGTTCCTGCTACTAGACAACTCTCAGCTAAGTTGGACTTTCGTCCTTGTTTGTTTTTGCATTTTGTTCCAGTTCACAGCTACTGTTTCGTTACTGTGTCTGGAAAGCTCTTGTGATCTGAAATTGCCACTCTGGTGTTATGAGTTAATACTAGAGTCTTAAAGTAATTTCTGGATGGTGTTTTGATAGGGTTTTCAGCTGACCATGAAAGTGCCCTTTCTGTCTTCCTGCTATCTAGTAAGCGGACCTCGATTTTGCTAAACCTATTTTCATACTACGTTTGTCATTTCATCTTAAATCACCGCCAATATATGTGGGGGCCTCTGTCTGCCTTTTGGGGAAATTTCTCTAGAGGTGAGCCAGGACTGTATTTTCCTCTGCTAGGATTAGTTAGTCCTCCGGCTGGCGCTGGGCGTCTAGGGATAAAACGTAGGCACGCTACCCGGCCACTGTTAATTGTGCGGCAGGTTTAGTTCATGGTCAGTTTAGATTCCATCTTCCAAGAGCTAGTTCTTTTATATGCTGGGCTATGTTCTCTCGCCATTGAGAATCATGACAGTTTGACCGGCCCAAAAGGGTTAAATTATTGGCTGAGAAAGGAGAGAAAAAAGAAGTCTGCTGAAATTTTTTTTTTTTTTTTTTTTTTTTCTCTAGTTCTGAGTGTGCTCATAATTGAATCACTTGCTAGTCTGCCTATACTGCAGCCTTCCTCTCTTTCTCTCCTTCTAATCCTTGAATGGCTCTGTGTTCACCTGTTTGAAATGGATCTTCAGAGTGTAGCTACAGGTTTGAATAATCTCGCCACGAAGGTACAAAATTTGCAAGATTTTGTTGTTCATGCACCTATGTCTGAACCTAGAATTCCTTTGCCTGAATGCTTCTCGGGAAATAGATCTTGCTTTCAAAATTTTAAAAATAATTGCAAATTGTTTTTGTCCCTGAAGTCTCGCTCTGCCGGAGATCCTGCACAGCAGGTCAGGATTGTAATTTCCTTGCTCCGGGGCGACCCTCAAGATTGGGCTTTTTCATTGGCACCAGGGGATCCTGCGTTGCTCAATGTGGATGCGTTTTTTCTGGCCTTGGGGTTGCTTTATGAGGAACCTCATTTAGAGCTTCAGGCGGAAAAAGCCTTGATGTCCCTATCTCAGGGGCAAGATGAAGCTGAAATATACTGCCAAAAATTCCGTAAATGGTCTGTGCTTACTCAGTGGAATGAGTGCGCCCTGGCGGCAATTTTCAGAGAAGGTCTCTCTGATGCCATTAAGGATGTTATGGTGGGGTTCCCTGTGCCTGCGGGTCTGAATGAGTCCATGACAATGGCTATTCAGATCGATAGGCGTCTGCGGGAGCGCAAACCTGTGCACCATTTGGCGGTGTCTACTGAGAAGACGCCAGAAAATATGCAATGTGATAGAATTCTGTCCAGAAGAGAGCGGCAGAATTTTAGACGAAAAAATGGGTTGTGCTTCTATTGTGGTGATTCAACTCATGTTATATCAGCATGCTCTAAGCGTACTAAGAAGCTTGACAAGTCTGTGTCAATTAGCACTTTACAGTCTAAGTTTATTCTATCTGTGACCCTGATTTGCTCTTTATCATCTATTACCGCGGACGCCTATGTCGACTCTGGCGCCGCTTTGAGTCTTATGGATTGGTCCTTTGCCAAACGCTGTGGGTATGATTTGGAGCCTTTGGAAGCTCCTATACCTCTGAAGGGGATTGACTCCACCCCATTGGCTAGTAATAAACCACAATACTGGACACAAGTAACTATGCGTATTAATCCGGATCACCAGGAGATTATTCGCTTTCTGGTGCTGTATAATCTACATGATGTTTTGGTGCTAGGATTGCCATGGCTGCAATCTCATAACCCAGTCCTCGACTGGAAAGCTATGTCTGTGTTAAGCTGGGGATGTAAAGGGACTCATGGGGACGTACCTTTGGTTTCCATTTCATCATCTATTCCCTCTGAGATTCCTGAATTCTTGTCTGACTATCGTGACGTTTTTGAAGAACCCAAGCTTGGTTCACTACCTCCGCACCGGGAGTGCGATTGTGCCATAGATTTGATCCCGGGTAGTAAGTACCCTAAGGGTCGTTTATTTAATCTGTCTGTGCCTGAACACGCTGCTATGCGAGAATATATAAAGGAGTCCTTGGAAAAGGGACATATTCGTCCTTCGTCATCTCCCTTAGGAGCCGGTTTTTTTTTTGTGTCTAAGAAAGATGGCTCTTTGAGGCCGTGTATTGATTATCGGCTTTTGAATAAAATCACGGTTAAATATCAATATCCGTTACCACTGCTGACTGATTTGTTTGCTCGTATAAAGGGGGCCAAGTGGTTCTCTAAGATTGATCTCCGTGGGGCGTATAATTTGGTGCGAATCAAGCAGGGGGATGAGTGGAAAACCGCATTTAATACGCCCGAGGGCCACTTTGAGTATTTGGTGATGCCTTTTGGTCTTTCAAATGCCCCTTCAGTCTTCCAGTCCTTTATGCATGACATTTTCCGCGATTATTTGGATAAAGTTATGATTGTGTATCTGGATGATATTCTGATTTTTTCGGATGACTGGGACTCTCATGTCCAGCAGGTCAGGAGGGTTTTTCAGGTTTTGCGGTCTAATTCCTTGTGTGTGAAGGGTTCTAAGTGCGTTTTTGGGGTTCAAAAGATTTCCTTCTTGGGATACATTTTTTCCCCCTCGTCCATCGAGATGGATCCTGTCAAGGTTCAGGCTATTTGTGATTGGACGCAACCCTCTTCTCTTAAGAGTCTTCAGAAATTTTTGGGCTTTGCTAACTTTTATCGTCGATTTATTGCTGGTTTTTCTGATGTTGTTAAACCATTGACTGATTTGACTAAGAAGGGTGCTGATGTTGCTGATTGGTCCCCTGATGCTGTGGAGGCCTTTCGGGAGCTTAAGCGCCGCTTTTCTTCCGCCCCTGTGTTGCGTCAGCCTGATGTTGCTCTTCCTTTTCAGGTTGAGGTCGACGCTTCTGAAATCGGAGCTGGGGCGGTGTTGTCGCAGAGAAGTTCCGACTGCTCCGTGATGAGACCTTGTGCTTTTTTTTCCCGTAAATTTTCGCCCGCCGAGCGGAATTATGATATTGGGAATCGGGAGCTTTTGGCCATGAAGTGGGCTTTTGAGGAGTGGCGTCACTGGCTTGAGGGGGCCAGACATCAGGTGGTGGTATTGACTGACCACAAAAATTTAATTTACCTTGAGTCTGCCAGGCGCCTGAATCCTAGACAGGCGCGCTGGTCGTTGTTTTTCTCTCGGTTTAATTTTGTGGTGTCATACCTACCGGGTTCTAAGAATGTTAAGGCGGATGCCCTTTCTAGGAGTTTTGAGCCTGACTCCCCTGGTAATTCTGAGCCCACAGGTATCCTTAAGGATGGAGTGATATTGTCTGCCGTTTCTCCAGACTTGCGGCGGGCCTTGCAGGAGTTTCAGGCGGATAGACCGGATCGTTGCCCACCTGGTAGACTGTTTGTTCCTGATGATTGGACCAGTAGAGTCATCTCTGAGGTTCATTCTTCTGCATTGGCAGGTCATCCTGGAATCTTTGGTACCAGGGATTTGGTGGCAAGGTCCTTCTGGTGGCCTTCCCTGTCACGAGATGTGCGAGGCTTTGTGCAGTCTTGTGACGTTTGTGCTTGGGCCAAGCCTTGTTGTTCTCGGGCTAGTGGATTGTTGTTGCCCTTGCCTATTCCGAAGAGGCCTTGGACGCACATCTCGATGGATTTTATTTCGGATCTGCCTGTTTCTCAGAAGATGTCTGTCATCTGGGTGGTGTGTGACCGTTTCTCTAAGATGGTCCATTTGGTTCCCTTGCCTAAGTTGCCTTCTTCTTCCGAGTTGGTTCCTCTGTTTTTTCAAAATGTTGTTCGTTTGCATGGTATTCCGGAGAATATCGTTTCTGACAGAGGGAGCCAATTCGTGTCTAGATTTTGGCGGGCATTCTGTGCTAGGATGGGCATAGATTTGTCTTTTTCGTCTGCTTTCCATCCTCAGACTAATGGCCAGACCGAGCGGACTAATCAGACCTTGGAGACATATTTGAGGTGTTTTGTGTCTGCGGATCAGGATGATTGGGTTGCTTTTTTGCCATTGGCGGAGTTCGCCCTCAATAATCGGGCCAGCTCTGCCACCTTGGTGTCCCCGTTTTTCTGTAATTCGGGGTTTCATCCTCGATTTTCCTCCGGTCAGGTGGAATCTTCGGATTGTCCTGGAGTGGATGCTGTGGTGGAGAGGTTGCATCAGATTTGGGGGCAGGTAGTGGACAATTTGAAGTTGTCCCAGGAGAAGACTCAGCTTTTTGCCAACCGCCGTCGTCGTGTTGGTCCTCGGCTTTGTGTTGGGGACTTGGTGTGGTTGTCTTCTCGTTTTGTCCCTATGAGGGTTTCTTCTCCTAAGTTTAAGCCTCGGTTCATCGGCCCGTACAAGATATTGGAGATTCTTAACCCTGTGTCCTTCCGTTTGGACCTCCCTGCATCTTTTTCTATTCATAATGTTTTTCATCGGTCATTATTGCGCAGGTATGAAGTACCGGTTGTGCCTTCCGTTGAGCCTCCTGCTCCGGTGTTGGTTGAGGGTGAGTTGGAGTACGTTGTGGAAAAGATCTTAGACTCCCGTGTTTCCAGACGGAAACTCCAGTATCTGGTCAAATGGAAGGGATACGGTCAGGAGGATAATTCTTGGGTGAATGCCTCTGATGTTCATGCCTCCGATCTTGTCCGTGCCTTTCATAGGGCTCATCCTGATCGCCCTGGTGGTTCTGGTGAGGGTTCGGTGCCCCCTCCTTGAGGGGGGGGTACTGTTGTGAAATTGGATTCTGGGCTCCCCCGGTGGCCACTGGTGGAATTGAACTTGTGTGCATCATCCTCTCTGTTCACCTGTTCCCATCAGGATGTGGGAGTCTCTATATAACCTTGCTCCTCTGTCAGTTTCATGCCGGTCAACAATGTTATCAGAAGCCTTTCTGTGCATGTTCCTGCTACTAGACAACTCTCAGCTATGTTGGACTTTCGTCCTTGTTTGTTTTTGCATTTTGTTCCAGTTCACAGCTGCTGTTTCGTTACTGTGTCTGGAAAGCTCTTGTGATCTGAAATTGCCACTCTGGTGTTATGAATTAATACTAGAGTCTTAAAGTAATTTCTGGATGGTGGTTTGATAGGGTTTTCAGCTGACCATGAAAGTGCCCTTTCTGTCTTCCTGCTATCTAGTAAGCGGACCTCGATTTTGCTAAACCTATTTTCATACTACGTTTGTCATTTCATCTTAAATCACCGCCAATATATGTGGGGGCCTCTGTCTGCCTTTTGGGGAAATTTCTCTAGAGGTGAGCCAGGACTGTATTTTCCTCTGCTAGGATTAGTTAGTCCTCCGGCTGGCGCTGGGCGTCTAGGGATAAAACGTAGGCACGCTACCCGGCCACTGTTAATTGTGCGGCAGGTTTAGTTCATGGTCAGTTTAGATTCCATCTTCCAAGAGCTAGTTCTTTTATATGCTGGGCTATGTTCTCTCGCCATTGAGAATCATGACAGGTATATACAATATACAGGAGGAGATGAGATACAGCAGGTGTATACTCTTTACAGGGGAGATGACATACATGTATATACTATATACAGGAGATGACATAGAGGTGTATACTATATACATGGGAGATGACATACAGGTATATACTATATACAGGGGAGATGACATACAGGTACATACTATATACAGGAGATGACATACAGGTGTATAATATATAAGGGAGATGACAAACATGTATATACTGAGGAAAAAATGAGAGGTGTGAGGTGAAAATGAGAGGTGTGAGGTGAAAATGAGAGGTGTGAGGTGAAAATGAAAAGGTGTGAGTGCAAAATGAGAGGAGTGAGGGAAAATAGTGCAGTGATCGGAAAATGACAGATGTGAGGTCGAAATGACAAGTGTTGGGGGGAATGACAGGAGTGAGGGGGAAAATAAGAGGAGTGAGGGGGCAAATGAGAGGTGTGAGGGAGAAAATGAGAGATGTGAGGGGGAAAATGAAAGATGTGAATGGGAAAATGAGAGGTGTGATGGGAAAATAAGAGAAGTGAGGGGCTATAACTAACCACAGATATTTACTATGCCCAGGCAACGCCGGGCTCTTCAGCTAGTAAATTAATAAAGCTGGAAAAGTATCTTATGACTGAGGACACAGGATGTAACTATACAGCACACTTTTCACATGATGCCATTTGTGGTACTAAACCCTGATAATATACAGCCAACATACTCCAGAGCTGCGCTCACAATGGGTTTGGTTGGTTGGAGGACTGTAGGGACCATCATACATTGTAGCAGGGCTGTATGGGCCATCATACTTTGTGAGGGAGAGTGGGAACATCAAACTGCGAGTGTGGGGGGCTGTGTAGGCCATCATACTTTGCAGGGGGCTGTACGGGCAAACACACTGTGTGGAGGACTGTTGGGACATCATACTGTGTGAGGGAGGCTGGGGGTGCATCATACTGTGGGGGAGATGAATGGGGGAATCAATCGCTGTGCAGACATCATATTGTGGTGGTACACATTGTGTGGGGGGCTGCTGGAAATTAATCGGAATGTGGAGGGATTGCTGTGGGGGCACCATATTGTGTTTTCTGGGAGCTGACATACTGTGTGGGGTTTATCATATTGTGTGTAGAGGGGATTTTTGAGGGGATCATACTCTATGGGGGAAATGAAAGGCGTGTTGTAGTGGTAGAGAACACTAAGGGACTTCAGTAGGGGCAAAATTACTGTATAAGTGAACCCACAATACATCATGTCCCTCAACCGTCTGTGACCAGGCTGCAGAATTTACTTTTGCGTGATGGCGGTGTGGCTGGAAGGAAATTGGGTCATTTGTTCTGGGTTGTGACAACACAAAAAATCTAAAGATCACATGACATTACAGAACTCCTTAATAGTTAATGACAACACAAAGCCACACAGCATCACAGCATTCCATGACATGGCAGCATTCCATGACATGGCAGCATTCCATGACATCGCAGCATTCCATGACATCGCAGCATTCCATGACATCGCAGCATTCCATAACATCACAGCATTCCATGACATCACAATGATGTAATTCCGTGTAAAGATCTACACTGCTGGAGCTGATCATTATTCTACAAGAGACAAAGAGGCAGAAAGAAGAAGAAGTTCATGGAGCCATATCCTGCAGAGAGGGAGAGGAGTGCACCAGGTATGTACAGCAGCCATCATGTGCTATAGAGAGCTCACGTGTGCCCATGATAGAGAGATTCCAGGATCTGGTGGAGAAGAATCTGAACCTGAGATACAATGAAATACAATTGTGTCTCCCAGTTCCATCATTCACTATGTGCATCTGAGTCCCAACGAAGCATCATATAAACCTATAAAAACACCCTTGGTTGTGGAGCAGTGACAAGTGTCAATGGGTCAAATTGTCAGTAGTTTATAATAAACTTAACTATTCACCAAAAATCCACATCAGAGCGATAGAGGTATCAAAATCTATCAAAATTTATTAGAGTATCAAATATACATAAACAAAATAAATATGCACATAGACAAAACAGTGGTGAGTGGAAGAAAAGACAGCTGAGACCGCCAGCATGTAAAGATGATAAAAAATGCTGGCGAGAAACACAGAAATCCAGGTGTCCCTGCTACAGCATTAAGCCGACATGTGCTCCATGGTCATTGTGGGTGAATATCAAAAGAACAGGAGGAGCAATTTAAATGAGGTCACTTCAACGAAGCATCATGTCTGCTGCACGGCTCCTCAGTCCACATGTTGTATAGAGTGGGACAGTGGATCGAGGGAATGAGGCTAGATGAATACCTTTTCATTTCTTTAATTGATCACTCAGTACTTGTGCAGATTCTGTGTGGGGGTTGTGGGGGCCATCATTCTGTGTGGGTGTTGTGAGGGACCTGATAATTGGGATTTCAATAGATTTGGTGAGGGCTGAAGCTTGTGATGATACTGTGTGGGGTCCATCATACTGTGTGCGGAATGCTTGGGTGGCCATCATACCGTGTGGGGGAGTTGTGGGGGTATCACACTATGTAGGTAAGGTCTGTGAGGGCCATCATACTATATATAGGGGAGCTGTGCTCTGTGTGTGTGGGGGGATTTATTAGGGCTTAAATACCATGTCGACGCCATCAGAATGTGTTAAGGCTTGTGGGTATCATACTGTGAAGGGATCATACTGTATGGAGGTTGTGGGGGCATCACACTGTTTGTTTATGGTCCTAATAACACTATTTTTACATGATCTATGCCTGCTAATAAAAAATCTCTGCTTTCAATTCCCTCTACAGCTTTGTATGAGAGACGAGTTGCAAGCCTACTTCTAAAGCCTGATAGTAGTGTCTCATCATCAAAGACCAAGATATCACCAGACGAGGACACTGAAAAACTAAGGGTATGTTCACACTGTGCCTTTTTAAAGTGGTCAAAAACATCTGTTTTTCACACGGAATATGCATGAGGACTCGCTTCTTTTTTCGGTCCTTTTCTAGGAGTTTTTAAAACCTTATATATAATTATCCTCTTCATAGAGGAAGAGGACAATACTCTACAGCCAACAATTGGAAGTAGCAATCTGAAAACTCAATATCACCCTCAATATTGACTTTTAGGGGGTCCCACACTCCCACAGAGTTTTAGAGTAACATTAGCATTAAAGGGCCGATTCTCTCACATGACAGAACATACGGCCGTCTGACCCCGGCCTTAGAGCTCTATCCTCTTCCTCTGTGAATAATCTTATTTATTAGTTACAGCATGCAAAAATTACAACGTGACGTTCCGGCCACAGACACCTTTATTAAGCCACATAATAGAGATGTCACATTTGTCGTGTTTTCATTTTTCTATGCTGTGACTAATCAAGAAGTTTATTGAGGAAGACACCTGGTACCTTGGATATGGAAAATATAGGTTATGGGCCTGATTTATCAGGACTGGCATTTTGTATGACATTCTTGATGACATCTGTACTGCAGTAAGAAACGCCTAATTCATCAAGAGGCGTGTGTGTTTTAATAAATTTGGCGCATGTTTTAACAGCTGTACACCAACGCCAGAAGTGTTACTCTAGTCCGGGACTGGAGTACATTTTTTATCTAATTTCTTCAACCTTCGTTGTGCTAGTTATTATGAATTACATAGACACACTTGGTTCTGCCCTTCCCTAGCTACACTTACTTTTTTAAAAGTTACTGGAGCTGGCCAGGAGTGGCGTAAAAAGTAGCAAAAGTTGCAAAAGTTTTGCTCAATTTCCTGTTGCGCAAAAATTCAGCATATTTCAAGGTGTTTTATGCCATAAAATTGTCAAAAACACCCTACTTAAATGGGCCCGATATCGTTTTTGCCTTCAAATCAATAGGAAGATTCTATTGTTTTGTTGGTGCTTTTTCCACCATTTTTATAAGCGGACCCACTTTAAAAATAGTTGAATAAGACACAGTGTGAACATCCTCTAAGACGTCCTTCTATTAGACTGTAAGCTCCTAGGTGTCCGGGAGCCTGTATATTTCTGCATGATGACAGTGTAGAAACCTTTTTATCACCACTCACACTTGATCTTTTTCCATGTGTGGATTTACACTCTGCACCTTTTTGCTGTGAATACTCGCGCCGTCTCCGGCTTCACACCTGAGCATTTATTCCTTCTTTTTTTCGTGAAGTACGTGGAGATCCCGAGTGTCCACCACCCATGGCTGCACGCAGCTGCAGGGATTTTCTAAAAGCTGTTGGTCATAAAAGGTTCCGGTTATTCTTCTTATTGTTGATACGTGATTACTGAGAGGATTCCATTCTTTAGATTGTCAGCTCTGAGGAGCAAGGTTTATCCTGTCATGTCAGTACATTGTGAGCCATGACCGGTAGGAATCCTCTCTAGATATTAATGATGTAATATTACACTGTGAGCCTTCACCCTTCAATGACCAAACTGATTTATTTTTCCATTTTCATCCTTCATCTATGATATTTCTGCCCTTAATTTTCTTACCCTAGAGTAGATTTTCTGTTGGGCGGATAATTAATATTTTATATCATCTTTATTTGTACCTATAAATATTGTCATAAAGTCATTAAGGTGTAAGGACAATGTTCCTAGAATGTGAGCTCCTCGGAGCAGGATTGTGTCTCATGTGCCTCCTTCTTTTAGACTGTAAGCTCTAGAATATACAGGTCCCCTGCCCCTATGTATGATGACAGTGTAGAAACCTTTTTATGACCACTCACATTTGATCTTTTACCATGATGGATTTACAGTCTGAACGTTTTTTGCTGCTCTGATTATAATTAGTGATGAGCGACGGTGCTCAGATAAGGTGTTATTCCAACATGCTCAGGTGCTAATAGAGTGTCTTCGTTGTGCTCGAATATTATGTTCTCATCTCCACAGTTGCATGTCTTGTGGCTGTTCGACAACTGTAACACATGCATGGATTGTCAAACAAAATAGACTATCCATGTATGCGTTGCGGCTGTCAAACAGCCATGAGACATGCAACTGCGGGGACTACAACATAGTATTCAAGCTCGCCGAAGGCCCTCTATTAACACCCGAGCATGTTGGGATAACACCTTATCTGAGCACATTTACGTATCACTAATTCTAATCCTTGATTCTGTGATGGGACATTGATACAGGGAACTAGTCTGATCGCCACTTGTGGGGTCGGGAAGGAATTTTTCCCCTAATATGGGGCCTTTTGCCTCATGGGGTTTTTGCCTTCCTCTGGATCAACATGAATGGGCTTCTATATTAACAGGGTTCCCAGAGTCATAACAATAGTCTGGATCCAAGCACATACACATTAAGTGCCTCCAGGCAAATTAAACTCCATCAAATACATATACAAACAGGAGAAAATAAGGAGCATATAGTATTGCGTATCAAATATCCTTTATTAGTACAAAAAATATATATTAAAAACAGTAATATGTTTCAAATAGATGGTGTCTCCCAATCAAGCACGAGAGGGGGAACTACCCCTTATATTGCCCCCATATGTAAATACTGAAATCAACATGAGAGGGGAGCTAGAAGGAAAAACAACAAGCCCCCCACAGTAGAAGATAGAGTTATAAACACACCAGGGTATGTCCTCTGCTAATACGGTAGCCAAAGCAGGGCCACAGTAAAGTGCATAGTGCATAATAATATAGTGGATACCAAAGGTGAGCTTACCAGTTGAGGGGGCAAAGAAGGGGGGTCCCACCAGAACAAAAGAGCGCCCCGACGCGCGTTTCGCGGCAAAACCACGCCGCTTTCTCAAGGGGATAAAGTATGGATGGTGCAGGACCTTTTAAACCTCCGTTTGAGATCTCCCGCCTGTGATGTAAATTTGGTCTCAGTAGAGCAAATTCGCCGCATCCTGAGAAACTGTCCGACCGGGATGGCCCTCACAGTGGATGGATGGTGAGCAGAGGTAGCGTGTAACAAAGAATTGACAGAGGTCGGCTTCCTGAAGACGTCAGTCTGGATGCGCCGGTCCGAATCGATCTCCAGGCGGACATCCAGGAAGTCGACCATCACTGTACTGAAAACGTATGTTAGACGTATATTCAATGTATTGTCGTTCAAACACCTCGTAAAGTCCTCGAGCTGGCGGGCAGTTCCCCCCCATAAAAACAGAATGTCATCAATATAACGATGCCAGCACAGCACATGGGCAGCGGACAGTGGGCCCTCGTCACCAAACAAATCCCTCTCCCAGGCGCCAAGGAAGAGGTTGGCATACGAGGGCGCACACGCCGCGCCCATGGCTGTGCCGCGTTTCTGTAGATAGAAAAAGTCCTTGAAAATGAAAAAATTGTGGGTCAGGATATACTCCAACAGCTCGAGGACTAGCTCACGCAGAGGGCCATCCAGGTCGGAGGCATCCAGGAAGCGGCGAACAGCATCCAACCCGTAGGAGTGATCAATGCACGTGTACAAACTCTCGACGTCGGCTGCATTTTTCTTTTCCATAGGCTCACCCGTGTGGCCGTGCGCATCGCGCTGTGTATGGGCGGCTTGGATCTGTGGGCGGGCGTCTTAGTGCCCGGTGCGCGATCTCCAGGTTTTTTGCCTGGCGCTTGCGCACTGTGTCTGACGCCGTCCCGCATTCCTGACCCGTCCGTCGCAGTGCGCATGCGCCGGTGGCGCCGCTCGGATTGGCCGGGATCACACATGTGACCGGGGTCGGGGGGGGTTATTAAAAGGTCCTGCACCATCCATACTTTATCCCCTTGAGAAAGCGGTGTGGTTTTGCCGCGAAACGCGCGTCGGGGCGCTCTTTTGTTCCAGTGGGACCCCCCTTCCTTGCCCCCTCAACTGGTAAGCTCACCTTTGATATCCACTATATTATTATGCACTATGCACTTTACTGTGGCCCTGCTTTGGCTACCGTATTAGCAGAGGACATACCCTGGTGTGTTTATAACTCTATCTTCTACTGTGGGGGGCTTGTTGTTTTTCCTTCTAGCTCCCCTCTCATGTTGATTTCAGTATTTACATATGGGGGCAATATAAGGGGTAGTTCCCCCTCTCGTGCTTGATTGGGAGACACCATCTATTTGAAACATATTACTGTTTTTAATATATATTTTTTGTACTAATAAAGGATATTTGATACGCAATACTATATGCTCCTTATTTTCTCATGAATGGGCTTCTGTAGATCTTGTGCCCATTTAGCAGGATGTCCCTTATATATAACAAGTTACATTGTACTCAGCATCTTATACTGATTGTCCCATATATAACAGGTTACATTGTACTCGGCATCTTACACTGATTGTCCCTTATATATGACAGGTTACATTGTACTCGGCATCTTATACTGATTGTCCCTTATATATAACAGGTTACATTGTACTCGGCATCTTATACCGATTGTACCTTATATATAACATGTTACAGTGTACTCGGCATCTTATACTGATTGTCCCTTATATATAACAGGTTACATTGTACTCGGCGTCTTACACTGATTGTCCCTTATATATTACAGGTTACATTGTATTCAGCATCTTATACTGATTGTCCCTTATATATAACAGGTTACATTGTACTCGGCGTCTTACACTGATTGTCCCTTATATATAACAGGTAACATTGTACTCGCCATCTTATACTGATTGTCCCTTATATATAACAGGTTACATTGTACTCGGCATCTTATACTGATTGTTCCTTATATATGACAGGTTACATTGTACTCGGCATCTTATACTGATTGTCCCTTATATATAACAGGTTACATTGTACTCAGCATCTTATACCGATTGTACCTTATATATAACATGTTACAGTGTACTCAGCATCTTATACTGATTGTCCCTTATATATAACAGGTTACATTGTACTCGGCGTCTTACACTGATTGTCCCTTATATATTACATGTTACATTGTACTCGGCGTCTTATACTGATTGTCCCTTATCTATAACAGGTTACATTGTACTCAGCGTCTTATACTGATTGTTCCTTATATATGACAGGTTACATTGTACTCGACATCTTATACTGATTGTCCCTTATATATAACAGGTTACATTGTACTCGGCATCTTATACCGATTGTCCCTTATATATAACATGTTACATTGTACTCGGTATCTTATACTGATTGTCCCTTATATATAACAGATTACATTGTACTCGGCGTCTTATACTGATTGTTCCTTATATATGACAGGTTACATTGTACTCGACATCTTATACTGATTGTCCCTTATATATAACAGGTTACATTGTACTCGGCATCTTATACCGATTGTCCCTTATATATAACATGTTACATTGTACTCGGTATCTTATACTGATTGTCCCTTATATATAACAGGTTACATTGTACTCGGTGTCTTATACTGATTGTCCCTTATATATAACAGGTTACATTGTACTTAGCATCTTATACCGATTGTCCCTTATATATAACAGGTTACATTGCACTCGGTGTCTTAAACTGATTGTCCCTTATATATAACAGGTTACATTGTACTCAGCATCTTATACTGATTGTCCCTTATATATAACAGGTTACATTGTACTCGGCATCTTATACTGATTGTCCCTTATATATAGCAGGTTACATTGTACTCGGCGTCTTATACTGATTGTCCCTTATATATAACATGTTACATTCTACTCGGCATCTTATACTGATTGTCCCATATATATAACAGGTTACATTGTACTCGGCATCTTATACCGATTGTCCCATATATAACAGGTTACATTGTACTCGGCATCTTATACTGATTGTCCCTTATATATAACAGGTTACATTGTACTCGGCGTCTTACACTGATTGTCCCTTATATATAACAGGTTACATTGTACTCGGCGTCTTATACTGATTGTCCCTTATATATAACATGTTACATTGTACTCGGCGTCTTGTACCGATTGTCCCTTATATATAACAGGTTACATTGTACTCGGCATCTTATACTGATTGTTCCTTATATATAACAGGTTACATTGTACTCAGCGTCTTATACTGATTGTCCCATATATAACAGGTTACATTGTACTCGGCATCTTATATTGATTGTCCCTTATATATAACAGGTTACACTGTACTCGGCATCTTATACTGATTGTCCCTTATATATAACAGGTTACATTGTACTCGGCGTCTTATACCGATTGTCCCTTATATATAACAGGTTGCATTGTACTCGGCGTCTCATACTGATTGTCCCTTACAGTACAGACCAAAAGTTTGGACACACCATCTCATTTAAAGATTTTTCTGCATTTTCATAACTATGAAAATTGTACATTCACACTGATGGCATCAAAACTGTGAATTAACACATGTGGAATTATATACTTAACAAAAAAGTGTGAAACAACTGAAATTATGTCTTATATTCTAGGTTATTCAGAGTAGCCGCCTTTTGCTTTGATGACTGCTTTGCACACTTTTGGCATTCTCTTGATGAGCTTCAAGAGGTAGTCACCGGGAATGGTCTTCCAACAATCTTGAAGGAGTTCCCAGAGATGCTTAGCCCTTGTTGGCCCTTTTGCCTTCACTCTGCGGTCCAGCTCACCCCAAACCATCTCGATTGGGTTCAGGTCTGGTTACTGTGGAGGTCAGGTCATCTGGCGTAGCACCCCATCACTCTCCTTCTTGGTCAACTAGCCCATACACAGCCTGGAGGTGTGTTTGAGATCATTGTCCTGCTGAAACATAAATGATGGTCCAACTAAACGCAAACCGGATGGAATAGCATGCCGCTGCAAAATGCTGTGGTAGCCATGCTGGTTCAGTATGCCTTCAATTTTGAATAAATCCCCAACAGTGTCACCAGCAAAGCACCCCCACACATTCACACCTCCTCCTCCATGCTTCTCGCTGGGATCCAGGCATTTAGAGTCCATCCGTTCACCTTTTCTGCATCGCACAAAGACACGGTGATTGGAACCAAAGATCTCAAATTTAGACTCATCAGACCAAAGCACAGATTTCCACTGGTCTAATGTCCATTCCTTGTGTTCTTTAGCCCAAACAAGTCTCTTCTGCTTATTGCCTTTCCTTAGCAGTGGTTTCCTAGCAGCTATTTTACCATGAAGGCCTGCTGCACAAAGTCTCCTCTTAACAGTTGGTGTAGAGATGTGTCTGCTGCTAGAACTCTGTGTGGCATTGACCTGGTCTGTAATCTGAGCTGCTGTTAACCTGCGATTTTTGAGGCTGGTTACTTGGATAAACTTATCCTCAGAAGTAGAGGTGACTCTTGGTCTTCCTTTCCTGGGGCGGTCCTCATGTGAGCCAGTTTCTTTGTAGCACGTGATGGTTTTTGCCACTGCACTTGGGGACACTACTCGGCGTCCTACACTGATTGTCCCTTATATATTACAGGTTACATTGTACTCGGCATCTTATACTGATTGTCCCATATATAATAGGTTACATTGTACTCGGCGTCTTACACTGATTGTCCCTTATATATAACAGGTTACATTGTACTCGGCATCTTATACTGATTGTCCCTTATATAAAACAGGTTACATTGTACTCGGCATCTTACACTGATTGTTCCTTATATATGACAGGTTACATTGTACTCGGCATCTTATACTGATTGTCCCTTATATATAACAGGTTACATTGTACTCGGCATCTTATACCGATTGTACCTTATATATAACATGTTACAGTGTACTCAGCATCTTATACTGATTGTCCCTTATAAATAATAGGTTACATTGTACTCGGCGTCTTACACTGATTGTCCCTTATATATTACAGGTTACATTGTACTCGGCGTCTTATACTGATTGTCCCTTATGTATAACAGGTTACATTGTACTCGGGGTCTTATACTGATTGTTCCTTATATATGACAGGTTACATTGTACTCGACATCTTATACTGATTGTCCCTTATATATAACATGTTACATTGTACTCGGTATCTTATACTGATTGTCCCTTATATATAACAGGTAACATTGTACTCGGCATCTTATACTGATTGTCCCTTATATATAACAGGTTACATTGTACTCGGTGTCTTAAACTGATTGTCCCTTATATGTAACAGGTTACATTGTACTCGGCGTCTTATACTGATTGTCCCATATATAACAGGTTACATTGTACTCGGCGTCTTATACTGATTGTCCCTTATATATAACAGGTTACATTGTACTCGGCGTCTTACACTGATTGTCCCTTATATATAACAGGTTACATTGTACTCGGCGTCTTATACTGATTGTCCCATATATAACAGGTTACATTGTACTCGGCGTCTTATACTGATTGTCCCTTATATATAACATGTTACATTGTACTCGGCGCCTTGTACCGATTGTCCCTTACATATAACAGGTTACGGTACGTTGTACTCGGCATCTTATACTTATTGTTCCCTATATATAACAGGTTACACTGTACTCGGCATCTTATACTGATTGTCCCATATATAACAGGTTACATTGTACTCGGCATCTTATACTAATTGTCCCTTATATATAACAGGTTACACTGTACTCGGCATCTTATACTGATTGTCCCTTATATATAACAGGTTACATTGTACTCGACGTCTTATACGGATTGTCCCTTATATATAACAGGTTGCATTGTACTCGGCGTCTCATACTGATTGTCCCTTACAGTACAGACCAAAAGTTTGGACACACCATCTCATTTAAAGATTTTTCTGCATTTTCATGACTGAAAATTGTAAATTCCCACTGAAGGCATCAAAACTATGAATTAACACATGTGGAATTATATACTTAACAAAAAAGTGTGAAACAACTGAAATTATGTCTTATATTCTAGGTTATTCAGAGTAGCCGCCTTTTGCTTTGATGACTGCTTTGCACACTTTTGGCATTCTCTTGATGAGCTTCAAGAGGTAGTCACCGGGAATGGTCTTCCAACAATCTTGAAGGAGTTCCCAGAGATGCTTAGCCCTTGTTGGCCCTTTTGCCTTCACTCTGCGGTCCAGCTCACCCCAAACTATCTCGATTGGGTTCAGGTCTGGTTACTGTGGAGGTCAGGTCATCTGGCGTAGCACCCCATCACTCTCCTTCTTGGTCAAATAGCCCGTACACAGCCTGGAGGTGTGTTTGAGATCATTGTCCTGCTGAAACATAAATGATGGTCCAACTAAACGCAAACCGGATGGAATAGCATGCCGCTGCAAAATGCTGTGGTAGCCATGCTGGTTCAGTATGCCTTCAATTTTGAATAAATCCCCAACAGTGTCACCAGCAAAGCACCCCCACACATTCACACCTCCTCCTCCATGCTTCTCGCTGGGATCCAGGCATTTAGAGTCCATCCGTTCACCTTTTCTGCATCGCACAAAGACACGGTGATTGGAACCAAAGATCTCAAATTTAGACTCATCAGACCAAAGCACAGATTTCCACTGGTCTAATGTCCATTCCTTGTGTTCTTTAGCCCAAACAAGTCTCTTCTGCTTGTTGCCTTTCCTTAGCAGTGGTTTCCTAGCAGCTATTTTACCATGAAGGCCTGCTGCACAAAGTCTCCTCTTAACAGTTGGTGTAGAGATGTGTCTGCTGCTAGAACTCTGTGTGGCATTGACCTGGTCTGTAATCTGAGCTGCTGTTAACCTGCGATTTTTGAGGCTGGTTACTTGGATAAACTTAAGGTACCGTCACACTAGGCGATATCGCCAGCGATCCGTGACGTTGCAGCGACCTGGATAGCGATATCGCTGTATTTGACACGCAGCAGCGATCTGGATCCCGCTGTGAAATTGCTGGTCGCTGCTAGAAGGTCTGCACTTTATTTGGTCGCTAGGTCGCCGTGTATCGCCGTGTTTGACAGCAAAAGCAAGGATACCAGCGATATTTTACACTGGTAACCAGGGTAAACATCGGGTTACTAAGCGCAGGGCCGCGCTTAGTAACCCGATGTTTACCCTGGTTACCAGCGTAAAAGTTAAAAAAACAAACAGCACATACTCACCAGCGCGTCCCCCAGCCTCTGCTTCCTGACACTGACTGAGCGCCGGCCCTAAACTGAAAGTGAAAGCACAGCGGTGACGTCACCGCTCTGCTGTTAGGGCCGGAGCTCAGTCAGTGTCAGGGAGCAGAGGCTGGGGGACGCGCAGGTGAGTATGTACTGTTTGTTTTTTTAACTTTTACGCTGGTAACCAGGGTAAACATCGGGTTACTAAGCGCGGTCCTGCGCTTAGCAACCCGATGCTTACCCTGGTTACCCGGGGACCTCGGCATCGTTGGTCGCTGGAGAGCGGTCTGTGTGACAGCTCTCCAGCGACCAAACAGCGACGCTGCAGCGATTGGCATCGCTGTCGCTATCGCTGCAGCGTCGCTTAATGTGACGGTACCTTTATCCTCAGAAGTAGAGGTGACTCTTGGTCTTCCTTTCCTGGGGCGGTCCTCATGTGAGCCAGTTTCTTTGTAGCACGTGATGGTTTTTGCCACTGCACTTGGGGACACTACTCGGCGTCTTACACTGATTGTCCCTTATATATTACAGGTTACATTGTACTCGGCATCTTATACTGATTGTCCCATATATAATAGGTTACATTGTACTCGGCGTCTTACACTGATTGTCCCTTATATATAACAGGTTACATTGTACTCGGCATCTTATACTGATTGTCCCTTATATATAACAGGTTACATTGTACTCGGCATCTTACACTGATTGTTCCTTATATATGACAGGTTACATTGTACTCGGCATCTTATACTGATTGTCCCTTATATATAACAGGTTACATTGTACTCGGCATCTTATACCGTTTGTACCTTATATATAACATGTTACAGTGTACTCAGCATCTTATACTGATTGTCCCTTATATATAACAGGTTACATTGTACTCGGCGTCTTACACTGATTGTCCCTTATATATTACAGATTACATTGTACTCGGCGTCTTATACTGATTGTCCCTTATGTATAACAGGTTACATTGTACTCGGCGTCTTATACCGATTGTTCCTTATATATGACAGGTTACATTGTACTCGACATCTTATACTGATTGTACCTTATATATAACATGTTACAGTGTACTCGGCATCTTATACTGATTGTCCCTTATATATAACAGGTTACATTGTACTCGGCGTCTTACACTGATTGTCCCTTGTACTTGGTTTTATTATGTATACCCCTCCTCACTTGTAAAGCGCCATGGAATAAATGGCGCTATAACAATAAATAATAATAATAATAATATATTACAGGTTACATTGTACTTGGCATCTTATACTGATTGTCCCTTATATATAACAGGTTACATTGTACTCGGGGTCTTATACTGATTGTTCCTTATATATGACAGGTTACATTGTACTCGACATCTTATACTGATTGTCCCTTATATATAACATGTTACATTGTACTCGGTATCTTATACTGATTGTCCCTTATATATAACAGGTAACATTGTACTCGGCATCTTATACTGATTGTCCCTTATATATAACAGGTTACATTGTACTCGGTGTCTTAAGGCCCCGTCTCACATAGCGAGATCGCTAGCGAGATCGCTGCTGAGTCACAAGTTTTGTGACGCAACAGCGACCTCAGTAGCGATCTCGCTATGTGTGACACGTACCAGCGATCAGGCCCCTGCTGCGAGATCGCTGGTCGTGTCAGAATGGCCTGGACCTTTTTTTGGTCGTTGAGGTCCCGCTGACATCGCTGAATCGGTGTGTGTGACACCGATCCAGCGATGTCTTCACTGGTAACCAGGGTAAACATCGGGTTACTAAGCGCAGGGCCGCGCTTAGTAACCCGATGTTTACCCTGGTTACCAGCGTAAATGTAAAAAAAAAACAAACGGTACATACTCACCATCTGTTGCCCGTCAGGTCCCTTGGCGTCTGCTTCCTGCCTTGACTGAGCTGCCGTAAAGTGAGAGCACAGCAGTGACGTCACCGCTGCGCTCTGCTCTCACTGTACGGCGGCTCAGTCAGAGCAGGAAGCAGACGGCAAGGGACCTGACGGACATCAGATGGTGAGCATGTACCGTTTTGTTTTTTTTACATTTACGTTGGTAACCAGGGTAAACATCGGGTTACTAAGCGCGGCCCTGCGCTTAGTAACCCGATGTTTACCCTGGTTACCCGGGTGCTGCAGGGGGACTTCGGCATCGTTGAAGACAGTTTCAACGATGCCGAAGTCGTTCCCCTGATCGTTGGTCGCTGGAGAGAGCTGTCTGTGTGACAGCTCCCCAGCGACCACACAGCGACCACACAGCGACGCTGCAGCGATCAGCATCGTTGTCTGTATCGCTGCAGCGTCGCTGTGTGAGACGGGGCCTTTAAACTGATTGTCCCTTATATGTAACATGTTACATTGTACTCGGCGTCTTACACTGATTGTCCCTTATATATAACAGGTTACATTGTACTCGGCGTCTTATACTGATTGTCCCATATATAACAGGTTACATTGTACTCGGTGTCTTATACTGATTGTCCCTTATATATAACAGGTAACATTGTACTCGGCATCTTATACTGATTGTCCCTTATATATAACAGGTTACATTGTACTCGGCATCTTATACTGATTGTCCCTTATATATAACAGGTTACATTGTACTCGGCGTCTTATACTGATTGTCCCATATATAACAGGTTACATTGTACTCGGCGTCTTATACTGATTGTCCCTTATATATAACATGTTACATTGTACTCGGCGCCTTGTACCGATTGTCCCTTACATATAACAGGTTACGGTACATTGTACTCGGCATCTTATACTGATTGTTCCTTATATATAACAGGTTACACTGTACTCGGCATCTTATACTGATTGTCCCATATATAACAGGTTACATTGTACTCGGCATCTTATACTAATTGTCCCTTATATATAACAGGTTACACTGTACTCGGCATCTTATACTGATTGTCCCTTATATATAACAGGTTACATTGTACTCGGCATCTTATACTGATTGTCCCTTATATATAACAGGTTGCATTGTACTCGGCATCTTATACTGATTGTCCCTTATATATAACAGGTTACATTGTACTCGGCGTCTTATACGGATTGTCCCTTATATATAACAGGTTGCATTGTACTCGGCGTCTCATACTGATTGTCCCTTACAGTACAGACCAAAAGTTTGGACACACCATCTCATTTAAAGATTTTTCTGCATTTTCATGACTATGAAAATTGTACATTCCCACTGAAGGCATCAAAACTATGAATTAACACATGTGGAATTATATACTTAACAAAAAAGTGTGAAACAACTGAAATTATGTCTTATATTCTAGGTTATTCAGAGTAGCCGCCTTTTGCTTTGATGACTGCTTTGCACACTTTTGGCATTCCTTGATGAGCTTCAAGAGGTAGTCACCGGGAATGGTCTTCCAACAATCTTGAAGGAGTTCCCAGAGATGCTTAGCCCTTGTTGGCCCTTTTGCCTTCACTCTGCGGTCCAGCTCACCCCAAACCATCTCGATTGGGTTCAGGTCTGGTTACTGTGGAGGTCAGGTCATCTGGCGTAGCACCCCATCACTCTCCTTCTTGGTCAAATAGCCCGTACACAGCCTGGAGGTGTGTTTGAGATCATTGTCCTGCTGAAACATAAATGATGGTCCAACTAAACGCAAACCGGATGGAATAGCATGCCGCTGCAAAATGCTGTGGTAGCCATGCTGGTTCAGTATGCCTTCAATTTTGAATAAATCCCCAACAGTGTCACCAGCAAAGCACCCCCACACATTCACACCTCCTCCTCCATGCTTCTCGCTGGGATCCAGGCATTTAGAGTCCATCCGTTCACCTTTTCTGCATCGCACAAAGACACGGTGATTGGAACCAAAGATCTCAAATTTAGACTCATCAGACCAAAGCACAGATTTCCACTGGTCTAATGTCCATTCCTTGTGTTCTTTAGCCCAAACAAGTCTCTTCTGCTTGTTGCCTTTCCTTAGCAGTGGTTTCCTAGCAGCTATTTTACCATGAAGGCCTGCTGCACAAAGTCTCCTCTTAACAGTTGTTGTAGAGATGTGTCTGCTGCTAGAACTCTGTGTGGCATTGACCTGGTCTGTAATCTGAGCTGCTGTTAACCTGCGATTTCTGAGGCTGGTTACTCGGATAAACTTATCCTCAGAAGTAGAGGTGACTCTTGGTCTTCCTTTCCTGGGGCGGTCCTCATGTGAGCCAGTTTCTTTGTAGCACGTGATGGTTTTTGCCACTGCACTTGGGGACACTTTAAAAGTTTTCCCAATTTTTCGGACTGACTGACCTTCATTTCTTAAAGTAATGATGGCCACTCGTTTTTCTTTACTTACCTGCTTTTTTCTTGCCATAATACAAATTATAGCAGTCTGTTCAGTAGGACTATCAGCTGTGTATCCACCCGACTTCTGCACAACACAACTGATGGTCCCAACACCATTTATAAGGCAAGAAATCCCACTTATTAAACCTGACAGGACACATTGTCATAATCCTCACTTGGCCCCCATAAAATAATAAAGCCTATACTCACCTCTCATGCCAGCGCCGTTCCAGCGGTGTCAGCACTCGCTCTCCCCGAGGCTCCTGTGTTGTTGTGACATGTGACCTCATTGCCAATAAGCGCCGGCATCACTGTCCCCACCTTCGTACTTATCGAACATGAAGAGCAAGTCCAGGATCAGCTGCAGCCCGGACTTCCTCTTCATGTTCGATTTGTCCGAAGGTGGGGACAGTGACGCCAGTGCTGATTGGGCGCCGGGGTCACATGTCACAACACCACACGAGAGCCCCGGGAGAGCGAGTTCCGACACAGCGGGAACAGCGCCGGCTGGTGAGTATAGGCTTTATTATATTATGGAGGCCATTCATTTTGATCAAGAATGGGTTGTCCTTGTAGTGGACAACCCCTTTAACTCGTTCCTGTCTTAGTCAATTTTGTTTTTGCGCTTTTTTTTCCTCCTCTTCTTCCAAGAACCATTACTTTTTCATTTTCCCATTGATGTAGCCATCTGAGGACTTGTTTTTTTAACTGGGACAAATTATTAGGATTTTTTATGGTTGTTATTATTTAACTAGATTGTGGCCCGATTCTAACGCATTGGGTATTCTAGAATATGCATGTCCCCGTAGTATATGGACAATGATGATTCCAGAATTCGCGGCAGACTGTGCATGTTGCTGATTGGTCGAGGCAACCTTTATGACATCATCGTCGCCATGGCAACCATTATGACATCTACGTCGATACTGTGCCTGTCGCTGATTGGTCGAAGGCCGGGCGGCCTCGACCAATCAGAGACGTGGGATTTCCATTATGACATCATCATCGCCATGCTGTGCCCGTCGCTGAAAGTCACCGCTGTGATCTGCTTTCACTTTACGGCGGCACTCAGTCAGAGCGGGAAGCAGACTGCAAGGGACCTGACGGACACCGGAATGTGAGTATGTACTGTTTGTTTTTTTTTACTTTTATGATGGTAACCAGGGTAAACATCGGGTTACTAAGCGCGGCCCTGCGCTTAGTAACCCGATGTTTACCCTGGTTACCCAGGGCCTTCGGCATCGTTGGTCGCTGGAGAGCGGTCTGTGTGACAGCTCTCCAGCTACCACACAACGACTTTCCAACGATCACGGCCAGGTCGTATCGCTGGTCGTGTGATCGTTGGAAAGTTGCAGAGTGTGACAGTACCCTAAGGATATTCATGTCCCCCTCCCACTAAAAACACACACACACAAAAAACACAAATAGAAAATCATACCACTATACAAGTAAACATACTACCACACTGTTACTTAACAAAACCGGCTATACTAACCCCAGTGTTACCAACAAAGTTATAGAAGGAATAGATAATACTGCCACACCATGACCACATATTACAACCACATAGCGACCGAATAATGCCATCATAGTGATCACTATGATGATCAAAAGCCACTTTACTAAGCCCAATATTACCACCATGCAGTGACCAAATCATGGTAGACACTATTTACCACCCCACACAGTGATAATTCCATCCCCCATTGCCATACTCCAGTTTTGTGTCCCCCCACAACTAACAGAGCACCCCTTTTGCTTACACATGGTAATAATATTTCCTCTGTGCCCTTATGCAGAAGTCATACATGTGTCCCTGATCATACATACGCACGTTTAGTTGGAATGTGGCCGGGAGCAGGCATATCGCAGACTTGCACTCACAGAGAGTGACTGCTGACTTTTGAGAAAAGCCTGGACAATCAGGCACCACAGCTAGTGACGGAGCAGGGAACCAAGAGCTCTCTGCTCCACCATAGTATTTAAACTGTATCTACATCATGAAAACATGGATACAGTTAAAAGCAGGCCCCCTTTCCTTCCAGGCCCGGTTGCGGCTGCATCCCCTGAGATTGCGATTGTTACACCCCTGGTCTGCACACGTGGACACGTTCAAAAGAGGGCCCCTGCACAAGAACAGTATGAGGGCCCTTTGTGGTCCAATAATGTGTCCGTGACAAAAGCTGCGTTTGAGGTGGTAGCGACCCCTTATCTCTTCGGCCCCTCTGCAGCTGAATGGGTTGTACCAATGGCATGTCCGCCAGTCTTTGTTGGCTGGGCGGCAGCGGTGATGTCCTGTGCGCTGCAGACAATTACTGGCCTCGGCATGAGACTGCGGCATGTGATTGGTTGCAGTGGTCACATGGTGTAGACAGGACGTCACTACTGTGGACCTGTCAACAGAGACCAGAGAGGCAGTGCTGGACTATCAGGGGCTGCAATAGGTGAACATAAGTTAGAATCTATCGGTAAGAAAAATAAAAAATCCATGCCAAAATACGAGCATGGTGCAGATTTTCAAATCGATAGCGCGTTTATTATCTTGCAAAAATTTTAAAATGTCACCCTTTGCCAAGCATAAGGTAAAATCCGCAGCAAATACAAAATACGCATAGCATATTTATATTTTGCCGTAAATTTGATGAGGGATTTTATCAGTGGAAATTATCTGCCAAGTCCTCGATGTCCCTGAAGGATTTGCGTTAGAACAGATAATTAAGTCTTTATTTGCTAAGCAAAAAAAACCTGTGTAACCCAGTATTTACTATGTACCAGTCTAAGTAAGGAATGCCCAGCTGGCATTAACGTTATTTTCCTGATGTATAATGAGAATACATAAACAACCTCTATATCCTTTATTACTGCCATCGAAAGTCATCCTGTTGGCACTGCAATAAAGAAAGCTTGGCCAAACCGAGGCGACAATGAGTTTTCTGCTTATGCCTGCAGGATATTAAGAGGGAGGTGGCACAGTTTGATGGCGAGAGCACAGCGTTCCTGCCCTGCAGTCATTGTACTTGTCTCTTCTGTGGTGCCATTGATTTATTAAAACGTGTGTGGCCACCAGGAAAACATAAAAATTGTTTTATACTTGAGTATTTCCCTGGAAAAGGTGAATATTATCTGGATATTAAAAGAAATGTAGTGTGACTTTTTAAAAAATATTCTACAAAATTCTAGAGTTATCCAGCCATGATGAAGTTTTCATTCAACTTTCCACAAGCCCTATGGGGGTTGCAACTCCATGCTGTGTCTCACATACTGCTGTGCCTTTAAGAGCAGCCATCATCAATCTTATTTTATTTATATTTATACCTAAGTTTTGCGTCTTTTGTTTTTTTTCTAAATCCACCATCTGGTTCCAGAGATATGGGACTTTTCATTTAGTGCTAATTTGTATGGTTTTTAGTAAGGGGAGTGCCTTACAGATTAATTATTCACAGCAGCCTAAATACACACCCAAGAGGATCCTGTGAGCCACACACCCCTTAGTAACGACCATCTAGCTATAGTCCCAACAGCTATCTGGCTATAGTCCCATCCCCTGATGATGCCGCATCTGCGGTGAAACTTGTTGGGGGAACATGTGCTCCAGTAAAAACTGTCCGATTTGCCTTATAGCATTGACACCCCGGGATGACACTAAATGATGTTTTGACAATTGCCTCTACAAAACATTAGAATAGTTTTCGTAATATAGGGACAGAATGTTTTATGTTTAGAATTACCTATTTTACATATATACTTACTTAATAATAAAAGTTATGTTTTAGGACTTGTTAGTAAGTGTTCTTGTTGGTTGTCCCAAATTGTAAATAATTGTTATATTTTACCCTCCCAACCCCTTACATGATCTCCACAATTTGCATTTTAATCTTGCAAAAACTAGAAAGCTTCAATAGGTGCCAGTTATTGCTTTAGTTTTTTTCAAGTTCTTGAACCACTGTGCATGTACGTCTTTGGGGTATAGATGCTGCAGGTGGAGAGCTTAAAGCAAACCTGTCACCAGAATTTTGCTAAGTAAATGCAGCGCCCCAGAGTCCTGGTCGTTGCAGTACTGTGGCTCCGCCACTATGGGGAGCTACGGTGCGTCCGATGGCACTGAAGGAGTTCATCTGATCAGGTATCACAGACACCAATACATTTCACAGCTGGGCCTCCGGGGGGAGCTAAGGGTGCTATTCATTAGGCCACTCCCCACCATAGTGGGTAAACTGGGGGTCAGGCAGGAAGTTAGATCAGAAAGCTGACTGGGTTGGAACCAGGCAACACCTTGTGGCAGAGGGTGTTGTAGGGGAAGATACAGTAGGGTCTCTGTCAGGGGTGGGATCCTGACAGAGGCTTGGCATTGGAAAGAACGTAACGGGCCCGCGCCAGCTCCGGGAAGCGGCGGGGCCCAAGAAAGGACTAGAAGCGAGATAGATTGTGCTGAGTGAGAAACGAGATCAAGCAATAGGAGAATACCAGTAGGGGTCGTGCTGTAAGACCGGAGCAACACCCTACTGAGGCGCACTACCGGTGGCCGGAACGCCGAGGGAGTATTATAACATTCAGCTTCAAGCAATACTCTAAACAGCGGCAGGACAGTCAGTCTAAGGCGGGCTGTCTCACACAAATCACCTATGAAGTCTTGGGGGGCACCTTGTGGAGAGGGGCGACTCTAGGGTCCCGGAAGAGCTCCGAGCCAACCCGTCAAACGGGTGCCGTCCCAACCAGAACATCAGGGAGGGACGGAGGATTAGAAGAACATCATTTAATCGAGTTGTGAGGGAACTTAAGAAACAGACACAACGGTTGTGGGGACTTTCCGTAAGCACAGCAGGGAAGGACCGCAACACATAGCGCTAGAAGGAAGGCACCGATTTCCACCTGTGAAGAGAACTCTGGAGGTGCCATTGGACCGGCCGGACTTGCGCAGCCTGGTGAACCGTATGCTGGACTGTGGACCCAGAGATCTTCAGTAAAGAGGTAAAGAGACTGCAACCTGGTGTCCTCGTTATTTACTGCACCGCACCCCCACTACCAACATCCACACCTATCATTCACTGTGCGCCCCACGGCAGGGTCACGGACCGGGGCCTAGCCGCCGTGACAACCCCAGAAGCAGAGACCCGTAGGCCCGGTACAGGGTACCCCTCGGCCCTGCGGCGGTGGGGGCGCTACATAAACTATAGGCATTGTCAGGTTGGCAGTGTTAAACTGATTAAAATGATACCTGGGGGAAAGAAATCCATCTTGTGGTTCTTGTAACCAAGGAAAGACCTGCCCACAGTCCTGACCCAAAGCACAAACATGTTCATCATCATAGAGACATAGAGAGACAGACTGTTTGTGCTTGGGGGTGGCCTGTGGGCAAGTCTTTCCTTGGTTTCTCTGGCTTAGAGCAGAAAGATAAGGCTCTGCCTACAGTCCTGCCCCAGAACACGAGCATCTCATTAACTGAAGACTTCTAACACTGATTATACAAGAACCACAAGACAGATTTCTACACTCCACATATCATTTTAATCAGTTTAACACTGCCAACCTGGCAATGCCTGTAATTTACTTTGCAAAATCCTGCTGATAGGTTCGCTTTAAACCTGTAGAGGACTATCCATATTCACTATAAACATAAGGGTGAATGACCTTGGGGAGATCAAAACATTTGAAGGGCAAATACCCCGAAACAGCTGTCTGTGGATGGATACCATGTTTTGGCATAGGTGGCTTTCCTTTATTGGATGCTGCCCTTCCGGTGGTTGTTCCTTCCCGGCGAAAGACCTGGCTATTCATTGCTTGCGTTGAGAAACACGTGATGGTGTCTCCGCGGCTTTTCTACATGCATTTGCATATTTCCCATCAGGGATGGGGGCAGTGTTCTGGATCACTGCGTTGAGAAACACGTGATGGTGTCTCCGCAGTGTTGGATGTTTTGATCTCCCCGAGGTCATTCTCCCTTATGTTTATAGTCTTTTCACTAGGCACTGCTCCTAATAGCCAGTTTCCTACTCCACACTGATGAGGGGCAAATACCTCGAAACAGCTGTCTGTGGATGGATACCATGTTTTGGCATAGGTGGTTTTCCTTTATTGGATGCTGCCCTTCCCGTGGTTGTTCCTTCCTGGTGAAACACCTGGCTATTCATTGCTTGCGTTGAGAAACACGTGATGGTGTCTCCGTGGCTTTTTTACATGCATATCCATATTCACTGACATCACTAATTGTCATTGACTTCATAGAGCACCATGTGTCACATAGTTACGTAGTTGGTACAAAAAAGAATGGTTAATTATGCTCAACCGAGGAATGGAAAAGATTATGTTAAAGGGTAAGGGGTATATGTACAAACATAACAAATGAACTTGCCGTTAAAGAACACAATTTTTCCTCCTGATTCTGAGTGTTGATCGACCTGATCAAAATCCAGTTCCTCATTTTTTTTTTTCTCCAAGAAGTTTCTTGAAAAAGTGGAGAATAGATCTTCCTGGCTGCCAGAAGAGTTGGCAAATATTCCATTTGTCCAACAAATCCTCCCGAAACCTACTACAAGTAGAGTTCCTCTATGTTGGGGGTGTGGACAAGGCATGTAAGGGTTGGAAAGGTCTGCAAGGGGCTTAGCCTGACAAGGTGCATGGCTTTGATTACAAACATTTTCATAATGTGCAAAGCACGTCACATGCCATCCCTTTCAAAAAAGGTCTTGGTGAAAGGTTGGCAAGAATGGGGAAAATCATACTTGTCAATAGTCTATTACTCATGGGATGCACCAGATCTCAAAAAGGACAGAGTTTCTGAAAATCGTGTTATTATTATTATTATATATTAAAAGGCATTTTGTTCTATTTTGGGACTTTATAATAAGAACAGGGGAGAAACTTAAAGGGGTATTCCAGTTGGAGGAAGTTATCACCTATCCATAAGACAGCTGATAACTTCTAGATTGGTGGACGTCCAACAACTGAGATCCACACAAATCACCAGGGACACTTTTATCCCTATTAGTATAGAACGGCAGTGTGCATGCTCGACCGCCACTCCATTCATTCTGTTTGGGACTGCTATAAGAGTTGTGCACAGCTTTTTCCAGCAGTTTGTATTATGCTCGCTGACGCTACATTCTAATGTGGATAAAAGTGCCCATTTTTGGTGATCAGTGGGGTCTAAAACCAATCTAAAACTTCGTCCTACAGGAATAATCCTCTAAAATAAACCATTATTAAGTTGAGTTGATCAAAAAGATTAGCAGAACCCTGGCTCTGCTGGTAGCCTGTGGCCACTGGCTTGGAGCCCTGCAAACGTTCTACTATCTGCCGGTAGGCCTGGCACTTCATTGTTAACGCTTCATTGGTGCAACATGCTAGGCGAACTAAATAGAAGAGGCGTCGGGTAGGAGAAGGTTGTCTGGCGGCCAAGGATTACCAATGTGGCCACTGGACCAGATTCTTGCAAATCTTTTTGATCAATTGTACTATTTGGGATTCAAACGCTAGGAGGTATAGAATCCAAACCGTCCTTCAGAGCTGTAATCCATGAATACGGTAAATTTCGCATAATCTAGCACACTTGACCAGACAACCTGCTGGATTAGTTTTTGGGATATTAATCCAGAAGTTCCAGTCTACCAGCACACAAGGGTAGTCTACCGTGCTGTGCCCATTATTTCTGTGCCACATGACGTTGGCACCATGCCACCAATTTATTGACGCTTATTCTTAGATCCTGTACAGTTGGGTTTGCTAGACACACTGGTTAAGTGTGATACATGATTTATGGCTATCAACGCAGTCACTGACATCATAAACAAAAAATGTAATTATGTTATTTTAATTAGAGTTCATTAACTAAGGGGGGAAAAAAAACAGTACGTTAATTACTTTAATAAAGTGCCTCGTGAACAAAACAGGTTCTTGTCTCTGTCTGGTTCCTGAGACGACAGGAATAAGGTAACATACGATGTTATGAGTCTTGGAGCATTTATACAGTCTGTCCTCTCCCAACCTGTCTCCCTTCCTTGGGCTCAGTGCAGCCTTTCTCTCCCAGTGTATGGGAGCAAGTGCGTCATGTCTGCTCTTGTTGTATCATTATAACTTGTGTAAAACGCTGCTGCAGTTAACCCTTCATCCTCTGTTTGTTTGTTTTTTATTTTATTGTACCTAGAACACATTTAATTTCAATATTTAAAGGCTAAGTAATAAAGTAAATCTGCATTAAAAATAAATAAATAAATAAATAAAAATAACAAATAAAAATGTACACATAAATCCCCGAAAAATTAAAGTTTTGTTTTGTATTAGTAAAATATACATAACTTTTTTATTTTTCAGAAACAGTGCCATACCTGTCCATAGGCTGACTAAGGTATTACAGCACCTAGCAAACTTGGGAAAGTGTCGGGGTCATTGTACTTTGAGGAAAGAGCCACTCAGCTCACATTTCTATTGGCGACATCCAACGCTAATCGTGACAGCGGCATTTAGGAGGTTGGAAATTGGAAATAGGGGAAACTGTTCCTTCACTATGATATTGGGGGGCTGATGGTATTGTTATGGCACCCAGTCCAGAGCCTCTCACCTAGCCAAATTAGTTCTCATGCTTCGCACTGACGAGGGCCAACAGCCCGAAACACCGTGTCTGCGAATTGAGATACTGATTTGGCTTTTATCCTAAGTCATATTGCACGACTCGTTAAAGGGTTGATTGTGACTTGTAGGATCGCTACTTCCAACAGGTGGCGCTATAGAGTTTAAGTCCTCTTTTTTCTCAGAAGAGGCGATTTGCATATTATATTTCCCAGAGGAGCATTGCACGGCGAATAAGCCTCCTTACCTTTACAAGCCAGAGATGGTATGTCACTCTCCATAAGGAGAAACGTTACCCCTTAGACCCCAGTCCAGAGCCTCTCACCTAGCCAAATTAGTTCTCATGCTTCGCACTGACGAGGGCCAACAGATCGAAACACCGTGTCTGCGAATTGAGATACTGATTTGGCTTTTATCCTAAGTCATATTGCACGACTCGTTAACCCCTTTACCCCCAAGGGTGGTTTGCACGTTAATGACCAGGCCAATTTTTGCAATTCTGACCACTGTCCCTTTATGAGGTTATAACTCTGGAACGCTTCAATGGATCCCGGAGATTCTGACATTGTTTTCTCATGACATATTGTACTTCATGATAGTGGTAACATTTCTTTGATATTACCTGCGTTTATTTGTGAAAAAAACAAATTTGGTGAAAATGTTGAAAATTTCGCAATTTTCCAACTTTGAATTTTTATGCAATTAAATCACAGAGATATGTCACACAAAATACTTAATAAGTAACATTTCCCACATGTCTACTTTACATCAGCACCAGTGGCGGACACTGAGAGCTTTGGGCCCCTGTGCAAGAAATGTGTCTGGGCACCCCTCCCTGCCCAGCATCATACCTCCCAAGTTTTGAAGATGGGAAAGAGGGAAAAAGTGTGCGTCGCGCAAAGCACGCCGCGGCAAATTTTAGGCCACGCCTCTGGCCACACCCATTCATAACTAGTCACACCCATATCCACGTCCCAACCACATCCATTTAGCACTGCTGATCACACTGTTTTATAAAGAATAATTATAAACAAAAAAATATGGCCACACACTGCTCCATACTGTATATTGGCTGCACATAATGCTCCATACTGTATATTGACCGCACATGATGCTCCATACTGTATAATGACCGCACATGATGCTTCATACTGTATATTGACCGCACATGATGCTCCATACTGTATAATGACTGCACACGATGCTCCATACTGTATAATGGCCGCACATGATGCTCCATACTGTATAATGACCGCACATGATGCTCCATACTGTATAATGGCCGCACATGATGCTCCATAGTGTTTAAAAGTTTAAAATGGGGCCCCAAATGCTAGCATATTGCACATCATACAGAAGCATTTCGGTTGTATTTACCTGCGCTGATCTCAGGCCGCTAAACGAGTGTGATCGACAATACTGAAGTCATGGACGCTTGTTTCCCTGCCTCTTTCCACCATCTGAGAAAGAATGAAGGGGACAGAGCGATCACTAATAGATCACTGCAGATCACCATACAGCATCATGTTATCAGCAGCATATCTACAGTTTATACCAGGCGATGTGCTGCTGAGCACAAGGATTTTTATTCCAGCATAAACAATCCAATCACCCAATGAATATGCAGCATTTTGCTTGTTTAGTATAATACACCCCATAGTCCTCCATATAGTATTATACACTTCCCATAGTCCTCCATATAGTATTATACACTTCTCATAGTCCTCCATATAGTATACAGCACTGACCACAGTAGTGTACAGCAGAGCCCACAGTAGTATACAGCAGAGCCCACAGTAGTATACAACAGAGCCCACAGTAGTATACAACAGAGCCCACAGTAGTATACAGCAGAGCCCACAGTAGTATACAGCAGAGCCCACAGTAGTATACAGCAGAGCCCACAGTAGTATACAGCAGAGCCCACAGTAGTATACAGCAGAACCCACAGTAGTATTCAGCAGAGACCACAGTAACAGCACAGGGCTCAGTAGTATACAGCGCTGCCTACACAGTAGTATACAGCAGAGCCCACAGTAGTATACAGCAGAGCCCACAGTAGTATACAGCAGAGCCCACAGTAAGAGCACAGGGCTCAGTAGTATACAGTACTGCCCACAGTAGTATACAGCAGAGCCCACAGTAGTATACAGCAGAGCCCACAGTAGTATACAGCAGAGCCCACAGTAACAGCAGAGGGCTCAGTAGTATACAACACTGCCCACAGTAGTATACAGCAGAGCCCACAGTAGTATAAAGCACAGCCCACAGTAACAGCACAGGGCTCAGTAGTATACAGCACTGCCCACAGTAGTATACAGCAGAACCCACAATAGTATACAGCATGCTCATCCCCCCTTCCCTCCCCACCTCTCCTCTCCTCTCCTGAGAATGGCCCCACAGTCCAGTAAAAAAAAAACCAAAACACAAGCTCCTCACCTCTCCACACGTGCCCGCGCTGCTCCCTGCTCCTGTGTCAGTGGCTGCCACTGCTCTGCCTGGGACACAGTGAGTGCGCGCGCACCCGCTGTGTCAGAGGCAGAGCGAGGAATGATGGGAGAGGGGGCGTCGTCAGGTGACGCTCTCTCCTCCATCATTGCATTGAACTGTACTGGCAGACGCCGGTATAGTTCAATGCGGCGGGGGAGTCGGCGCTGGCGGCAGGCAGGCCCCCCTGCCTCACAGGGGCCCCATAGCGGCTGCATGACTTGCCGCTAGCTGGTGGCCCCTGGGGGAGTGGGGCCTGGTCTGCCTGCCCCTAACGCCGGCCCTGCCTGCAAGGGCCCCCCTCCACCTCCGGGCCCCGGTGCTGTTGCACCAGTTGAACCGGCGGTAGGTCCGCCCCTGATCAGCACAATTTTGGAAGCAAAATTTTTTTTTGTTAGGGAGTTATAAGGGCTAAAAGTTGACCAGCAATTTCTCATTTCTACAACACTATTTTTTTTTAGGGACCACATCTCATTTGAAGTCATTTTGAGGGGTCTATATGATGGAAAATACCCAAGTGTGACACCATTCTAAAAACTCCACCCCTCAAGGTGCTCAAAACCACATTCAAGAAGTTTATTAACCCTTTAGGTGTTTCACAGGAATTTTTGGAATATTTAAATAAAAATGAACATTTAACTTTTTTTCACAAAAAATTTACTTCAACTCCAATTTGTTTTATTTTACCAAGGGTAACAGGAGAAAATGGACCCCAAAAGTTGTTGTACAATTTGTCCTGAGTACGCCGATACCCTATATGTGAGGGTAAACCACTGTTTGGGCGCATGGCAGAGCTCGGAAGCGAAGGAGCGCTATTTGACTTTTCAATGCAAAATTGACAGGAATTGAGATGGCACGCCATGTTGCGTTTGGAGAGCCCCTGATGTGCTTAAACATTGAAACCCCCCACAAGTGACACCATTTTGGAAAGTACACCCCCTAAAGAACTTATCTAGATGTGTGGTGAGTACTTTGACCCATTAAGTGATTCACAGAAGTTTATAATGCAGAGCCGTGAAAATAAAAAATATTTTTTTTCCACAAAAATTATATTTTAGCCCCCAGTTTTGTATTTTTCCAAGGGTAACAGTTGAAATTGGACCCCAAGAGTTGTTGTCCAATTTGTCCTGAGTATGCTGATACCCCATATGTGGGGGAACCACCATTTGAGCGCATGGCAGAGCTCGGAAGGGAAGGAGCACCATTTGGAATGCAGACTTAGATGGATTGGTCTGCAGGCGTCACATTGTATTTGCAGAGCCCCTAATGTACCTAAACAGTAGAAACCCCCCACAAGTGACCCCATATTGGAAACTAGACCCCTCAAGGAACGTATCTAGATATGTTGTGAGAACTTTGAACCCCCAAGTGTTTCACTACAGTTTATAACGCAGAGCTGTGAAAATAAAAAATCCTTCTTTTTCCACAAAAATTATTTTTTAGCCCCCAGTTTTGTATTTTCCCAAGGGTAACAGGAGAAATTGGACCCCAAAAGTTGTTGTCCAATATGTCCTGAGTACGCTGATACCCCATATGTTGGGGTAAACCCCTGTTTGGGCGCACGGGAGAGCTTGGAAGGGAAGGAGCACTGTTTTACTTTTTCAACGCTGAATTGGCTGGTATTGAGATCGGACGCCATGTCGCGTTTGGAGAGCCCCTGATGTGCCTAAACAGTGGAAACCCCCCAATTATAACTGAAACCCTAATCCAAACATATCCTTAACCCTAATCCCAACGGTAACCCTAACCACACCCCTAACCCTGACACACCCCTAATCCCAACCCTATTCCCAACCGTAAATGTAATCCAAACCCTAACCCTAACTTTAGCCCCAACCCTAACTGTAGCCTGAACCCTAGCCCCAACCCTAACCCTAGCCCTAACCCTTGCCCTAACCCTAGCCCTAACCCTTGCCCTAACCCCAACCCTAACCCTAACCCTAATGGGAAAATGGAAATAAATACATTTTTTTAATTTTTTTATTTTTCGCTAACTAAGGGGGTGATGAAGGGGGATTTGATTTACTTTTATAGCATTTTTTTTAGCGGATTTTTATGATTGGCAGCCGTCACACACTGAAAGACGCTTTTTATTGCAAAAAATATTTTTTGCGTTACCACACTTTGAGAGCTATAATTTTTCCATATTTTGGTCCACAGAGTCATGTGAGGTCTTGTTTTTTGCGGGACGAGTTGACGTTTTTATTGGTGACATTTTCAGGCACATGACATTTTTGATCGCTTTTTATTCTGATTTTTGTGAGGCAGAATGACCAAAAACCAGCTATTCATGAATTTCTTTTGGGGGAGGCGTGTATACCGTTCCGCGTTTGGTAAAATGATCAAAGCAGTTTTATTCTTTGGTAAAGCAATACCTCATTTATATCATTTTTTAATGTTTTGGCGCTTTTATACGATAAAAACTATTTTATAGAAAAAATAATTATTTTTGCATCGCTTTATTCTGAGGACTACAACTTTTTTCTTTTTTCTTTGATGACGCTGTATGGCGGCTCGCTTTTTGCGGGACAAGATGACGTTTTCAGCGGTACCATGGTTATTTATATCCATTTTGATCGCGTGCTATTCCACTTTTTGTTTGGCTGTATGATAATAAAGCGTTGTTTTTTGCCTCGTTTTTTTTTTTTTCTTACGGTGTTCACTGAAGGGGTTAACTAGTGGGACAGTTTTATAGGTCGGGTCGTTACAGACGCGGCGATACTAAATATGTGTACTTTTATTGTTTTTTTTTTTATTTAGATAAAGAAATGTATTTATAGGAACAATATTTTATTTAATTTTTTATTTTTTTTTGGGGGGGGGGTTTACACTTGTGAATATTTTTTTTTTACACTATAACATTGCCCCGGTGCGAGGGGGGGGGGAATCATGTTATAGTGTAAGATCGCCGAACTGACACTTTGCTGTGCACTGTGTCAGATCGGCGATCTGACGTGCACAGCTCCTGGAGGCTTCCTGGCGCCTGCTCTGAGCAGGCGCTGTGAAGCCACCTCCCTGCAGGACCCGGATGCCGCGGCCATTTTGGATCCGGGCCTGCTGCAGCGAGGAGGAGATAAGAGACCCTTGGAGCAACGCGATCACATCGCGTTGCTCCGGGGGTCTCAGGGAAGCAAGCAGGGAGCCCCCTCCCTGCGCGATGCTTCCCTATACCGCCGGAACACTGCGATCATGTTTGATCGCAGTGTGCCGTGGGTTAATGTGCCGGGGGCAGTCCGTGACCGCTCCTGGCACATAGTGCCGGATGTCAGCTGCGATAGTCAGCTGACACCCAGCCGCGATCGTGAGCGCGGCCGATCGCTATGTCGTACTATCCCGTCGGTCATACAGACCCACCTCACCTCGACGGGATAGTACAGCTAATGTCAGAAAGGGGTTAAAGGGTTGATTGTGACTTGTAGGATCACTACTTCCAACAAGTGGCGCTATAGAGTTTAAGTTCTCTTTTTTCTCAGAAGAGGCAATTTGCATATTATATTTCCCAGAGGAGCATTGCACGGCGAATAAGCCTCCTTACCTTGACAAGCCAGAGATGGTATGTCACTCTCCATAAGGAGAAACGTTACCCCTTAGACCCCAGTCCAGAGCCTCTCACCTAGCCAAATCAGTTCTCATGCTTCGCACTGACGAGGGCCAACAGCCCAAAACACCGTGTCTGCGAATTGAGATACTGATTTAGCTTTTATTCTAAGTCATATTGCACGACTCGTTAAAGGGTTGATTGTGACTTGTAGGATCGCTACTTCCAACAGGTGGCGCTATAGAGTTTAAGTCCTCTTTTTTCTCAGAAGAGGCAATTTGCATGCCATGTTTATAGACATTTGAAGCCCAACCAAATATTGGTAATTTTCCAATAGTAGATCGGTAATTTTACAAAACAATATTAAAGTATTGTAGCGTATTATACAAGTCACCAAGCAAGCAAGCAATCTTGCCTTACGCAGGCGTGTACTATGGAGGACAGAGAATGAACTTCAATCCCATATTGCGGCCAGCATGCAGCCAGCGGTTAAGGAAAGGGTGAATCAAACACCCGAAAACCCCGCCTCTATGGCTGAAAATTGTTCCCTCCAAATTCAGGTGACAGAGTTCCTTTAATAGTCCTTATGTTTATGGAAACCTGTATTTAAGGTTTGAAGACTATTGGTTGTAATGGGGCAGATTTTTACTACAATTTTGCACTTTTTCCCTCTGGATCAATGAAATATTCTACTACTTAGAACAAGATTAAGGTCCATGGAGACCCTTGGGCAATTCATGATGTGGGGTCCTCTCTGTTCTTTTTTTTTAAGAAAGGGATGTGACACAGTCAACAATGATGTAGTCGCTTGGGCATTTGCCCCTTTTGCCCCATGATCAGGCTCTGGTTCTAATACATGACTACAAGACATAATAAAGTCATGGAAATGTTTTGAACCATTGCTAGATCTGGTGATTCAATAGTGACCCCCCAATGTAAATGCACATTACGACATCCACTTTGGAGTCCTGCTTGGCTTTGAAAACCTTTCATTACCGCTCTACCTTTCTATATGTGTATATTTTACATTATCAGTCACATGTGACGAATCTTACAAGGGCGGTACATTAAACCTAGGGTCGCATACTTGTGTATACAACGAGATGACAAATGAAAGGGTTAGCACCGGCAAGGAATATGTAACATGTAAGCTGATTAGTCCGGAGGGGAAACTGATCTGCCTTTACTATGGGATCATTGATCTCACTGACAAATAATAAATAAATAATGACGTCTCTATGTGTAATGCCATTCTGTATGCACAATGCCTCACATGCGAGCGGCGCATATACATGAATTAATAATAACCACTAGCACAATAGGAGAGATTCATGATATCAACCAATCACAGTGAGGCTTTTATGTCTTACAGTGCCTTTGAGAAATGAAATCTGCCCTGTGATTGGTTGCTATGGGCAACTTAGACAGTTTTCATGAGTCTCCACCATATTCTTTCTAGAGACCATGACTTGATTCATTAATGAACTCATCTAAACCTTTAAGGTGGAAAAAGAAATAAATGTGATTTGTGTCACAGACATTTTTTAAATTCTTACTGGCATGTGAATGTGCCAGTCAGAGTATTCCTATGACAGCACAAGCTAAGCTCGGGGCCCCTATAACAGTGCCAATCACAGTGCCCCCATAATACTATAAGTATGCCAAAGCATCACTATAACAGTGCCAACATAAGAGGACAAGCTAAGCTCGGGGCCCATATAAGAGTGCCAATCACAGTGCCCCCATAATACTATAAGTATGCCAAAGGATCGCTATAACTGTGCCCACATAAGAGGAAAAGCTAAGCTCGGGGCCCGTATAAGAGTGCCAATCATAGTGCCCCCATAATACTATAAGTATGCCAAAGCATCACTATAACTGTGCCCACATAAGAGGAAAAGCTAAGCTTGGGGCTCCTATAAAAGTGCCAATCATAGTGCCCCCATAATACTACAAGTATGCCAAAGCATCACTATAACTGTGCCCACATAAGAGGAAAAGCTAAGCTTGGGGCTCCTATAAAAGTGCCAATCACAATGCCCCCATAATACTATAAGTATGCCAAAGCATCACTTTAACAGTGCCCACATGAGAGGTCAAGCTAAGCTTGGGGCTCCTATAACCATGCCAATCACAGTGCCCCCATAATACTATAAGTGTGCCAAAGCATCACTATAACAGTGCCCACATAAGAGCACCAGCTAAGCTCGGGGCCCCTATAACAGTACCAATCACAGTGCCCCCATAATACTATAAGTATGCCAAAGCATCACTATAACAGTGCCCACATGAGAGGACAAGCTAAGCTTGGGGCTCCTATAACCGTGCCAATCACAGTGCCCCCATAATACTATAAGTGTGCCAAAGCATCACTATAACTGTGCCCACATAAGAGGAAAAGCTAAGCTTGGGGCTCCTATAACCGTGCCAATCACAGTGCCCCCATAATACTATAAGTGTGCCAAAGCATCACTATAACAGTGCCCACATAAGAGCACCAGTTAAGCTCGGGGCCCCTATAACAGTGCCAATCACAGTGCCCCCATAATACTATAAGTATGCCAAAGCATCACTATAACAGTGCCCACATGAGAGGACAAGCTAAGCTTGGGGCTCCTATAACCGTGCCAATCACAGTGCCCCCATAATACTATAAGTGTGCCAAAGCATCACTATAACTGTGCCCACATAAGAGGAAAAGCTAAGCTCGGGGCCCGTATAAGAGTGGCAATCACCGTGCCCCCATAATACTATGTGTGCCAAAGCATCACTATAACAGTGCCCACATAAGAGGACAAGCTAAGCTTGGGGCCCCTATAACACTGCCAATCACCGTGCCCCCACAATACTATAAGTGTGCCAAAGCATCACTATAAGAGTGCCCACATAAGAGCACCAGCTAAGCTCGGCGCCCCTATAACAGTGCCAATCACAGTACCCCATAATACTGTAAGTATGCCAAAGCATCACTATAATTGTACCCCCATAAGAGGACCAGCTAAGCTCGGAGCCCCTATAACAGTGCCAATCAGTGTTCCCATAACAAGATTAGCTACAAGGCTCTTATAACAGTACTAGTAACAATGTCCCCATAATATGATAATACAACTAATACATTATACGACTAGGCACAATACCCCCATAAAAAGACAAGCTCCTATAACAGTGCCCCCATAATGAAATAAGCCTGTAACAGGATTTATACAATAGTGCCAGTCAGAGCTCCCTCATAATACGATGAGCCTGCCATAAGGTTTCTATAACCAGGGCAGTCACAATGCTCCCATAGAGGCACAAGCTGGCATCAGGGCTCCTATAACAGCGGCAGCCCACAGTTCCCCCATAACACAGAGGACTACCCTGCCATGGGGTTTCTACAACAGGACACCTAGCCTCACGGTCTCTATAACTATGATAGCCACAGTGCCCCATAACAACATTAGCCACAGGACTCCTATAACAGTGCCCCCATAATGAAATAAGTCTGCAGCAGGATTTCTATAACAGTGCCAGGCAGCGTTCCCCCATAATACGATGTGTCTGCCACAAGTTTTCAACAACCATGGCAGTCACAATGCCCCTGTAAGAGGACAAGCTATCCTCGGGGCTCCTATAACCGTGTTAGTCACAGTGTCCCCAATACCAGATAAGTCTCTCACAGGTTTTCTATAACCGTGACATTCACAATGCCCCCATAATATACAGGAGTCACAAGGTCTCTATAACAGTGCCTATAATATGATAAACCTGCCACAGGGTTTTTATAGCCGGACACCTAGCCTCAAGGTATCTCTAGAGTAACTGGGGCAGCCACAGTGCCCCATATTTTTTTTTAATCTGTCACACGGCTCCAGGAAATAAAGGCCTTTTTATTTTGCTGTATTTTTTATTGCCTTTATGAAGGGGCATTATTTTGAAGGCACTTAAGAAGAAGAACCCAAAGACACGCCCCTGAGGATCCTGTGAGCCACACCCCTTTGTAAAAACCATCAAAAGTATCCCTAGATTAAAAGGCCAATATCTCAGGAACCATATGACGGATTTAAAAAAATAAATAAAAAGCGGAATACTCAGGGTAGTCGTGGGGATAATATTTGAGAAAAAAATGGCCACTTTTGATCTGGTGACAGGTCCTCTTTAGATAAAGGTGCCTAACAGTTAAAGGATCTATACCTTGACTTTCACACGTAATTTTTATTCTTCCAAACTCACTTAACTTTTCTTAGAAAAAAAAATAGAACAAGAATAAAGATAATAGATGGAAAATAACTATCCACCACACACAGAACATAAAATTGATTTTGGCCAATAGGTTGTTTTCTTTGTGGTTTTTCTAGGCTGACTTCGGCTTTACTGGGTTAATTCTGCTCTGCCAGGCGTGAGATATAAATACATTAGTCAGACAGAGATAGACTAAGATTTTATGAACACAAAGGTTCATTTTTCTCCCCTTCCTTTGAATGCTCAGGGAGCGACCTGAAGTCTGAGGGTACATGTTGTTTGATATTTCTCGTGCCTCCCTCATTAATCTCTGCCTCGTGCCTGAGACATGAGAAGGGAGCCGGGATTAACGTAAAACTGTGTAAACAAGACCAAAATGAAACTTGAGGGAAAACTGGAGATCTCAGGACAGGGAACGAGGCAGAAAATTAAGGCGGAAGGGGAGATAGTAATAATGGGAGAAGAGGGGCAAGATAAAATGACTGCCGAAGAATAATGACCAAGAAAGAATCTGATGGTAAAGCAAACAGCAGCTGAAATGTTGGATTTTGGCTTTCAGTCCTCTGCACGCTCAAAGCTGGATCGAAGAACTTTGGATCATATTTATCTTGGGTCCAGTCGATGTAGAGTCAGCGCTTCACACAATAAGGGGTCATGCAGACGTCTGTACAAATCAGTCCGATCTCAATGCATGGACTGGTTGAGGTTGGGAGAGCCGCAACTGGTCTGTGCTTGGACCATTTTGCATGGACGACCGAATGAGGCCTTATAGACACTGAGAGCAACAGCATTAACTCAGTGCTAGATCCAAGAAGAGTGAAAATACTGTTTAAAAAAAAAAAAAAAGAAAATGAATCCAGGAGACAGGGGTTTAGCAACAATGGAAAACCCCTTTAAATTTATTTCCTGGGTCAATATGAGTAGTACAATAGAAAAAATATATATAAGTGTTGATACTTCTACACAAAGTAATCACTTTTTGGTAATGCAGGGCAAACAAAAATAGCAACTCTGTCATTTTTTATCTTTCTTTTTTTTTACCACGTTCATCCTGCAGGATAATTGATATGTTAGCTTTTAGGCTACGGTCACACTAGCAGTATTTGGTCAGTATTTTACATCTGTATTTGTAAGCCAAAACCAGGAGTGGAACAAATAGAGGAAAAGTATAATAGAAACACGTCACCACTTCTGCATTTATCACCCACTCCTGGTTTTGGCTTAAAAATACTGATGTGAAATACTGACCAAATACTAATAGTGTGACTGTAGCCTTAGGGTACGTGTCCACGTTCAGGAAACGCTGCGTGCTTGACGCTGTGCAGAGCCGCAGCGTCAAACACGCAGCGTCCAGATGTTACAGCATAGTAGAGGGGATTTTATGAAATTCCGTCTCCACTATGCGTGGTAACACACATCCGGCGGCCCTGCGATTCCGGACATGCTGCGCGTCTTTTAAGATCGCAGCATGTCCGTGTACCTTGCGGCGACGCTGCGCCGCCGCAAGGTATATCACAGGGCCCTATGTGTGGGGTGCAATGATGTCGGATGTGTGCAATGAACACATCCGGCATCATCGCGTCCCAGAAGGGAGCGGGGCTTAGGGCGGAGCGGGTTTGCCGCTCCGTCCAAACCGCCGGCCATCCTGAAGGTGGAAACATACCCTTATTCTGTGGAATGGTTAAAGAACAAGGAAGGTGTATGAGAGATTGTTTTTTGTAGTTTTAACTAGTATCATTATGTGATGCTTACAACTTTTTGATCACTTTATATTTAATTTTTCGGTGAGGCAGGATGAACAAAAACAGCAATTCCTGCATTGCTTATGCTTTTTTACTTTAGTTGTTTAGTTAAAAACATTTTTACATATTACATTTATTATATAGTGCAGTGTTAGGCCCTGTCACACTAGCAGTATTTGGTCAGTATTTTACATCAGTATTTGTAAGCCAAAATCAGGAGAGGAACAATCAGAGGAAAAGTATAATAGAAACACGTCACCACTTCTGTATTTATCACTCACTCCTGATTTTGGCTTATAAATACTGATGAAAAATACTGACCGAAGACTGACTAAATACTGTACGTGTGGACGTGTCCATATTCTGGAAGGCAGTTTGCTAGATAATTTTTGTGGCAGGATTTACTAGGCATCGGTATATGGCATACTCTGAGGCTATTGTTATGCCTCCAGTTGCAACCCACAAAGTGTGGGGGAAGAGGGAGCATGGGTTGACATGAGTGCTCTCCTTTTGGCAAACTCCCGTTGCTTCCAATAGGTGACGCTAGACTTCTAGTCCTTTTTTTCTCTGAAGAGACAATTTGCATATTTAATTTCCCAGAGGAACATGCATGGCTTATAAGTCTCTTCACTCTGACATACCAGGCTTAGCTTTAGACCCCAGGACAGAGCCTCTCAAATAGCCAAATATTATTTCATACTTTGCACTGATGAGGGGCAACACCTCGAAACATCGGGTCTGCGAATTAAGATGCTGGCTTGGCTTTTATCCTAAGTCATGTGACTAGGCTCTTTAACCCCTTTCTGACCTCGGACGGGATAGTACGTCCGAGGTCAGAACCCCCGCTTTGATGCAGGGCTCCGCGGTGAGCCCGCATCAAAACCGGGACATGTCAGCTGTTTTGTACAGCTCACATGTGCCCGCAATAGCGACGGATGGAATCACGATCCACCCACCGCTATTAACTAGTTAAATGCCGCTGTCAAACGCTGACAGCGGCATTTAACCAGCGCTTCCAACCATCGGGCCGGAAATGAGCGCATCGCCGACCCCCCGTCACATGATCGGGGGTTAGCGATGCGTCTGCATAGTAACCATAGAGGTCCTTGAGTCCTCTATGGTTGCTGATGCCGGATTGCTGTGAGCGCCACCCTGTGGCTGGCGCTCATGGCAATGCAGGAATTCAGCTACATAGGAGCGATCTGATGATCGCTCCCATGTAGCTGAGCCGATCGAGTTGTGTTTCTAGCCTCCCATGGAGGCTATTGATGCATGGCAAAAGTAAAAAAAAATGTGAAAAAGATAAAAAAAAATGTAAACGTTGAAATCACCCCCCTTTCGCCCCATTCAAATTAAAACAATAAAAAAAATCAAACATACACATATTTAGTATCGCCGCGTTCAGAATCGCCCAATCTATCAATAAAAAAAAGGATTAACCGGATCGCTAAATGGCGTAGCGAGAAAAAAATTTGAAACGCCAGAATTACGTTTTTTTTGGGTCGCCGTGACATTGCATTAAAATGGTATCAATAAAAACGTCAGCTTGGAATGCAAAAAATAAGCCCTCAACCGATCACAGATCAAGAAAACTAGAGACGCTACGAGTATCGAAAAATGGCGCAATTTATTTTTTTTATTTTTTTTTAGCAAAGTTTGGATTTTTTTTTCACCACTTAGATAAACGAGAACCTAGACATGTTTGGTGTCTATGAACTCCTAATGACCTGGAGAATCATAATGGTAGGTCAGTTTTAGCATTTAGTGAACCTAGTAAAAAAGCCAAACAAAAAACAAGTGTGGGATTGCACTTTTTTTGCAATTTCACCGCACTTGGAATTTTTTTCCCGTTTTCTAGTACACGACATGGTAAAACCAATGATGTCGTTCAAAATTACAACTTGTTTCACAAAAAACAAGCCCTCACATGGCCATATTGATGGAAAAAAAAAGTTATGGCTCTGGGAAGGAGGGGAGCGAAAAACGAACACGGAAAAAGCCAAGGTCATGAAGGGGTTAAACAGTCGATATTATGTCTTAGGATCACTGCTTCCAATAGGTGGCACTAGAGTTCTGGTCCTCTTCCTCTCTGAAGAGACAATTTGCATATTTAATTTCCCAGAGGAGCATGCATGGCATATACTGTAAGTCTCCTCACTCCGACATGCCGGGCTTGACTTGTCACTGTCCACAAGGAGAAGCGTTACCCTTTAGAACCCAGTCAAACTCCCCAAATGCCACGATAACTATTGATCACGGCATCCAAGAAGTTAGAGGATCGATGTTCTCACCAGTAATTATGACTGGTATGCTCAATAGGGTTCAGCATTAACCGTAACTGTTAATAGGGAGCAGTGAGTGTCAGTCTGGTGACCGGCGTGCTGAACAAGTAAAGCAGCCAGCGAGATGCTATTTCTACATGAAACATTTTGCTGTAACGAGACAAAGATTTCATATTTATATTCTTTAACAGTCCTAAACCAAGATTTCCTATGATCCCTGTCCTTCTGGAAATTGTACAGTACAATTTAGCAATGTTTAGACAATTGAGGACATTTATTTAAGGCATGTCACCTTTTGTGGGCGATAGGATGAAATATGTTTCGCTCAATAAATTATTCTAAAGTTGATCTGTGCTTGTTTGAAACAATAAATTTCATTGGCTTCTTATAAGCAATGCTCGACATGCCGCAGTAACTTGTTTATGTCTTGCGTTATAGGAAGCAGACTGAGCAGAGTATTTCCATTATCGCAGATTTTTTTATTTGTGCTCCCCATATACAGCGAGGCAGCACCAACATGGAGAGAAGCTTTTCCACCCCCAAAAAATAGAGACGAGACTGTATATGTCTGATTGTGTACGTTATCATTTTTCAATATCCAGGAATGGCTACTTGCCATTATCCAGGAATGGCTACAGGAAAAATCAGTTGGCTTTGGTGGACTGTGGCAGACAATTCACAGCTGACATCAACCCTGAGCCCGGATGCCCTGATTGCCAACACACCAGGGCACTCATCTAATGTGATGAGCCACTTTTGGGAGGCTTCAGGCTTGTATTTTTAGGCTGGGAAGGGGCCAATAACCAAGGACCTTCCCCGCCTCATAATATCAGCTCCCAGCTGTCTGCTTTACCTTTGCTGGTTACAAAAAAATAGAGGAGGACCCCACATCATTTTTTTTATTTATTTAACCATTAAAAGCTGTCCAATGGCCTCCACATGGTGCCAATTTATTATATATCGAGGTTTTGCAATTATATGTCTGTCGGTCTGTCTATACAGTATGTCTGACTATATGCTTGTCTATCTATATCTATAGCATTCACTTCTATCTAAAAACATGCAAAAACACTACAAAAAAGCAGGAAATCCGCAATCATTTTTATACCTACTTTTTTATAGCATTTTTACTGACTTCATTGAAGTCAATGGGTGAAAAAACACTGAAAGAATTGACATGCTGCAGATTTGAATCTGCACCAAATTTGCAAGTCACAAATAAGCAACGTATGCACGAGACTTCAGGATTCTTATCCACTTTGCTGGCATCAGGATTCCCTTTAGGTTTTGTGACAAATCCACGAGGCAAAAAGGCAGCATTAACTTGACGTTTGCACACAGCCTTTGGACAAAAAAAATAGCAAAATATTGCCCTTTTGCACAAATGATGACTTGGAGGTATAGTAAATCACATTTCCACAGGTTTACTTACTATAATGTACTGTATCTAAGGAGATAGACTTGTTGCCCTGTTCCCCCTTGAAGACATCAATGCTGTGTATAAAGTAAAGTGTAGTTTGCATAATGTCATGCATTATGGTGATGTGTAGTGTGGATTGTGATGTGGTGTATTGTAATGTTTTGCACTGTATTTTGAGGAAGCTGAGTTCTGCCCAGCAACAGTGAATAGAGTAACACATAGTTAAGTGTTGGGACTAGCCCAGAGAGGGAGGGGCTCTGTAGCAGGATCAGAGATGTCTTCCTGGTAATGACTCAGACAGGGCCTAGCTTGTAGCTAGAACAGACATTTAGTCTGAGTGCTTAGCAAGTCCGCATGCAGTGGGTGTTTTGTGGCAAAAGAGAAAGGAGATCGGGACAGAGACAGTGTGATCCTGAGGAACAGACTGAGACTGAGAGAGGGTTACAGAGAGACAGAGAGAGATGTACAGTGCCAACTCAGGGGACTGACCAGAGAGCAGAGTGACCAAGTGAGAAGGGTCCAGAGAAAGTACCCCTAGCAGCACGGTCCCAAGTAGTTAACGGCTCTTAAGGGTAATAGGCCAGGATGGAATAGAACGTGAGATTAAGTGAGTGTCCACAGTGGGAGTTGCCTAAGCATCAGAGAGCTTAAAGCTGAGTCAGGACATATGGACAAATTCTCTCCTCTACGAGAAGATTCAGATGCGGAACCGCGGGAAGAGGACATTACTTTCACAGACTCTATTGTGGTGCTAAGCTGGGTGGTGGTGAATGAAATGAGACCAGTAGAGGCAGGAATGTGTGAGGCCAAGGAAGTAATGAAACTGTGTATTGAGATGCTCTGTAATAATGAAGAAACATGCGAGAAGTTGTGCACCCTCTATCCTATGTACATAGTTGACCTGCAATGGCTGTTTAGTAAAGCTTTATTTGTTAAGAACTGGCTGTCTCCTTTCATGAACTAGTTAACATCTGGTCCTGGCAATGTCATAGGTTACATATGACCTACACAGGCATAGCACCCTCACAGCACAAGTCCAGATGTGGCGCCCCTGAGGGTTCAGTCGCCACAGAGGTACTGCACCTCATCCAGAGGTGTGGTATCCCACTCTCAGGTAAGGAGGGGCACTGTTGTGAATTCTGCTTTTGGGCTCCCTCCGGTGGTTGTAGGTGGTAATGCAGTTGTCCCTGAGTTGCAGTCCTGGTCAGGTGTATCTGCTGATTGCAGTTCTGACTGGGGTATTTAGGCGTGCAGGATTCATTAGTCCTTGCCAGTTGTCCATGGTTGTTGGGAAGTTTTGGTCCTGGTTTGGTTCCTTCTGCCTTCTGTCAAATCAGCAAAGATAAGTGTCTGGTTTTGTTTCTGTGGCACACATGCTGTGTGCTTAATAATTCTGTGCTATTCAGTGTTTTTTTTTGTCCAGCTTAGATTGTGTCAGTATTTTCTCAGTCTTGTTGGATTCTCTGGAGTGGCAGATATACATTCCATGTCTTTAGTTAGATTGTGGAACTTTTTGTATTATCTGCTGTGGATATTTTTGGAAGGGTTTTAATACTGACCGCTTAGTATTCTGTCCTATCTTTCCCTATTTAGCTAGAGTGGCCTCTTTTGCTGAATCCTGTTTTCTGCCTGCGTGTGTCTTTCCTCTCCTACTCACAGTCAATATTTGTGGGGGGCTGCCTATCCTTTGGGGTTCTGCTCTGAGGCAAGGTAGTATTCCTATTTCCATCTATAGGGGTATTTAGTCCTCCGGCTGTGTCGAGGTGTCTAGGGTTTGTTAGGCACACTCCACGGCTACTTCTAGTTGCGGTGTTAGTTCAGGTTTTGCGGTCAGTACAGTTTCCACCTACTCCAGAGAAAGTTCATGCGGCTCCAAAGTCACCGGATCATAACAGTACAACTGGCCCACTATGAGTTAAATGCATCTCAGAAGAAGGGAAGAAAGGTGTTGAGTCATTTTTTTTTCTGCAGTTTGCTTTGCCTTTTCTTCCCTCTTTTTCTCTGGGTGGCTAAGGAGTCTTGTGTTAGCATGGATGTTCAGGAATTAGCTTCTCGTGTAGACCAGCTTGCTGCTAGGGTACAGGGAATTTCTGATTATATTGTTCAGACTCCTGTTTTAGAGCCGAAGATTCCTACTCCTGATTTGTTTTTTGGTGACAGGTCCAAATTTTTGAGTTTTAAAAACTGTAAACTGTTTTTTGCTTTGAGACCTCGATCCTCTGGGGATTCTATTCAGCAGGTTAAAATCGTCATTTCCCTGCTGCGTGGTGATCCACAGGATTGGGCATTTTCCCTGGAATCTGGGAATCCGGCTTTGCTTAATGTAGATTCCTTTCTTCAGGCTTTAGGACTATTATATGATGAACCTAATTCTGTGGATCAAGCGGAGAAGACCTTGTTGGCCCTATCTCAGGGTCAAGAGGTGGCAGAATTGTATTGTCAGAAACTTAGAAAATGGTCTGTGTTGACTAAACGGAATGATGATGCTTTGGCTGCAATTTTCAGAAAGGGTCTTTCTGAATCCGTTAAAGATGTTATGGTGGGGTTTCCCACGCCCGTCGGTCTGAGTGATTCTATGTCTTTGGCCATTCAGATTGATCGGCGCTTGCGGGAGCGCAGAACTGTGCGTGCTGTGGCGTTGTCCTCAGAGCAGAGTCCTGAGCCAATGCAGTGAGATAGGATTCTGTCTAGGACAGAACGACAAGGACTCAGACGTCAGAATAGGTTGTGTTATTATTGTGGCGACGCTTTTCATGTCATTTCAGTCTGCCCTAAACGGACAAAGAGGATCGCTAGTTCATTTATCCTGTGTTGGATTGGAAGTCTATGTCTGTGACTAGTTGGGGATGTCAGGGGGTTCATAATGACGTTCCTTTGATGTCAATCTCCTCTTCTTCCTCTTCTGAAATTCCAGAGTTTTTGTCTGATTTTCAGGATGTATTCGATGAGCCCAAGTCCAGTTCCCTTCCACCGCATAGGGACTGTGATTGTGCTATTGACTTGATTCCAGGCTGTAAGTTTCCTAAGGGCCGACTTTTCAATCTGTCTGTGCCGGAACATACCGCTATGCAGAGTTATGTTAAGGAGTCTTTGGGGAAAGGGCATATTCGGCCATCTTCTTCACCGTTGGGAGCAGGATTTTTTTTTGTTGCTAAGAAGGATGGCTCCTTGAGACCCTGTATTGATTATCGCCTCTTGAATAAGATCACGGTCAAGTTTCAATACCCTTTACCTTTGCTTTCCGATTTGTTTGCTAGGATTAAGGGGGCTAGTTGGTTTACGAAGATTGACCTTCGGGGGGCGTATAATCTTGTTCGTATTAAGCAGGGTGATGAATGTAAAACTGCGTTCAATATGCCCAAAGGCCATTTTGAATACCTTGTGATGCCGTTCGGGCTCACTAATGCTCCATCTGTTTTTCAATCTTTCATGCATGATATCTTCCGGACTTATATTGATAAATTCTTGATTGTATATTTGGACGATATTTTGATTTTTTCCGATGATTGGGAGTCTCATGTGGAACAGGTCAGGATGGTATTTCAGATCCTTCGTGACAATGCTTTTTTTGTGAAGGGGTCTAAGTGTCTCTTTGGGGTGCAGAAGGTTTCTTTTTTGGGTTTTTAGTTTTTCTCCATCTATTGAGATGGATCCGGTTAAGGTTCAGGCCATTCATGATTGGATTCAACCCACGTCCGTAAAGAGCCTTCAGAAATTTTTGGGTTTTGCAAATTTTTATCGCCGTTTCATTGCTAACTTTTCCAGCGTGGTTAAACCCTTGACCGATTTGACGAAAAAAGGCGCTGATGTGGCGAATTGGTCCTCTGCGGCTGTTTCTGCCTTTCAGGAGCTTAAACGTCGATTTACTTCTGCTCCGGTGTTGCGCCAACCAGATGTTTCCCTTCCGTTTCAGGTTGAGATTGACGCTTCTGAGATTGGCGCAGGGGCCGTTTTGTCCCAGAGGGATCATGTTGGTTCCTTGACTAAACCGTGTGCATTCTTTTCCCGTAAATTTTCACCTGCTGAACTCAATTATGATGTCGGCAATCGGGAGTTGTTGGCTATGAAGTGGGCATTTGAGGAGTGGCGACATTGGCTTGAGGGAGCTAAGCACCGTATTGTGGTCTTGACCGATCATAAGAATTTGATTTACCTTGAGTCTGCCAAGCGGCTGAATCCTAGACAGGCTCGATGGTCCTTGTTTTTTTCCCGTTTTGATTTTGTGGTATCGTATCGTCCGGGTTCCAAGAATATTAAGGCTGATGCCCTTTCTAGGAGTTTTTTGCCTGATTCTCCTGAGGTCCTTGAACCGGTCGGCATTCTGAAAGAAGGGGTGGTTCTTTCTTCTATTTCCCCTGATTTACGACGGGTTCTTCAGGAATTTCAGGCTGACAGACCTGATCGTTATCCAGTGGGGAAACTGTTTGTTCCTGACAGATGAACTAGTAGAGTGATTTCTGAGATTCACTGTTCTGTGTTGGCTGGTCATCCTGGTATTTTTGGTACCAGAGACTTGGTTGGTAGGTCCTTTTGGTGGCCTTCTTTATCACGTGATGTGCGTTCTTTTGTGCAGGGCAAGCCTTGTTGTTCCCGTGCTAGTGGGTTGCTTTTGCCATTGCCGGTCCCTGAGAGGCCCTGGACGCATATTTCTATGGATTTTATCTCTGATCTTCCGGTTTCCCAGAGGATGTCGGTTATCTGGGTTGTTTGTGACCGGTTTTCTAAGATGGTTCATTTGGTGCCTTTGCCTAAATTGCCTTCCTCTTCAGATTTAGTTTCGTTGTCTTTTCAGCATGTGGTTCGTTTGCATGGTATTCCCGAGAATATTGTGTCTGACAGAGGTTCCCAGTTTGTTTCTAGGTTTTGGCGGGCCTTTTGTGCTAGGCTGGGCATTGATTTATCTTTTTCCTCTGCATTTCATCCTCAGACAAATGGCCAAACCGAGCAAACTAATCAGACCTTGGAGACTTATTTGAGATGCTTTGTGTCTGCTGATCAGGATGATTGGGTGGCCTTTTTGCCATTGGCCGAGTTTGCCCTTAATAATCGGGCTAGTTCGGCTACTTTGGTTTCGCCTTTTTTTTTGTAATTTTGGTTTTCATCCTCGTTTTTCTTCGGGACAGGTTGAGCCTTCTGACTGTCCTGGTGTGGATTCGGTGGTTGACAGGTTGCAGCAGATTTGGGCTCATGTGGTGGACAATTTGGTGTTGTCTCAGGAGGAGGCTCAACGTTTTGCTAACCGTCGTCGGTGTGTTGGTTCCCGGCTTCAGGTTGGGGATCTGGTCTGGTTGTCTTCCCGTCATGTTCCTATGAAGGTTTCTTCTCCTAAGTTTAAGCCTCGGTTTATTGGTCCTTATAGGATTTCTGGGATTATTAATCCGGTGTCTTTTCGATTGGCGCTTCCGGCCTCTTTTGCTATCCATAATGTCTTCCATAGATCTTTATTGCGGAAATATGTGGTACCCGTTGTTCCCTCTGTTGATCCTCCGGCCCCTGTGTTGGTTGATGGGGAGTTGGAGTATGTGGTTGAGAAGATTTTGGATTCTCGTTTTTCGAGGCGGAGGCTTCAGTATCTTGTCAAATGGAAGGGTTATGGCCAGGAGGATAATTCTTGGGTTTTTGCCTCTGATGTCCATGCTGCTGATTTGGTTCATGCTTTTCATCTGGCTCGTCCTGATCGGCCTGGGGGCTCTGGTGAGGGTTCGGTGACCCCTCCTCAGGGGGGGGGTGCTGTTGTGAATTCTGCCTTTGGGCTCCCTCCGGTGGTTGTAGGTGGTAATGCAGTTGTCCCTGAGTTGCAGTCCTGGTCAGGTGTATCTGCTGATTGCAGTTCTGACTGGGGTATTTAGGCGTGCAGGATTCATTAGTCCTTGCCAGTTGTCCATGGTTGTTGGGAGGTTTTGGTCCTGGTTTGGTTCCTTCTGCCTTCTGCCAAATCAGCAAAGATAAGTGTCTGGTTTTGTTTCTGTGGCACACATGCTGTGTGCTTAATAATTCTGTGCTATTCAGTGTTTTTTTTTGTCCAGCTTAGATTGTGTCAGTATTTTCTCAGTCTTGTTGGATTCTCTGGAGTGGCAGATATACATTCCATGTCTTTAGTTAGATTGTGGAACTTTTTGTATTATCTGCTGTGGATATTTTTGGAAGGGTTTTAATACTGACCGCTTAGTATTCTGTCCTATCTTTCCCTATTTAGCTAGAGTGGCCTCTTTTGCTGAATCCTGTTTTCTGCCTGCGTGTGTCTTTCCTCTCCTACTCACAGTCAATATTCGTGGGGGGCTGCCTATCCTTTGGGGTTCTGCTCTGAGGCAAGGTAGTATTCCTATTTCCATCTATAGGGGTATTTAGTCCTCCGGCTGTGTCGAGGTGTCTAGGGTTTGTTAGGCACACCCCACGGCTACTTCTAGTTGCGGTGTTAGTTCAGGTTTTGCGGTCAGTACAGTTTCCACCTACTCCAGAGAAAGTTCATGCGGCTCCAAAGTCACCGGATCATAACAGGGCACTACCCAGGATTCTAACACCAGCATCCAACACCTCACCACTCCAGTCAGGGCACCTGGGCGTACCCTATGGGAGGATATCCTCATTCCAGTCTGGAGAGGGTTACTAGGTAGAGGGTGTGGGTGGAGAGAGTAGAGTTGTCATGGAAACAGTAGGAGGAGTGTGGAAAGGTCTAGAAAGTTAATCAGTCTGTGGGGAGGAGGAGAGCAGAGCAGACATGCAAGACAGTTGGAATTGGGGACTTGAGCAGAGAGGAGCTCGTCCCAGCACCAGAAGACAGAGAGAGAAAAGCTACAGAAAGTGAGAGAGAAATAAGGGGTCCTAGGGGCACGGGTAGTGAGCAATCCACCCGTGGGCTTGCATCCACGCTGACCATCGCCAGGTGGAGGGACCAGGTTGCAGTGGGGAACCGGCCCCCAAGACTAGTGGAGGACTACAAGGCTCAGCTAGCAAGCCGGAGGCTGTGGTGCCTGTATGTGCCACAGACACATCCATACACATTCGCTGAAAAGGCAGCCATATAGGAGCAAGGGGACTTAGAAGAGGTCGCCCGACAAGGTACGCGGCTGCTGGTTTGGGACAGTGTGTATGAAGGCGCAGGGCAGGAGAGGTGGGAACCAGTGCAGTGAGACGGCCAGGAAACGAACATAAGAGAGGAGTCCTGGAGAAGTGTACCCCAAATCATCTGGGGGTTGGCTGGACCACAGACCTGAAGGACACAGCACATGGCTAGAGACAGTAATCTGCAGAACTGGGAGTAAAGCGTTGAAAACTGCACCCAGCTGTGTGCTCTGAATTATTCCTGCGTCACTTGCCCTGCATTACAACTACCACAACCACCATCATCACAATTAACACCTATATCTGCCCTGGGGATTAGCTCTGCCCGTGGAGAGCTGAACTATCTTTGCTGCGTCACCAACTGCCCCAGTGGATCTGAACTGCAGCGTCGGCCATATTGACCAAGCACCATGGGTGACGTCACGAACAATTCCCCTTTTTCCCTATAAACTTTATTTTCCCCTTTCATTAACTTCTATTGGACGCCCAGGGCCACGGACTGGGTCACTGCTGCCGTGACATAGCCCCCTTAAGAACTGTCCGATCCGGCCTGAGTACCCCATGGTTCTGGCGGGCGCTTCACAGACACCCAGCCAGGACCCCCACTTTCACGTGTTGGAGCTCAAGGGATTAGTACCTTGCCATGGCTACCATGTTACATGTACACCACAAAAATGGCATACATTGTAGCTGAAATCTAGGCTAGTTATATGCCAGCTATTTCATTTTTTGGCACACGGACAGCTCAAAAAATGTATCAGATTTTCTAAATTTGGCAAATTTGGTGCATCTTACTCAAGCAGACTTTTGATTCTAGTCTGGTCTATGGAACAATGGAACACCAGTCTTCTTAAATGCCCCCCCTTCCATCCCATAGAATCCAATGGACCTCCACAACAGAGAACTGAATCCAAGATAGTCAATAAAGGTGTCAGCTACACCTGGAAAAGGTTCCAGAACTTAGAGTATTCTCTTTCATGCTGGAAAATACTACTAATCTGGGCACGATATCTGTGCTTCACGTCTTACTGCTATGTTTAGACCACTGGGCAACAAAATCCTATGTGAGCTAAATAAGTGAGATCTTTGTAGCATGAAGGATTTTGCTGACAGCACCTCTTAGAGTCAGCCACACACAGGGTGAGCCTGGGAGGGAAAGAGGGGAATAAGCTACTGTTTGTAAGTGTGTTTTTGCTAGGAAACGTCAGTCGTGGTCATTAAGATAATCATGTCATGCTGAGGACTTCACCTCTCCAACTGCCATGTCATCATCGCCAAGTCCAGAAAGGCACACATCACGTTTTCCAGTACATAAGAGGTATTTCCAAGTCCCCCAGAGTCTTCTAGACTTTTTTTCTACCTTAAAATAGTGTATGTCTGCCATTCTATGGATTTGAGCATTGGCTGCAATGTCATGTTCAAGCATGACATTGTTTCAAACAGTTATAATAATTGGTAATTATTGAGTCACATTGAAAGTCATGTAGCTCAGGTCTTAAGGTCTGAAAAGAGGGACAATTTTGGAATCTTTTTCAATATCTGATCCCACTAAAGAACATATCAGACTCAAAAATAATAAATGTGGCCATGGTAGGCAGATGTTTCTCCAAGGTGATGAATGTTCAGACATCTCATATATCCTTCAACTCAATGCAGCTCCCCTGTAAGTGATATGTCAGGATTTTACAAGGTTGTAGAAGTGGAATGAAGTTATATATCTCTAGTCTGAAGATTTACTGGATGAGAAGTTGTGGGGAAGTCAAAATTTCCAAGGATGCCCAGCTGGTCACTGATGGTCTTTTGAGTTTTGCACCTTTCGTTAGCTTCCAATATATTTAGAAGAAAACATAAGTAATGACTTGTTCACACAGTGGTTTTGCCATGTTTTTTCCACGTAACATAATGCACCATTTTACAGTGCCAGCAAACTGAATGAGACATCTTTAATCTCATGCACATGCTGCTTATTTTTCCCTTGCATATTTCAATAATCAAAGCACTTTTTCAAATCTGCAGCACGTCAACTATTTCAGCAATTTTGCAGCATTTTTCATCTATGGAGATGAATGGAGAAAAAAACACAACTAAAACTATATAAAGAACAGGCATATTTTACATTACATTTCTCCTGCCCAAACTTTGGACTTTAATGCAGAAAAATCTGCTGCAAATACTCAACGCGTGCACATAGCCTAAGGACCAGATTTGTGAGAAGGAACTTTCACTGATTCCCTGTGTTTGGTGATTTCAATATTGCATGATTTTTTAAGCAAGGGACAGAACAAGCCTTAGGAGTGTTCTTGTTCTGTTCCTTGCTTTAAAAATTATTAATCTTGTTCTGTAAAATTTGACATGAAAGCTGAAGGATAGTAAGAATTTAAAGAGGATCTGTCAATAGGATCAACTAGGTTATAGAAAGATGAATAAAATTATACCTTGATATCTGTGATCTGATGTCTTATTCTCGAGAAATCCTTGTTTTTCTTGATACTTAAATGAGCTGTTAAGATCTATGGGCCGGAAATACTGTAGATCTCACTGAGAATCTGCCTCCAGAGCTTATTATAAATGAAAGGGGTTGTTACCAGTGTGAGACGTATAAATCAGGAGACCGGGCTGTCAGTCATTACATGTCTCACACTGGTAATGCCCCCTTTCATTTATAATAAGCTCTGAAGGCAAATTCTCGGGGAGATCTATGACCGACTCATAGATCTTAACAGCTCATTTACATATTAAGAAAACCGTGCCTTACTCTGAAATAAACCATCGGTTCTCAGATATCAAGATATCATTTACTTCAACTTTCTATTACCTGCTTATGTGGATGGCTTAGAGTATTTCACGAGCAAAGCGTCATTGACTTCAAAGTCAAATTTTCAGTCTTTCTCAGAGATGCTTAGCAGAATAACTACCAATCATTGGCAAAACAAAATGTTTACTAAGTTTTCAAGGGCTTTCTGAAAACATTTTGTCCTGACATTTGACGTAGAACAGTTTGGTTTAGTCACATTGTAAAATTTATGTTCTTCTTTCATTTTGTTGCTTCACGGGGAATAGAATGACAACATTTTGCTGTTTTCATTATATGAATAATTTAAAAAATCCATTTTCTATTATTTTTATTATTGTTTTTATTATTAATTAAAAAGCCTGGATATTTAAGTATCTTACACAACCAGGCTTAAAGGAACATTCCTGCCAATACTCACTTTTACGCTGTGACCAGAATTTCCCAATCGTAAGTTGAACTAGTAGAAAGCAATTCTCCTGGTGGCAAGGTTACAAAATTCCAGGTTAAACTTGGAATACCAAATGGGGTTAATGGTACGAACTAATGGACCTTTGGGCCTTTGCTATCTGGGGGCTCATTGTGTTGGAATCTGACCCAATAAAGGATAATCTGGTAGGTGAGTTGGACTTTGATTAAGTTTCTAATTTACCGCAAGTGTTGTAAAGAATATATCGGCCGACAGAGAAGCAACAAAATAAAATTCCATGCACAACCCTTTCTCCTTGAAAAGTTTGGATAATGTTTCTCTATCATCTAAATAGCAAGGTGCTATAAGATTCATTAACAACAGCTTGTTGATAGTCTAGATTCGCTTTTTCATTGGTGGCTCTCCACCTTAATCAATTAAAAGTCAACAGTTAAAATTTAATATATCCGAAAAATGTACAGTGCTTTATATTATGAGCTACTTTTCGGCTCATTGACTGCAATATAAACTTATCCTAGTCACAGATTATTGGAAATAAAATACCGAAATAACATTGATACAACCAGACTTGTGATAAGTAACACTGGAGACAAAAGGGATTTAGGCTTCTTTCTTTAGGAAGGCTTTAGTTAATCTATTTCAGGATGCACAACAGAGCGATAAGGCAAAGAATATACTTGGGTCTCTACAATTTAATTTCAACCTTATCAAGAAAGCAACTGTGTTAGTTCAGTACTTGGTAATTACCCATAAAAAAGCATGGTTGAGATGTCTTGATTGGTCGGATTGAGTCCATGTATTTTTTTTACAGCATCTTTCATGTGCATGTTTTTATTGCAAAACCTTTACGAGTTGTGAAAACTTCTGAGCTTCTTCCTTCTGCTTCTGCTGTATCCCTCACCACCTTCTAATGGTGCAACTTACGGATCTTCTAGAAGTCACAGCAAATTCTGTAATGTCTGTTTTCAGAGGAGCATCAGAAGACCAAACCTGATCAATAAACCTCTCCTTTGCCTCCTTAGCTCCTTTAGAGAACAGATGAATATCCATTCAACTTAAAGTAACCTTAACATGCCATAAAAATGTATTTTTTTAATCTGGTCTAAATGGCGATGTTTTCCTGAATCTGGAGTTGCTTTTCTTTTTTTTCCTACTTCTCGCAATTCTTAAGATATGGCCTTCTGTTACTTGTATATATGTAAGAAGATGGAGAAGAGGGAAGACTCACACAGTTAATGCCTAACAGAGTATTCACAAGCAAGCACAGCCATCTGCTGGTCAAAGATGATAGGAAAAGGGAAACGGAGAATTGCATCAGCAGGAACTGCATGTTCCCTTGGGAAACGATTAGAGGAGACACCAGGTCAGGTGACAGCTGTGGCGCAGTGATTAATTATAAAAGGCCCAGGAGGGCAGAGATGGGGAGGAGTCAGCGACTGGACCTGTGGCAGGTCGGATGTGTGGTGCCATTAAAAGTGAAGAATCCTGAGTAACCAGACCCGAGTGAGGAACCGAGTAACCAGACCCAAGTAACCAGACTCAAGTGAAGAACCAAGTGACCAGACCCAGTGAGGAACCGAGTTATCAGACAAAAGTAAGGAACTAAGTAACCATACCCGAGTGAGGAACCAAGTAACCAGATCCCGGGAAGAGTGACCAGAACTGGAGATGAGAGACCAGAGCTGGGAGATCAGAGCTGAGTGAGCAGGGCCGAGAAGAGAGAAGTTTGTGTGAGCCATAGCTTCCGGTGTAGACATATGTACAAAGAGGATTGGGGTCGTGCTTTATGGGACGAAGGCAGCCACTGTTATGGGTATGCGAAGAGACACATCGATACGGGCCTTGTGGCCTAACAGCAGAGTATCATAGACTTCCGTTAGGGCCTGTATGATGATCTGTATTGTTTAGAGAGTGACAGAGAGAAGATGGTGACAGGCCCGATAGTACTGTGACACACAAGATGGAGATGTTAAGTTCAAGACACCACTAGCGATAATAGTTGTTCACCTGCAATAACAGACAAATATTGTGTTAGTAGAATTGTCCTAATCCCCAGTATATATGTTGTATTCTCATTGTAAAATAATTTACTTTAAATCCACAATTTGCTTTACCCCTTGATATTGTGCGGAAGGCACCACATATATCCATGTTAATCAAATAAATATCTATTGGTTAAGTTACTTAATTATATCAAGATATTTTATTGTATTTCTGAATAAACTTTGTATATTTATGATTTAAAAAAAAACAAACAACAATGTTATGCTAGAGTAGCTACTCACTCGGGATAATAGTTAATTCTAAATGCTGAAACTGACCCTTCCTGTACCTGTACAGACTAAAGATCCTGACCTCGCAATCCCTAGCAGTTTATATGTGAGCTGAGATAGCCCTAGCCACAGACTAGAAGATGGCAACTTGGACCTATGCTGCCTAAAAGGCCGCCGAGTGCTTCACGTTCCTTCTAAAGAATCGGAGAGCAGAGCAGAGTGCAAATTACCAACAAAAAAGAGAAAGTTTGCTTAAAAAAGGAAAAGATCCCAGAGTGAGTAAAAACCCCCCACAAAATACAAAATAAAGTATAAAGTATGTACTGTGAGAAAAAATGCCGCCTAGTGCTCCCTCTGATTAAGGTAATCTGAATAATTACATTTTAGGGGGCTAATATAATCCTGCAATTTAAGACTCCAGAATCCAAATTTGTTTGGTATCTAAGATGAAAAAAGGTGAAAGGGAAGTGTATTAATATGATGGGATGGATTCTGAAAAGGTGTAAGGAGAAAGCATCCCTAGAATATAAATGAAATGTCTAGGTTTGACAGACGTAACGTAGTTTTCGTTCCGTTTTACTGAATTTATGTTCTTATCTCTGAAAGGAAGAGGATTTGGGGTGTTGAGAGTTGCTGTTCACAGTCCTGAAAGTTTACGAGAAGATGGGAATGCGGTTCTTTGAGGCATCATAGATTAGTATCATATGTGTGTATGAGTGAACATTAACAGACCAGAGCAGAAGGGGTCGGGATAATTCCTCTCTACTGACATAGTGACTGAATACCACAGGATGCAGCAGGCGTCAGCTTGCCCCCCTTCCCTTGTCCCTGCCATCAACACTTCTCTTTCTTCACTTTACTCAACAGCCATCTTGTCCATTTAAGGCCAACTCAAAGATTAATGGCAGTGATCTTCTTCCTTTGATGAGCCCGTGTCAGCTCGCGTTTACGCATGACTGTGTGATTTTTATCTTTGATGAAGTTCATTGCTGGAAATTGCGTTAATGACAAGATGGGAGCACAGTGAAGTCGCAATGGTTCATTGGTTGGGTTGTGGCAATGTTAGCATGAATGTAGAAGAATCTAAAATATGAACCTTCCTTAGTAGCAAATGTAGGACTTCATTGTAAGCCAAAATAATTGTAGAAAATACAAGTTAGAGCATAAATATGCACAATGTGTGCCCTCGCCAATTACTTGCTATATATTTTCTAAAAGAAAATACTTTGGACTTTTAATGTAAAAAATCCAAAAGTGAAAAATTCACTGGCGCGAGAAAGCACACATTTTGAGCTTTCAACATGCTTATTATTATAAAAGTATTATTTAACCAATTGTATTAATAAAACTTCTATACCCTATGCTAGTTTATTAGGAAGCATATTTAGAGGGAATCTGTCAGGTCCCTGAAGCCTCAAAAACTGCCCCCAGTAGGACGGGAATCCAGATTTCCAATAATGAGTCTGATATTCGAAAATATGGCTGGTATTATCGGAAAATAATGTTTTAATGCCTTACTTGGCATTTGCAAATGTACCTGACCCAGTCACAGGGGTGGGAGGGCATTTCTTCACTGAAAGCAGTCCAGCTTTACCCACTTTAATCACTCCCGTCTAGGTATGATTGACATCCTACTGACTCACGCGTGCAAGAAACTGCAAGGCACATTTTCATAACAACAGCAAAATAATATAATAATGCAACTGCTGTCAAGGAAAATTGCTGTACATCATCAGTTCATAGTTTTCCATTAAATATGTGGGTTGTCATGTATCATTCAGGTTGTTTCTTTTGGGCATGGTTGTCACTCACTGATATTAACATTTCTTTAGGTGGTCTACTTGTAGATCTCTTCTCTAAGACAATAGACAATCGACTGTTCATCTGAAGTATCTGGTTTCATTTCTGTAGCTAGTTCTGTTTTTTTTTCCAGGCTCCTCTTTTGGTGCTTATGAATCTAACAACATAGTTTCTGGGAAAACCAAAATTTCTGATGAATTCTGTGATTCAAATTCTTCCGCATCTGGATTTACTTGTTACATGTAGTTGCTGAAATGGAAGAACACATTTCTCTTCTCCATCAGAACTGTCAAGTTCACATTCTACATGAGGTTTTGGTTACGTTGTCGCTTCATGGAGGATCTCTGGTGACATGACAATTCTGTAGTCTGAAGTTCAAGTGGAAGATAATCACATGATAATAAAAATTTACTGTGCAAAACCCTTGATCATGTACCTCCTGACTTCCCAATTGGTGTGAAGTTTTCCTACACCTCTTTCGTTCAGGTTCTTTACTAGAACTCAACTTCCTTTACAAGTCTTGCTCCATGTCTTCTTCTATCCTTCTTTGCTTGTGCTCGTTTTTTTTTTTTTTTTATAAGCTTCTGTCATTCTCTTTTTCCATTCACTAACATAATCTGAGTGTATTTGTTCAAGCCTTGGAGATTGACCATATAATAAATAGAAAGGGGAATACTATATTTCCTCACTTTTTAAACATTGAACAACTTTTCAAAGAGTTTTTCTAATCTGGTATTTTCTACTGTAAGAGCCATGCATCATTTGTGCGGCCACAAAATGGGACTACTAGAGCCAACTACTGGTCAGATATCCAATTGAGGCCAGTGACTGGCTGCAGTGGTTAAATAGATCCTCCACTACTTTAACATAAAACATTTTATTTTGTTAAGGAATTTTGAGAAAAACCCTGGACAACCCCATTAAGCCCATTTCATTTGTAACATACCCTAAATATTCAGACCAGAGTTTATTGCTTTATCTACTGCCTCAATCACATTGACTTCACTTTAAACAAAAAAAAACTGACCAGCACATCCAAACTAGTGTGTACAGGTGCCAGCTTAGACAATAATTCTAAGAGAAAATCTAGCTGCACTCTGAAATGCTAAGAATAATAAATTTAGAAAATTGGACCTGTTACTGCCATAGAAAATATATGTACATTATGTACATATGGAATATTAGAAAAATGGAACTGCAATATTGCTATAGAAAAATTACAGAAAAAAGAAGGTACATGGCGCATAGATTTGCCAATATATTTAACCCCTTTACCCCCAAGGGTTGTTTGCACGTTAATGACCGGGCCAAGTTTTGCAATTCTGTCCACTGTCCCTTTATGAGGTTATAACTCTACAACGCTTCAACAGATCTTAGCATAGTTTTCTCATGACATATTGTACTTCATGATAGTGGTAACATTTCTTCGATATAACTTGCGTTTATTTGTGAAAAAAACGGAAATTTGGCGAAAATTTTGAAAATTTCCAATTTTCCAACTTTTGAATTTTTATGCCCTTAAATCACAGAGATATGTCACACAAAATACTTATTAAGTAACATTTCCCACATGTCTACTTTACATCATCATTTTTTTTTGTTAGGGAGTTATAAGGGTTAAAAGTTGACCAGAAATTTCTCATTTTTACAACACCATTTTTTTTTAGGGACCACATCTCATTTGAAGTCATTTTGAGGGGTCTATATGATAGAAAATACCCAAGTATGACACCATTCTAAAAACTGCACCCCTCAAGGTGCTCAAAACCACATTCAAGAAGTTAATTAACCCTTCAGGTGTTTCACAGGAATTTTTGGAATGTTTAAATAAAAATGAACATTACACTTTTTTTCACACAAAATTTATTTCAGCTCCAATTTGTTTTATTTTACCAAGGGTAACAGGAGAAAATGGACCCCAAAAGTTGTTGTACAATTTGTCCTGAGTAGGCTGATACCCCATATGTGGGGGTAAACCACTGTTTGGGCGCGTGGCAGAGCTCAGAAGGAAAGGAGGGCCATTTTATTTTTCAATGCAAAATTGACTGGAATTGAGATGGGACGCCATGTTGCGTTTGGAGAGCCCCTGATGTGCCTAAAAATTGAAACCCCCCACAAGTGACACCATTTTGGAAAGTAGACCTCCTAAGGAACTTATCTAGATGTGTGTAGAGCACTTTGACCCACCAAGTGCGTCACAGAACTTTCTAATGCAGAGCCGTAAAAATAAAAAATCATATTTTTTCACAAAAATAATTTTTTCGCCCCCAATTTTTTAATTTCCCAAGGGTAACAGAAAAAATTGGACCCCAAAATTTGTTGTGCAATTTGTCCTGAGTACGCTGATACCCCATATGTTGGTGTAAAGCACTGTTTGGGCGCATGGCAGAGCTCGGAAGGGAAGGTGCGCCATTTGACTTTTCAATGCAAAATTGACAGGAATTGAGATGGGATGCCATTTTGCGTTTGGAGAGCCCCTGATGTGCGTAAACATTGAAACCCCCCACAATTGACAACATTTTGGAAAGTAGACCCCTTAAGGAACTTATCTAGATGTGTGGTGAGCACTTTGACCCATCAAGTGCTTCACAGAAGTTTATAATGCAGAGCCGTAAAAATAAAAAATCATATTTTTTCACAAAAATGATCTTTTTGCCCCCAATTTTTTATTTTCCCAAGGGTAAGAGAAGAAATTAGACCACAAAAGTTGTTGTGCAATTTGTCCTGAGTACGACGATACCCCATATGCGGGGGTAAACCACTGTTTGGGCGCATAGCAGAGCTCGGAAGGGAAGGAGCGCCATTTTACTTTTCAATGCAAAATTGACTGGAATTAAGATGGGAGGCCATGTTGCGTTTGGAGAGCCCCTGATGTGCCTAAACATTAAACCCCCCCACAAGTGACACCATTTTGGAAAGTAGACCCCTTAAGGAACTTATCTAGATGTGTGGTGAGCACTTTGACCCATCAAGTGCTTCACAGAAGTTTATAATGCAGAGCCGTAAAAATAAAAAATCATATTTTTTCACAAAAATGATCTTTTTGCCCCCAATTTTTTATTTTCCCAAGGGTAAGAGAAGAAATTAGACCACAAAAGTGGTTGTGCAATTTGTCCTGAGTACGACGATACCCCATATGCGGGGGTAAACCACTGTTTGGGCGCATAGCAGAGCTCGGAAGGGAAGGAGCGCCATTTTACTTTTCAATGCAAAATTGACTGGAATTAAGATGGGACGCCATGTTGCGTTTGGAGAGCCCCTGATGTGCCTAAACATTAAACCCCCCCACAAGTGACACCATTTTGGAAAGTAGACCCCTTAAGGAACTTATCTAGATGTGTGGTGAGCACTTTGACCCATCAAGTGCTTCACAGAAGTTTATAATGCAGAGCCGTAAAAATAAAAAATCATATTTTTTCACAAAAATGATCTTTTTGCCCCCAATTTTTTATTTTCCCAAGGGTAAGAGAAGAAATTAGACCACAAAAGTGGTTGTGCAATTTGTCCTGAGTACGACGATACCCCATATGCGGGGGTAAACCACTGTTTGGGCGCATAGCAGAGCTCGGAAGGGAAGGAGCGCCATTTTACTTTTCAATGCAAAATTGACTGGAATTAAGATGGGACGCCATGTTGCGTTTGGAGAGCCCCTGATGTGCCTAAACATTAAACCCCCCCACAAGTGACACCATTTTGGAAAGTAGACCCCTTAAGGAACTTATCTAGATGTGTGTTGAGCACTTTGACCCATCAAGTGCTTCACAGAAGTTTATAATGCAGAGCCGTAAAAATAAAAAATCATATTTTTTCACAAAAATGATATTTTGCCCCCAATTTTTTATTTTCCCAAGGGTAAGAGAAGAAATTAGACCACAAAAGTTGTTGTGCAATTTGTCCTGAGTACGACGATACCCCATATGCGGGGGTAAACCACTGTTTGGGCGCATAGCAGAGCTCGGAAGGGAAGGAGCGCCATTTTACTTTTCAATGCAAAATTGACTGGAATTAAGATGGGAGGCCATGTTGCGTTTGGAGAGCCCCTGATGTGCCTAAACATTAAACCCCCCCACAATTGACACCATTTTGGAAAGTAGACCCCTTAAGGAACTTATCTAGATGTGTGGTGAGCACTTTGACCCACCAAGTGCTTCACAGAAGTTTATAATGCAGAGCCGTAAAAATAAAAAATCATATTTTTTCACAAAAATGATCTTTTTGCCCCCAATTTTTTATTTTCCCAAGGGTAAGAGAAGAAATTAGACCACAAAAGTGGTTGTGAAATTTGTCCTGAGTACGACGATACCCCATATGCGGGGGTAAACCACTGTTTGGGCGCATAGCAGAGCTCGGAAGGGAAGGAGCACCATTTTACTTTTCAATGCAAAATTGACTGGAATTAAGATGGGACGCCATGTTGCGTTTGGAGAGCCCCTGATGTGCCTAAACATTAAACCCCCCCACAAGTGACACCATTTTGGAAAGTAGACCCCTTAAGGAACTTATCTAGATGTGTGGTGAGCACTTTGACCCATCAAGTGCTTCACAGAAGTTTATAATGCAGAGCCGTAAAAATAAAAAATCATATTTTTTCACAAAAATGATCTTTTTGCCCCCAATTTTTTATTTTCCCAAGGGTAAGAGAAGAAATTAGACCACAAAAGTGGTTGTGCAATTTGTCCTGAGTACGACGATACCCCATATGCGGGGGTAAACCACTGTTTGGGCGCATAGCAGAGCTCGGAAGGGAAGGAGCGCCATTTTACTTTTCAATGCAAAATTGACTGGAATTAAGATGGGACGCCATGTTGCGTTTGGAGAGCCCCTGATGTGCCTAAACATTAAACCCCCCCACAAGTGACACCATTTTGGAAAGTAGACCCCTTAAGGAACTTATCTAGATGTGTGGTGAGCACTTTGACCCATCAAGTGCTTCACAGATCTTTATAATAAAGAGCCGTAAAAATATAAAATCGTATTTTTTCACAAAAATGATCTTTTTGCCCCCAATTTTTTATTTTCCCAAGGGTAAGAGAAGAAATTAGACCACAAAAGTGGTTGTGCAATTTGTCCTGAGTACGACGATACCCCATATGCGGGGGTAAACCACTGTTTGGGCGCATAGCAGAGCTCGGAAGGGAAGGAGCGCCATTTTACTTTTCAATGCAAAATTGACTGGAATTAAGATGGGAGGCCATGTTGCGTTTGGAGAGCCCCTGATGTGCCTAAACATTAAACCCCCCCACAAGTGACACCATTTTGGAAAGTAGACCCCTTAAGGAACTTATCTAGATGTGTGGTGAGCACTTTGACCCATCAAGTGCTTCACAGAAGTTTATAATGCAGAGCCGTAAAAATAAAAAATCATATTTTTTCACAAAAATGATCTTTTTGCCCCCAATTTTTTATTTTTCCAAGGGTAAGAGAAGAAATTAGACCACAAAAGTTGTTGTGCAATTTGTCCTGAGTACGACGATACCCCATATGCGGGGGTAAACCACTGTTTGGGCGCATAGCAGAGCTCGGAAGGGAAGGAGCGCCATTTTACTTTTCAATGCAAAATTGACTGGAATTAAGATGGGAGGCCATGTTGCGTTTGGAGAGCCCCTGATGTGCCTAAACATTAAACCCCCCCACAAGTGACACCATTTTGGAAAGTAGACCCCTTAAGGAACTTATCTAGATGTGTGGTGAGCACTTTGACCCATCAAGTGCTTCACAGAAGTTTATAATGCAGAGCCGTAAAAATAAAAAATCATATTTTTTCACAAAAATGATCTTTTTGCCCCCAATTTTTTATTTTCCCAAGGGTAAGAGAAGAAATTAGACCACAAAAGTTGTTGTGCAATTTGTCCTGAGTACGACGATACCCCATATGCGGGGGTAAACCACTGTTTGGGCGCATAGCAGAGCTCGGAAGGGAAGGAGCGCCATTTTACTTTTCAATGCAAAATTGACTGGAATTAAGATGGGACGCCATGTTGCGTTTGGAGAGCCCCTGATGTGCCTAAACATTAAACCCCCCCACAAGTGACACCATTTTGGAAAGTAGACCCCTTAAGGAACTTATCTAGATGTGTGGTGAGCACTTTGACCCATCAAGTGCTTCACAGAAGTTTATAATGCAGAGCCGTAAAAATAAAAAATCATATTTTTTCACAAAAATGATCTTTTTGCCCCCAATTTTTTATTTTCCCAAGGGTAAGAGAAGAAATTAGACCACAAAAGTGGTTGTGCAATTTGTCCTGAGTACGACGATACCCCATATGCGGGGGTAAACCACTGTTTGGGCGCATAGCAGAGCTCGGAAGGGAAGGAGCGCCATTTTACTTTTCAATGCAAAATTGACTGGAATTAAGATGGGAGGCCATGTTGCGTTTGGAGAGCCCCTGATGTGCCTAAACATTAAACCCCCCCACAAGTGACACCATTTTGGAAAGTAGACCCCTTAAGGAACTTATCTAGATGTGTGTTGAGCACTTTGACCCATCAAGTGCTTCACAGAAGTTTATAATGCAGAGCCGTAAAAATAAAAAATCATATTTTTTCACAAAAATGATCTTTTTGCCCCCAATTTTTTATTTTCCCAAGGGTAAGAGAAGAAATTAGACCACAAAAGTTGTTGTGCAATTTGTCCTGAGTACGACGATACCCCATATGCGGGGGTAAACCACTGTTTTGGCGCATAGCAGAGCTCGGAAGGGAAGGAGCGCCATTTTACTTTTCAATGCAAAATTGACTGGAATTAAGATGGGAGGCCATGTTGCGTTTGGAGAGCCCCTGATGTGCCTAAACATTAAACCCCCCCACAAGTGACACCATTTTGGAAAGTAGACCCCTTAAGGAACTTATCTAGATGTGTGGTGAGCACTTTGACCCATCAAGTGCTTCACAGAAGTTTATAATGCAGAGCCGTAAAAATAAAAAATCATATTTTTTCACAAAAATGATCTTTTTGCCCCCAATTTTTTATTTTTCCAAGGGTAAGAGAAGAAATTAGACCACAAAAGTTGTTGTGCAATTTGTCCTGAGTACGACGATACCCCATATGCGGGGGTAAACCACTGTTTGGGCGCATAGCAGAGCTCGGAAGGGAAGGAGCGCCATTTTACTTTTCAATGCAAAATTGACTGGAATTAAGATGGGAGGCCATGTTGCGTTTGGAGAGCCCCTGATGTGCCTAAACATTAAACCCCCCCACAAGTGACACCATTTTGGAAAGTAGACCCCTTAAGGAACTTATCTAGATGTGTGGTGAGCACTTTGACCCATCAAGTGCTTCACAGAAGTTTATAATGCAGAGCCGTAAAAATAAAAAATCATATTTTTTCACAAAAATGATCTTTTTGCCCCCAATTTTTTATTTTCCCAAGGGTAAGAGAAGAAATTAGACCACAAAAGTTGTTGTGCAATTTGTCCTGAGTACGACGATACCCCATATGCGGGGGTAAACCACTGTTTGGGCGCATAGCAGAGCTCGGAAGGGAAGGAGCGCCATTTTACTTTTCAATGCAAAATTGACTGGAATTAAGATGGGACGCCATGTTGCGTTTGGAGAGCCCCTGATGTGCCTAAACATTAAACCCCCCCACAAGTGACACCATTTTGGAAAGTAGACCCCTTAAGGAACTTATCTAGATGTGTGGTGAGCACTTTGACCCATCAAGTGCTTCACAGAAGTTTATAATGCAGAGCCGTAAAAATAAAAAATCATATTTTTTCACAAAAATGATCTTTTTGCCCCCAATTTTTTATTTTCCCAAGGGTAAGAGAAGAAATTAGACCACAAAAGTGGTTGTGCAATTTGTCCTGAGTACGACGATACCCCATATGCGGGGGTAAACCACTGTTTGGGCGCATAGCAGAGCTCGGAAGGGAAGGAGCGCCATTTTACTTTTCAATGCAAAATTGACTGGAATTAAGATGGGAGGCCATGTTGCGTTTGGAGAGCCCCTGATGTGCCTAAACATTAAACCCCCCCACAAGTGACACCATTTTGGAAAGTAGACCCCTTAAGGAACTTATCTAGATGTGTGTTGAGCACTTTGACCCATCAAGTGCTTCACAGAAGTTTATAATGCAGAGCCGTAAAAATAAAAAATCATATTTTTTCACAAAAATGATCTTTTTGCCCCCAATTTTTTATTTTCCCAAGGGTAAGAGAAGAAATTAGACCACAAAAGTTGTTGTGCAATTTGTCCTGAGTACGACGATACCCCATATGCGGGGGTAAACCACTGTTTTGGCGCATAGCAGAGCTCGGAAGGGAAGGAGCGCCATTTTACTTTTCAATGCAAAATTGACTGGAATTAAGATGGGAGGCCATGTTGCGTTTGGAGAGCCCCTGATGTGCCTAAACATTAAACCCCCCCACAATTGACACCATTTTGGAAAGTAGACCCCTTAAGGAACTTATCTAGATGTGTGGTGAGCACTTTGACCCACCAAGTGCTTCACAGAAGTTTATAATGCAGAGCCGTAAAAATAAAAAATCATATTTTTTCACAAAAATGATCTTTTTGCCCCCAATTTTTTATTTTCCCAAGGGTAAGAGAAGAAATTAGACCACAAAAGTGGTTGTGCAATTTGTCCTGAGTACGACGATACCCCATATGCGGGGGTAAACCACTGTTTGGGCGCATAGCAGAGCTCGGAAGGGAAGGAGCGCCATTTTACTTTTCAATGCAAAATTGACTGGAATTAAGATGGGACGCCATGTTGCGTTTGGAGAGCCCCTGATGTGCCTAAACATTAAACCCCCCCACAAGTGACACCATTTTGGAAAGTAGACCCCTTAAGGAACTTATCTAGATGTGTGGTGAGCACTTTGACCCATCAAGTGCTTCACAGATCTTTATAATAAAGAGCCGTAAAAATATAAAATCGTATTTTTTCACAAAAATGATCTTTTTGCCCCCAATTTTTTATTTTCCCAAGGGTAAGAGAAGAAATTAGACCACAAAAGTGGTTGTGCAATTTGTCCTGAGTACGACAATACCCCATATGTGGGGGTAAACCACTGTTTGGGCGCATAGCAGAGCTCGGAAGGGAAGGAGCACCATTTTACTTTTCAATGCAAAATTGACTGGAATTAAGATGGGACGCCATGTTGCGTTTGGAGAGCCCCTGATGTGCCTAAACATTGAAACCCCCCACAAGTGACACCATTTTGGAAAGTAGACCCCTTAAAGAACTTATCTAGATGTGTGGTGAGCACTTTGACCCATCAAGTGCTTCACAGAACTTTATAATGCAGAGCCGTAAAAATAAAAAATCGTATTTTTTCACAAAAATGATCTTTTTGCCCCCAATTTTTTATTTTCCCAAGGGTAAGAGAAGAAATTAGACCAAAAAAGTTGTTGTGCAATTTGTCCTGAGTATGACGATACCCCATATGCGGGGGTAAACCACTGTTTGGGCGCATAGCAGAGCTCGGAAGGGAAGGAGCGCCATTTTACTTTTCAATGCAAAATTGACTGGAATTAAGATGGGACGCCATGTTGCGTTTGGAGAGCCCCTGATGTGCCTAAACATTGAAACCCCCCACAAGTGACACCATTTTGGAAAGTAGACCCCTTAAGGAACTTATCTAGATGTGTGGTGAGCACTTTGACCCATCAAGTGCTTCACAGAACTTTATAATGCAGAGCCGAAAAAATAAAACAAATTTTTTCCCACAAAAATTATTTTTTAGCCCCCAGTTTTGTATTTTCCCGAGGGTAACAGGAGAAATTGGACCCCAAAAGTTGTTGTCCAATTTGTCCTGAGTACGCTGATACCCCCCCCATATGTGGGGGGGAACCACTGTTTGGGCACATGGGAGGGTGTCATGATTCTCAATGGCGAGAGAACATAGCCCAGCATATATGAGAACTAGCTCTTGGAAGATGGAAACTATACTGACCATGAACTAAACCTGCCGCACAACTAGAAGTGGCCGGGTAGCATGCCTACGTTTTTTAACCCTAGATGCCCAGCGCCAGCCGGAGAACTACCTAATCCTAGCAGAGGAAAAGACAGTCCTGGCTCACCTCTAGAGAAATTTTCCCAAAAGGCAGACAGAGGCCCCCACATATATTGGCGGTGATTTTAGATGAAATGACAAACGTAGTATGAAAATAGGTTTAGCAAAATCGAGGTCCGCTTTCTAGATAGCAGGAAGACAGAAAGGACACTTTCATGGTCAGCAGAAAACCCTATCAAAACACCATCCAGAAATTCCTTTAAGACTCTAGCATTAACTCATAACACCAGAGTGGCAATTTCCGATCACAAGAGCTTTCCAGACACAGTAACGAAAAAGCAGCTGTGAACAGGAACAAAATGCAAAAACACACAAGGACAAAAGTCCAACTTAGCTGGGAGTTGTCTAGTAGCAGGAACAAGCACAGAAGGCTTCTGATTACATTGTTGACCGGCAAGAAACTGACAGAGGAGCAAGGTTATATAGCGACTCCCACATCCTGATAGGAGCAGGTGAACAGAGGGGATGATGCACACAAGTTCAAATTCCACAAGTGGCCACCGGGGGAGCCCAGAATCCAATTTCACAACAGTACCCCCCCCTCAAGGAGGGGGCACCGAACCCTCACCAGAACCACCAGGGCGATCAGGATGAGCCCTATGAAAGGCACGGACAAGATCGGAGGCATGAACATCAGAGGCAGTGACCCAAGAATTATCCTCCTGACCGTATCCCTTCCATTTGACCAGATACTGGAGTCTCCGTCTGGAAACACGAGAGTCTAAGATCTTTTCCACAACGTACTCCAACTCACCCTCAACCAACACCGGAGCAGGAGGCTCAACGGAAGGCACAACCGGTACCTCATACCTGCGCAACAATGACCGATGAAAAACATTATGAATCGAAAAGGATGCAGGGAGGTCCAAACGGAAGGACACAGGGTTAAGAATCTCCAATATCTTGTACGGGCCGATGAACCGAGGCTTAAACTTAGGAGAAGAAACCCTCATAGGGACAAAACGAGAAGACAACCACACCAAGTCCCCAACACAAAGCCGAGGACCAACACGACGACGGCGGTTGGCAAAAAGCTGAGTCTTCTCCTGGGACAACTTCAAATTGTCCACCACCTGCCCCCAAATCTGATGCAACCTCTCCACCACAGCATCCACTCCAGGACAATCAGAAGATTCCACTTGACCGGAGGAAAATCGAGGATGAAACCCCAAATTACAGAAAAACGGGGACACCAAGGTGGCAGAGCTGGCCCGATTATTGAGGGCGAACTCCGCCAAAGGCAAAAAAGCAACCCAATCATCCTGATCCGCAGACACAAAACACCTCAAATATGTCTCCAAGGTCTGATTAGTCCGCTCGGTCTGGCCATTAGTCTGAGGATGGAAAGCAGACGAAAAAGACAAATCTATGCCCATCCTAGCACAGAATGCCCGCCAAAATCTAGACACGAATTGGGTCCCTCTGTCAGAAACGATATTCTCAGGAATACCATGCAAACGAACAACATTTTGAAAAAACAGAGGAACCAACTCGGAAGAAGAAGGCAACTTAGGCAAGGGAACCAGATGGACCATCTTAGAGAAACGGTCACACACCACCCAGATGACAGACATCTTCTGAGAAACAGGCAGATCCGAAATAAAATCCATCGAGATGTGCGTCCAAGGCCTCTTCGGGATAGGCAAGGGCAACAACAATCCACTAGCCCGAGAACAACAAGGCTTGGCCCGAGCACAAACGTCACAAGACTGCACAAAGCCTCGCACATCTCGTGACAGGGAAGGCCACCAGAAGGACCTTGCCACCAAATCCCTGGTACCAAAGATTCCAGGATGACCTGCCAACGCAGAAGAATGAACCTCAGAGATGACTCTACTGGTCCAATCATCAGGAACAAACAGTCTACCAGGTGGGCAACGATCAGGTCTATCCGCCTGAAACTCCTGCAAGGCCCGCCGCAGGTCTGGAGAAACGGCAGACAATATCACTCCATCTTAAAGGATACCTGTGGGCTCAGAATTACCAGGGGAGTCAGGCTCAAAACTCCTAGAAAGGGCATCCGCCTTAACATTCTTAGAACCCGGTAGGTACGACACCACAAAATTAAACCGAGAGAAAAACAACGACCAGCGCGCCTGTCTAGGATTCAGGCGCCTGGCAGACTCAAGGTAAATTAAATTGTTGTGGTCAGTCAATACCACCACCTGATGTCTGGCCCCCTCAAGCCAGTGACGCCACTCCTCAAAAGCCCACTTCATGGCCAAAAGCTCCCGATTCCCAATATCATAATTCCGCTCGGCGGGCGAAAATTTACGGGAAAAAAAGCACAAGGTCTCATCACGGAGCAGTCGGAACTTCTCTGCGACAACACCGCCCCAGCTCCGATTTCAGAAGCGTCGACCTCAACCTGAAAAGGAAGAGCAACATCAGGCTGACGCAACACTGGGGCGGAAGAAAAGCGGCGCTTGAGCTCCCGAAAGGCCTCCACAGCATCAGGGGACCAATCAGCAACATCAGCACCCTTCTTAGTCAAATCAGTCAATGGTTTTACAACATCAGAAAAACCAGCAATAAATCGACGATAAAAGTTAGCAAAGCCCAAAAATTTCTGAAGACTCTTAAGAGAAGAGGGTTGCGTCCAATCACCAATAGCCTGAACCTTGACAGGATCCATCTCGATGGAAGAGGGGGAAAAAATGTATCCCAAGAAAGAAATCTTTTGAACCCCAAAAACACACTTAGAACCCTTCACACACAAGGAATTAGACCGCAAAACCTGAAAAACCCTCCTGACCTGCTGGACATGAGAGTCCCAGTCATCCGAAAAAATCAGAATATCATCCAGATACACAATCATAAATTTATCCAAATAATCGCGGAAAATGTCATGCATAAAGGACTGGAAGACTGAAGGGGCATTTGAAAGACCAAAAGGCATCACCAAATACTCAAAATGGCCCTCGGGCGTATTAAATGCGGTTTTCCACTCATCCCCCTGCTTGATTCGCACCAAATTATACGCCCCACGGAGATCAATCTTAGAGAACCACTTGGCCCCCTTTATACGAGCAAACAAATCAGTAAGCAGTGGTAACGGATATTGATATTTAACCGTGATTTTATTCAAAAGTCGATAATCAATACACGGCCTCAAAGAGCCGTCTTTCTTAGACACAAAGAAAAAACCGGCTCCTAAGGGAGATGACGAAGGACGAATATGTCCCTTTTCCAAGGACTCCTTTATATATTCTCGCATAGCAGCGTGTTCAGGCACAGACAGATTAAATAAACGACCCTTAGGGTATTTACTACCCGGAATCAAGTCTATGGCACAATCGCACTCCCGGTGCGGAGGTAGTGAACCAACCTTGGGTTCTTCAAAAACGTCACGAAAGTCAGACAAGAATTCAGGAATCTCAGAGGGAATAGATGATGAAATGGAAACCAAAGGTACGTCCCCATGAGTTCCTTTACATCCCCAGCTTAACACAGACATAGCTCTCCAGTCGAGGACTGGGTTATGAGATTGCAGCCATGGCAATCCCAGCACCAAAACATCATGTAGATTATACAGCACCAGAAAGCGAATAACCTCCTGGTGATCCGGATTAACACGCATAGTCACTTGTGTCCAGTATTGTGGTTTATTACTAGCCAATGGGGTGGAGTCAATCCCTTTCAGAGGTATCGGAGCCTCCAGTGGCTCCAAATCATACCCACAGCGTTTGGCAAAGGACCAATCCATAAGACTCAAAGCAGCGCCAGAGTCGACATAGGCGTCCGCGGTAATAGATGACAAAGAACAAATCAGGGTCACAGATAGAATAAACTTAGACTGGAAAGTGCTAATTGAAACAGACTTGTCAGGCTTCTTAGTACGCTTAAAGCATGCTGATATAACATGAGTTGAATCACCACAATAGAAGCACAACCCATTTTTTCGTCTAAAATTCTGTCGCTCGCTTCTGGACAGAATTCTATCACATTGCATATTTTCTGGCGTTTTCTCAGTAGACACCGCCAAATGGTGCACAGGTTTGCGCTTCCGCAGACGCCTATCGATCTGAATAGCCATCGTCATGGACTCATTCAGACTCGCAGGCACAGGGAACCCCACCATAACATCCTTAATGGCATCAGAGAGACCTTCTCTGAAAATCGCCGCCAGGGCGCACTCATTCCACTGAGTAAGCACAGACCATTTGCGGAATTTTTGGCAGTATATTTCAGCTTCATCTTGCCCCTGAGACAAGGACATCAAGGCCTTTTCCGCCTGAAGCTCTAAATGAGGTTCCTCGTAAAGCAACCCCAAGGCCAGAAAAAACGCATCCACATTGAGCAACGCAGGATCCCCTGGTGCCAATGCAAAAGCCCAGTCCTGAGGGTCGCCCCGGAGCAAGGAAATTACAATCCTGACCTGCTGTGCAGGGTCTCCGGCAGAGCGAGACTTCAGGGACAAAAACAATTTGCAATTATTTTTAAAATTTTGAAAGTGAGATCTATTCCCCGAGAAGAATTCAGGCAAAGGAATTCTAGGCTCAGACATAGGTGCATGAACAACAAAATCTTGCAAATTTTGTACCTTTGTGGCGAGATTATTCAAACCTGTAGCTACACTCTGAAGATCCATTTGAAACAGGTGAACACAGAGCCATTCAAGGATTAGAAGGAGAGAAAGAGAGGAAGGCTGCAGTATAGGCAGACTAGCAAGTGATTCAATTAAGAGCACACTCAGAACTAGAGGGAAAAAAAAAAAAAAAAATTGTAGCAGACTTCTTTTTTCTCTCCTTTCTCAGCCAGTAATTTAACCCTTTTTTTTTTTTTGGCCGGTCAAACTGTCATGATTCTCAATGGCGAGAGAACATAGCCCAGCATATATGAGAACTAGCTCTTGGAAGATGGAAACTATACTGACCATGAACTAAACCTGCCGCACAACTAGAAGTGGCCGGGTAGCATGCCTACGTTTTTTAACCCTAGATGCCCAGCGCCAGCCGGAGAACTACCTAATCCTAGCAGAGGAAAAGACAGTCCTGGCTCACCTCTAGAGAAATTTTCCCAAAAGGCAGACAGAGGCCCCCACATATATTGGCGGTGATTTTAGATGAAATGACAAACGTAGTATGAAAATAGGTTTAGCAAAATCGAGGTCCGCTTTCTAGATAGCAGGAAGACAGAAAGGACACTTTCATGGTCAGCAGAAAACCCTATCAAAATACCATCCAGAAATTCCTTTAAGACTCTAGCATTAACTCATAACACCAGAGTGGCAATTTCCGATCACAAGAGCTTTCCAGACACAGTAACGAAAAAGCAGCTGTGAACAGGAACAAAATGCAAAAACACACAAGGACAAAAGTCCAACTTAGCTGGGAGTTGTCTAGTAGCAGGAACAAGCACAGAAGGCTTCTGATTACATTGTTGACCGGCAAGAAACTGACAGAGGAGCAAGGTTATATAGCGACTCCCACATCCTGATAGGAGCAGGTGAACAGAGGGGATGATGCACACAAGTTCAAATTCCACAAGTGGCCACCGGGGGAGCCCAGAATCCAATTTCACAACAGGAGGGCTCAGAAGGGATGGAGCGCCATTTGGAATGCAGACTTAGATGGAATGGTCTGCAGGTGTCACATTGCGTTTGCAGAGCCCCTAATGTACCTAAACAGTAAAAAAAAAACACAAGTGACACCATTTTGGAAAGTAGACCCCCTAAGGAACTCATCTAGATGTGTTGTGAGAGCTTTGAACCCCCAAGTGTTTCACTACAGTTTATAACGCAGAGCCGTGAATATTTTTTTTTCCACAAAAATTATTTTTGGCCCCCAGTTTTGTATTTTCCCAAGGGTATCAGGAGAAATTGGACCCCAAAAGTTGTTCTCCAATGTGTTACGAGTATGCTGATACCCCATATGTTGGGGTAAACCCCTGTTTGGGCGCACGGGAGAGCTCGGAAGGGAAGGAGCACTGTTTAACTTTTTCAACGCAGAATTGGCTGGAATTGAGATCGGACGCCATGTCACGTTTGGAGAGCCCCTGATGTGCCTAAACAGTGGAAACCCCCCAATTATAACTGAAACCCTAATCCAAACACACCCCTAACCCTAATCCCAACGGTAACCCTAACCACACCTCTAACCCAGACACACCCCTAACCCTAATCCCAACCCTATTCCCAACCGTAAATGTAATCCAAACCCTAACTTTAGCCCCAACCCTAACTGTAGCCTTAACCCTAGCCCCAACCCTAGCCCCAACCCTAGCCCCAACCCTAACCGTAGCCCTAACCCTAGCCCTAACCCTAACCCTAGCCATAACCCTAGCCCTAACCCTAGCCCTAACCCTAGCCCTAACCCTAACCCTAGCCCTAACCCTAATGGGAAAATTGAAATAAATACATTTTTTAAATTTTTTAATTTTTCCCTAACTAAGCGGGTGATGAAGGGGGTTTGATTTACTTTTATAGCGGGTTTTTTAGCGGATTTTTATGATTGGCAGCCGTCACACACTGAAAGACGCTTTTTATTGCAAAAAATATTTTTTGCGTTACCACATTTTGAGAGCTATAATTTTTCCATTTTTGAGTCCACAGAGTCATGTGAGGTCTTGTTTTTTGCGGGACGAGTTGACGTTTTTATTGGTAACATGTTCGGGCATGGGAGATTTTTTGATCGCTTTTTATTCCGATTTTTGTGAGGCAGAATGACCAAAAACCAGCTATTAATGAATTTCTTTTGGGGGAGGCGTTTATACCGTTCTGCGTTTGGTAAAATTGATAAAGCAGTTTTATTCATCGGGTCAGTACGATTACAGCGATACCTCATTTATATCTTTTTTTATGTTTTGGCGCTTTTATACGATAAAAACTATTTTATAGAAAAAATAATTATTTTGGCATCGCTTTATTCTAAAGACTATAACTTTTTTATTTTTTCGCTGATGATGCTGTATCGTGGTTCGTTTTTTGCGGGACAAGATGACGTTTTCAGGGGTACCATGGTTATTCATATACGTCTTTTTGATCGCGTGTTATTCCACTTTTTGTTCGGCGGTATGAGAATAAAGCGTTGGTTTTTTTTTGTTTTTTTTTACTGTGTTCACTGAAGGGGTTAACTAGTAATATAGTTTTATAGGTGGGGTCGTTACGGATGCGGCGATACTAAATATGTGTACTTTATTGTTTGATTTTTTTTTATTTAGATAAAGAAATGTATTTGTGGGAATAATATATATATATTTTTTCTTTATTTAGGTTTTTTTTTTTCTTTTTTTTTTACACATGTGGAATTTTTTTTTTTTACTTTTTTACTTTGTCCCAGGGGGGGACATCACAGATTGCTGATCTGATAGTTTGCACAGCACTCTGTCAGATCACCGATCTGAGTTCCAGTGCTGCAGGCTTACCAGAGCCTGGTCTGCACCCGGAAGTAATCCCTGCAGGACCCGGATGCAGCCCCGCGGCCATTTTGGATCCGGGGCCTGCATGGATAGGAGGTAAGAGACCCTCGCAGCAACGCGATCACATCGTGTTGCTCCGGGGGTCTCAGGGAAGCCCGCAGGGAGCCCCCTCCCTGCGCGATGCTTCCCTGTACCGCCGGCACACCGCGATCATGTTTGATCACGGTGTGCCGGGGGTTAATGTGCCGGAGCGCGGCCGATCGCGCTGGACATACTATTCCGTCCTTGGGAATTAGGGCCCACCCCACATGGACGGAATAGTACGTCCAATGGCAGAAAGGGGATAAAGGGATAAAGTTTGTGTTCGTGACGCCACCTGTGGTATTAAGTCACGATGACCGACGCTGCTTTAAGGGGTCCGCTGGGGTGATGTTATGGCAGCTAGATGGTCGTTGCAGTACTGTGGCTCCGCCGCTAAGGGGGGCTATGGTACGTCTGATGGCACTGAAGGAGTTCATCTGACCAGGTATCACAGACACCAATACATTTCACAGTCTGGCCTCCAGGGGGAGCTAAGGGTACTATTCATTAGGCCACTCCTCACAGTCTGGTAAAACTGGGGGTTAGGTAGGAAGTTAGACAGAAAGCTGACTGGGTTGGAACCAGGCAACACCTTGTGGCAGAGGGTGTTGTAGGGGAAGATTCAGAGGGGTCCCTGTCAGGGGTGGGATCCTGACAGAGGCCTAGCAACCAGAGAGAACGTTACGGGACCGCGCCTGCACGATATAGCGGCGGTACCCTAAGAAAGGACAAGAAGCGAGGTTTATTGTGCTGAGTGAGAAACGAGATCAACGCAACAAGGAGAATACCAGTAGGAGTCGTGCTGTAAGACGAGGCAACATCCTATTGAGGCGCATAACCGGTGGCCGGAACGCCGAGGAAGTATAGAGCTCCAAGCCAAACTTCAAACCTACGGCAGGACAGTCAGTTACAGGCGGGCTGTCTCACCCAGACCCAGGAAGACACAGGGGGGTAACAACAGGAGTGGGGCGACGCTGGAGTCCCGGAAAAGCTCCGAGCCTCCCCGTCATACGGGTGCGTCCTAACCGTAAGATCAGGGGGACGTAGAGGGAGAACATCAGAATCGAGTTGTGAGGGAACACGAGAAACAGACACAACATATGTGGGTGCTATCCCGTAAGCACAGCAGGGTAGGACCACAACACACAAGCGCAGGAAGGTAGGCACAGATTTCCACCTGCAAAGGGAACTCTGGAGGTGCCATCGGACCGGCCGGACTTGCGCAGCCCTGTTAACCGTATTCCGGATTGAGGACTCAGAAGCCTTCGGTAAAGAGGTAAAGAGACTGCAACCTGGTGTCCTCGTTATTGACCGCGACCGGCACTACACCGCACCATAACATCAGCACCATACCACCACCTTTCACTGTGCGCCCCTCAGCAGGGTCACGGACCGGGTCTAGCCACCGTGACGACCCCAGAGCAGAGACTCAGAGGCCCGGTACCGGGTACCCCTCGGCCCTGCGGCAGTGGGGGCGCTACATATCCCCAGGGCTTCCCGGTGTATAGATGGTGAATAGTGAGTGGCGCAGAGAAGAACGAGGACACAGGGTTACAGTCTCTTTACCTTTACTGAAGACTTCAGCATCCACAGTCCAAAGCACCAGACCACAGGGCAGGCAGAGTCCGGTCAGTTTGGAGGCAAGTCCAGAGTCCCCTTGTCCAGGTGGAGAATAAAAGCCTTTCCTATACCGCCGTGGTGGTGTAGTCCCTTACTGCTAAGATTCTCATAAGGTCCTCACAGATGTTTTCTCATAAGGTCCTCACAGATGTTATCTCTCTCTGTCCCCCGGATTGGATAGGACATACCCGTATGACTGGTGACTTGAGGCGGTTTATAGGGACTCTAGCACGCCCCAGCCTCTAAAGGTTGTCACCGTGCCTCCTGGGTGTTAGGTTGGACAGGTAACGCAGAGTTCAGCTGTCCTGCCGGTCTCTGATGTAAGTGCAGCGCCCCAGAGTTCTGGTCGTTGCAGTACTGTGGCTCTGCCGCTAAGGGGAGCCATGGTACGTTCGATGGCACCGAAGGAGTTCCTCCAATCAGGTATCACAGACACCAATATGTTTCATAGCTGGGCCTCCGGGGGGAGCTAAGGGTGCTATTCATTAGGCCACTCCCCACCATAGTGGGTAAACTGGGGGTCAGGCAGAAAGTTAGAGAGAACGCTGACGGGATTGAACGGAGCAACACCCTGTGGCAGGGGGTGTTGTGAAGGGAGAGACTGTAGGGTCTCTGCCAGGGGTGGGATCCTGGCAGAGGCTTGGCATTGAAGGAACGTAACGGGTCCGCGCAGGCTCCTGGAAGCGGCGGGACTCAAGGAAAGGACTAGAAGCGAGACAGATTGTGCTGAGTGAGAAACGAGATCAAGCAGAAGGAGAATACCAGCAGGGGTTGTGCTGAAAGAGGCAGCACCTTGCTGAGGCGCAATACCGGTGGCCGGAACGCCGAGGGAGTGGATTAGAATACAGCTTCAAGCCATACTCCGAACAGCGGCAGGACAGTCGGTCTCAGGCGGGCTGTCTACCACATATCACCTATGAAGTCTTGGGGGGCAATTGCGGGAGAGGGGCGTCTCTAGGGTCCCGGAAGAACTCCAGGCCTACCTGACAAACGGGTGCCATTCCAACCTGAATACAGGGAAGGGGTGGATTACAGAGGAACATCAAATCGAGTTGTGAGGGAACTTAAGAAACAGACACAACCGTTGTGGGGTCACTTTCCGTGAGCACAGCAGGGAAGGACTACAACACATAGCGCTAGAAGGAAGGCACAGATTTCCACCTGAGAGGAGGGCTCTGGAGGTGCCATTGGACCGGCCGGACTTGCGCAGCCTGGTGAACCGTATTCTGGACTGAGGACTCAGAGATCTCCAGTAAAGAGGTAAAGAGACTGCAAACTGGTGTCCTCGTTATTTACCGCGACTTACACCCCATAACCGCACCGTTACATCGCTACCATTACTACCACCTATTTCACCGGACGTCCCCCACTGACGGACAGGGCCACGGACCGGGTCTAGCCACCGTGACAACCCCCAGAGCAGAGACTCAGAGGCCCGGCTCCGGGTACCCCTCGGCCCTGCGGCGGTGTGGGGGCGCTCCAACTTGGCGTCACGAACAGGATCTACTTAAGCCTGAAGAATCAGGTCATGTGTGCCTAGAGACTGTACTTTGTTGTGCTTGGACTGTACTTTATTACAAAGACTGTGCTGCGCCATTAGCCGCCAAAAGTTCCCACCAAAAGGCGCCGCCATTGCTACACCCAAGGGGAAGGAGGGCGTGTTATGGGCGGAGACTCCCAGTGTGGCGCGAGAAATGGCTACCGCCCCCTGCACTTCTGGCTGCAGAGGAATGACCTGCCCCAAAGCAGAAGAGAAACACCCCTTGATATGCAACGGCGAGAGGCTGGTGACGGAGAAGCCCGACCTCAGAGAAATGGCGGAGCTAGGTGCATGCACTGCCACCGACTATCAGGCAGCGATGATGAACGGCGAGTGCCTGAGCGAGGAAGAAGCAGTTCAGGCCTGCCTTTCTTCACCGGAGATGGACCGGAAGCATGCGGATCCGACAGCGGAGTTACGTCCACCGATCCCGACCTCGGAGTTAGAGGAGGAGGAACCACAGCCAGCGGAGCCGAGTCCGAGCATCCCATTGGAGGAGCCCCGGTCCGGGCTGCAGCAGACTCCAGTGTCCTCGTTAACGGACCAGAGCAACGCCGGTGGAACCACATCAGGCGCAGGTATGGGCGGCGCCCCTACTCCCCTGGACGGTTCTGCTCTCCCGACCGATCCTCCCCACAACAGTAACCCCGCGTTTACAATCGACCGGGCGGTTCTCACCCCCGGCGCGTTGGGGAAGTTGTTACCACCATTGCCAACCAGGTGGGGAGAGCCCATAGAAATGGACCCAGGAGGGGTGATGTTCCGATGGGATGTTCCCTGGGTCGAGCAGGATGGGATTCCAATGGAAGGTCTCACTATTGCGATACTTACCTGGGACCAATACAAACAATGCGTGCTCCAGCATTGGGGACAGCGCACCGAAGTTGAAAGACGGGAACTGCAGAGCAAAAAAATGATCTATGATGGGACGGATGCTGTCAGGCGAGGGACGGTGGCGGCATTCCACCCAAAGAAGGGGTGGGGTTCCATTTGGGAGTCGGGTCTACCTACTGGCATCTTCGTTGCCGGCTATGATGTGGAGACTCCCTGCTGTGATCGAGAAGGTGAACCACTCCGGGAGGGGGATCAGGTGACGTATACCCGTCACTGGAACACACAAGGATGGCGTGCCCGGAAAGTTCAGCGATACGAGTCTGAGAGAATGGCACCTGTGGCCCCAACTGTGGTCAATCCAGGGCTGCCAGACCTTGTTACTGTTTCTACTGTACGCTTTGTAGCAGCTCCTGAACTTGCCGACAGAGTTAGGCTTCAAATTCAGACAGCAGGCGACCAGGTGGTCCCTGCGGAGCTTGCCGCTGGTGTCCGTGCTACAGTGGCCGGGGTTCAGGAACCCAAGCCACCAGAAGAAGAGTAAACCTCGGAAACCTGAAAATGTAAATAGTTACTATTTGTTCTTTTGAGTTGTTGCTAAACCCGCCCAGGGTTAATGGATCCCTTTGTTGACCCGGGATCCCTGTGTTTGTTCTGAGTTTTCCTAAAATTTTTGCACAAGTTTAAAGAACTGCAGAAATCATGGACTGTGCATGATTCGAACTTCCCTTGTAAATAGTTTGCACCTTCTTAAAGGTGCTCCCTACTGGTTTTAGCCAAAGACACTTTGCGAAGATATTTGCCCTATTTGTTTGAGCCAAAGACACTTTGCGAAGATACCATGCCGGAACCTTTGCATGGGCCGGTAGGCTGAGAAGACGAGCTACCTTAGAAAGACTTGGTCTCCTCTTAAAGGGGATGTGAGAAACTGAACTTGAGAGAGATACTGTTGCAGAACAGTAATGCCATAATGATGCCTTGAAAAGAAATGTAACTGTTTTACATGCTAAGTTATATGTGTTGAATTTGTTGAAATGTCTAAATAATGTTTTGCAGAAAGAAAAGATGCAGAGAGCCCGTAGGGGTAGAGATAGAGGTCTGCATAGTTGAAAGTAAGCAAAGTAATAATGAAGGTGAGGATAGAAGGTAAACCCCGCGTCCCCATTGAAAGTTACTTTGTTACTAAGGACAGAGAGTGAACCCGTAGGGGTTAGAGAGTGAGTCCTTAAAGGAGCCGAGTAGAGCTGGCTCAGAGTTCTTTAAACGAAAGGAATGTTATGTCTATACCATGTATAGTAGAGAAAGGCAGTAGGCCCTGGATGAACAGGGCGGTCCTGTAAAAGAAAGGAGAGGCAGTAGGTCTGGTGCCATAGGGACAGGCGGTCCTGCAGGTTCAAAGTAGGAGAATGTGAAGTTACCTTACCCTGTAATGTGATTATAGGAAGGCCTTTGGTAAATTAAGAGTGTATGTTTCCTAAAGGCAATGTTAATTTATTGTTCCAGAATTTGCACTAAGTAGAATACCCGGTTGGGTAACAGGAGTTATGCATAGCCTGTAATTTATAATGTTGACCATGTTTGTAACGTTAAAAGTGTCCTCACCTCCCATAAAGGGAAGCCTGTTCAAGTATACTTATCGTTTTGCACTCAACAAAATTGTATGTCTTTTTGCTAATCTGTATTGTTGTTTTTCTTCCCAGTCCCGGAGTACTGTGTTTAACCAGGGGGGAGTGCAGCGCCCCAGAGTTCTGGTCGTTGCAGTACTGTGGCTCTGCCGCTAAGGGGAGCCATGGTACGTTCGATGGCACCGAAGGACTTCCTCCAATCAGGTATCACAGACACCAATATGTTTCATAGCTGGGCCTCCGGGGGGAGCTAAGGGTGCTATTCATTAGGCCACTCCCCACCATAGTGGGTAAACTGGGGGTCAGGCAGAAAGTTAGAGAGAACGCTGACGGGATTGAACGGAGCAACACCCTGTGGCAGGGGGTGTTGTGAAGGGAGAGACTGTAGGGTCTCTGCCAGGGGTGGGATCCTGGCAGAGGCTTGGCATTGAAGGAACGTAACGGGTCCGCGCAGGCTCCTGGAAGCGGCGGGACTCAAGGAAAGGACTAGAAGCGAGACAGATTGTGCTGAGTGAGAAACGAGATCAAGCAGAAGGAGAATACCAGCAGGGGTTGTGCTGAAAGAGGCAGCACCTTGCTGAGGCGCAATACCGGTGGCCAGAACGCCGAGGGAGTGGATTAGAATACAGCTTCAAGCCATACTCCGAACAGCGGCAGGACAGTCGGTCTCAGGCGGGCTGTCTACCACATATCACCTATGAAGTCTTGGGGGGCAATTGTGGGAGAGGGGCGTCTCTAGGGTCCCGGAAGAACTCCAGGCCTACCTGACAAACGGGTGCCATTCCAACCTGAATACAGGGAAGGGGTGGATTACAGAGGAACATCAAATCGAGTTGTGAGGGAACTTAAGAAACAGACACAACCGTTGTGGGGTCACTTTCCGTGAGCACAGCAGGGAAGGACTACAACACATAGCGCTAGAAGGAAGGCACAGATTTCCACCTGAGAGGAGGGCTCTGGAGGTGCCATTGGACCGGCCGGACTTGCGCAGCCTGGTGAACCGTATTCTGGACTGAGGACTCAGAGATCTCCAGTAAAGAGGTAAAGAGACTGCAAACTGGTGTCCTCGTTATTTACCGCGACTTACACCCCATAACCGCACCGTTACATCGCTACCATTACTACCACCTATTTCACCGGACGTCCCCCACTGACGGACAGGGCCACGGACCGGGTCTAGCCACCGTGACAACCCCCAGAGCAGAGACTCAGAGGCCCGGCTCCGGGTACCCCTCGGCCCTGCGGCGGTGTGGGGGCGCTCCATAAGTCATAGAGGTCCTTACAACCTCGGTGTACGGCTACCGGTCTCTGCGCCTCAGAAGGAGGGGCTGGTCCCCTTCTGATATCCTCTCCTGTGCTTCCTCTCCTGCACGCTCGCTGCAAACAATTCGGCCTTCAAATGTCTCTCTCTGGGAGCTGCAGCTCTGTGGGCATGCACAGCTCCGTGGACCCTCTGTTTTCCTCAGACGGCTGTCTGGAACTTTCTCTGCTGGTGTTCTTTCCTTCTCAGTTTCTTCTTTCTGCCAGGAGCTGCAGACCCCCACGTCTGCTCAGCTATTCTCCTATCGTACCAGCTCAACCTCAGCTGATGTTCCACGACAAGCTCCCTTCTGGCAATCTCTCTCTCTAGCACATCTTTCTGTTTCCTTCCCCTCTGTCTCTGACAGGAACTGACTGACTTCCCCTACAGACTACCAGTTATATATATATGGGGAGTCACCTAGTAAATAGGATCAGAAGTTCCCCCTGGTGGCCTGGAGTATGAAATGTGCTGCGTGTTTGTGATACCTGGATAAAGTTATCCTTCCTTGCCTCTGAACATAGCATCACTCTCCCCGGGAGGAAAGCGACATTACTGCGATGACCAGGACCCTGGGGCGCCGCACTTGCTTCTCAAGTCTGGCATTCATTAAGTAAAAGTTGGACTCTTTTTAAAAATTTTGGATCCCCCTTAATTGATTGCTGCTGAGGGTCCAGAAGAGGAAAATCTGAAGCCAATGGAGGCCCGTAGGCCTGACATAAGTTTGATGCACCCACACATAGCAACACACTGGGACGGGGACAAGTGTTGTTTGTAGAGTGCCAGAGTGAGTGAGAGCTGCAGCTCGCCCACGACTACCTTGCTTGGGCACTTTGCAAATGCATGACATTTCTGTAAATTATTCTGCCTTCATCACCATTCTATCCTCAAATCCTCAATTTCAGCCATTGATATTGAAGTCATTCCATATTGTTGTGTTTGGCAGCATATTTTTAGATGAAATCCTGCAGTTAATTTCTTGACCTGCCATCATTTGGTTTTGAGTGTCACTTTAGTGCCCTCTGCATCCTCCTGTCTCCACGCTGATCTGTGATATACTGTTTTTTTTGGACGATCAGAAAGGTGACATCTTCGGGCCTGTGTTGCTCATACCTTTTCAAGCAGCCTCTGGATAACATTGAGGTGGCTGCGAGTTCTGTCTCTGCAGATTTGATTGTCTAGGACCTTAATATATTTGCTAAAGGCACCTGATCCATCACATCTTAAATGTAGAAAGGACTCACTAGACCCATTTATCCACTTCCATTTCAAGTCACTGGTAGTTCGGTTGTACCCATAACTGCCAACTGTCCTAAATTTGCCCAGATTGTGCAGAATTTGGAGACACAATCCTGGCAAATTCAGGGCATCACGGACAGAAAGGGGATGAGGTTTTGTAAATTCCTTTCAAAGTGGTTGTATGCATTCGAGGGTCTGGGCTGTTCCCAGAACTTAAACATCCGCCATCAGAAATGTTGATAAGTATATGTACAGTACACTCACATGATATCAATGTGAAGCAAAACAACATTTTTTTTTCTGCTCTGCAGCCACTATTGCATTGTTCAGTTCAACATGAAAAATTTGGTGAAAGGTCCTCTTTACAGTTTATCTGGTCTTAAAGTGGCAAAAATGACAATATAATTGTCATATTTTAAAGGGGATATGCGCAAATCAAGTATTTACTTTTTTTTAAGACCTCAGGAAGTGTAAAAAAAACCAAAACAACCTATACTTAGTCACACCAATGGCCTAACACTCTAGTTTTATAATCTGTGTCCCCACTGGTCTCTACTTCTTAGTCTCTGGTCCCATGTGTCACGGGGAGACTAGGTGAGCGAGAGCTAATAACCCGGGCCCCTGCAATTTCCCTCAGACTAGGGAAATCCTGACTGACCCTCTACCTGGAGTTTACACTGATGGTGTGCATGTCTAGGCCTCTACCCTCGCCCTGTCTCCTGTTTCAACCCTAGGCTGAAACCACCGCCCACCACCCAGTGAAAAGATCATACACCAATACCCACAGTTAGCACAGACAAGGATAAAGGAAAATATACACCACGCCGCAGTCACTCAGGAATACACTATAAATGTGCAGGGCAAAATAAATACAAATATAGGAAGGAGTAAATAAGACAAAGGAAAATACACCAGCAGCAACGAATCTCCAACAACCAGCTCTCCACTCCAGACCGAGATAACAACGCACAAGACAGAAGCTATAATCGGCGACGCCCAATGATCAGGAGAACTATTTAAAGTCAATGGGCATGGCCCAGCTTCCAATCCGAGGATCAGGTAAATTAACCCCGGAACAGCTAGATAGAATCTAGCCGACGCCAATGAGCAAATAGTGGTCAAAAGCGGAATTACCGCTGTCTGTCGAACGACCTGGTCTGAACAGCATCCGACATGACAGTACCCCGCCTTCTACGAGGGACCCCAGGGCCCTCACGACTTATAGGACTCGGCTTGTCTGGATGGCGACGATGAAAAAACCTGACCAGCCGATCCGCATGAATATCCGAGGCTGGTACCCAGGACTTCTCCTCAGGCCCATAACCACGCCAGTGTACCAAGTACTGTAAAGTGCGACGCACTACACGAGAGTCAACCACCTTGGAGACTTCAAACTCCAAATTACCATCCACCAAGACTGGAGGTGGCATAGGCGCCGCGTCCACAGAACCCACCACCTTCTTTAGAAGAGACCTGTGGAACACGTTGGGAGCTCCAATCGGTACGCTACTGGGTTAATGACGGCGGTGACCCTAAATGGACCAATAAACCGTGGACCCAATTTAAGGGACGGTATTTTGAGTCTTATGTTTTTTGTGGATAACCACACCCAGTCATCCACACTGAGGTCCGGACCTGGCACACGCCTACTGTCAGCCACACGTTTGTACCTAGCACCCACACTCAACAGGCGCTGTTTAACTCTCCTCCAGACTGATGACAATTGTGCTCCTAACTGATCCTCCTCCGGAACGCCGGAAGAGACCCTCTGACTCAGGGTACAAAATTGAGGATGTAGCCCGTAAACACAAAAAAACGGAGACTCCCCAGACGACTCCTGGCGGTGATTATTGATGGCAAACTCAGCCAAAGGAAGAAAGGTAGACCACTCCTCCTGGTTATCAGAGACAAAGCAGCGTAGGTACTGTTCCAAATTTTGGTTCATACGCTCAGTCTGACCATTTGACTGATGATGGAATGCCAAAGAATGAGACAACTTGATCCCCAGCCGTGAGCAAAATGCTTTCCAAAATTTTGCCACAAACTGAGACCCCCTATCAGACACGATGTCAGATGGAACCCCATGAAGTCTGACCACCTCCTGCACAAATACCTGAGCCAGAGTCTTAGCGTTAGGCATTGAAGGCAAAGACACAAAGTGCGACATTTTAGAAAACCGATCAACAATCACCAAGATGACCGTGTTCCCAGGTGATGAGGGCAAATCAGTGATGAAACCCATGGAGATTTCCGTCCATGGCTTACTAGGTACTTCAAGAGGAAGTAATGTGCCAACAGGACGGGAGCGGGGCGTCTTAGCCCTAGCGCACGTGGTACAAGCTGACACATATGAGACCACGTCCTGTCGGATCTTGGGCCACCAAAACCGACGTGACACCAACTCCAAGGTACCTCTAACGCCTGGGTGGCCAACCAGGACAGCATCATGATGCTCCACCAAAACCTTTAAGCGGAGATGAAGCGTACAAAAGATTTGTTGATGGGAAGCTCAGATGGTACCTCCTCCTGAGCCTCGGCAATCTCAGCCTCAACCTCGGTAGTGAGAGCCGAAACCACAACACCCTTTTGGAGGATGGGTACTGGATCTTCCCGAGGTTCACCCCCCGGAAAACACCTGGACAGAGCATCCGCCTTAGTGTTTTTAGACCCCGGTCTATAAGTGACAACAAAATTGAACCGCGTGAAAAACAATGCCCAGCGAGCCTGCCTGGGGGACAGACGCTTGGCTGACTCCAAATACACAGATTCTTATGATCGGTAATAACAGTAACCTGATGTACCGACCCCTCCAAGAAGTGTCGCCATTCCTCAAAGGCCAACTTGATTGTCAACAACTCCCTGTTGCCGATATCGTAGTTATGTTCGGCGGACGACAGTTTCTTGGAGAAATAGGCACACGGACGCAAACCACTCAAAGATGAGCCTTGAGATAGTACCGCCCCCACATCAACCTCAGACGCATCGACTTCCACAACAAAGGGTTTTGATACATCTGGCTGCACAAGAATGGGGGCTGAAACAAAACTGTTCTTAAGAAATTCAAATGTGCGCACAGCAGCCTCAGGCCAAACGGAGAAATTGGTACCCTTTTTAGTCATGTCAGTTAGCGGTTTAGCAATGATGGAAAAATCCTTGATAAATTTCCTATAGTAGTTAGAAAACCCAAGGAACCGCTGAAGTGCTTTCAGGTTATCAGGACGTTCCCAATGCAGCACCGCTTGCACCTTAGCGGCGTCCATTTTAAAACCAGAAGCAGACACAATATAACCCAAGAAAGGCAACTCTTGAACAGAAAATACACATTTCTCAAGTTTAGCATACAGCTTATTCTCTCTGAGAAGCTGTAACACCTGCCTGACATGATTTAAATGAGCATCACGGTCGCAAGAATATATGAGGATGTCATCTAGGTACACGATAACGAATTTCCCCAAAACATGCGGGAACACATCATTGATGAAATGTTGGAACACTGCAGGTGCGTTAGTCAACCCAAAAGGCATCACCAAATTTTCAAAATGACCCTCAGGGGTATTAAAAGCCGTCTTCCACTCATCACCTTGACGGACTCTTATGAGGTTGTACGCCCCCTGAGGTCAAGCTTGGTAAACCACTTAGCACCTGCCACCTGGTTGAACAAATCTGGTATCAGTGGCATAGGGTATGGATCACGAACCGTAATCTGGTTCAACTCCCTGAAATCCAAACACGGGCGTAATCCGCCATCTGTCTTCTTCACGAAGAAGAACCCTGCTGCCATCGGCGAGGATGACGGCCTGATGTGCCCTTTGCTCAAGCTTTCAGCAATGTAATCTATTAACGCTTGTTTCTCCGGACCGGAGATGTTAAACATCCTTGCTTTAGGCAATTCGGCCCCTGGTTTAAACCTGATAGAACAGTCATAGGGACGATGTGGCGGCAACTCTGAGCAACCCTTCTCAGAGAACACATCCACAAAATCCAGAAGTGCCTCTGGAACGCTTGAAGTCACCGCAGCCACACATGTGGCCAGGCAATTCTCCTGGCAGAACTCGCTCCACTGAATTATGTCCTGAGTTTTCCAGTCAATTACCGGGTTGTGCATAGACAATCAAGGAAAACCCAAAACCACCTGAGCAGGAAGATTCCTGAGCACCTTACATGTAATCCGCTCGGAATGAAGAACTCCAATGTGGAGTTTCACCTCAGCCACAAATTCAGTAATCTCCCCCTGAGAGAGAGGAACAGCATTGATGGTGACCACGCGGATAGGATGCGACAGTTTTTCAATCCTAAAACCTGCTGTGCGCGCAAACTCCTCATCAATGAGATTTGTGGCTGAACCACTATCCACAAAAACAGTAATTGGCCACTCACTGCCAGCGATTATAACCTTAGCAGGGAGCATGCATTGAGAAACCACCATGGAGGATATACATAAGCTCAGATTGGTCTCCTCCACACCCTCTGAGCTTAGAAGTTTTCCGCCGTTGCGTTTTTCTTAGACAGCAGAGGACAGATGTTAATAAAATGACCAGTATTACCACAGTAAAAACAGGCTCCCTGCTTCCTGAGCTCAGGGGCTCGACGCTTCACATGTGACACCCCTGCGATTTGCATAGACTCCGTGGTCTCACCTGCAGCAACCACATGTGAACCTACACCTTCTCCCATAGGCGGTGTCTCATGCTCCCCCTGACACAAACGGCGATCAATGCGGACAACCAGACTCATAGCGGAATCTAGAGAAGTAGGAGTCTCGTATATCAGTAGGGCTTTTTTAACCCTTCCAGAAATCCCATGTATAAACTGACTCCGCAATGCTGGATCATTCCATTGTGTATCGATTGCCCAGCGACGAAATTCAAAACAGTAATCCTCTGCAACTCGCTCCCCCTGGCGAATAGTGCGTATCTTAGATTCTGCTAGAGCCATTCTGTCAGGTTCATCGTAGATTTTTCCAAGAGAGGAAAAAAAACTCTCCACAGAGTCAAATGCAGCAGAATCAGATGGCAAAGAAAACGCCCATGCTTGGGGATTCCCGCTTAACAGTGACAACACCAGGCCCACACGCTGAGCCTCATTACCCGAGGATATCGGGCGCATGCGGAAATATAGTTTGCAAGCTTCTCGAAAAGAAACAAATTTACTGCATTCCTGTTATGATCTGGTGACCTTGGAGCCCCATGGGACTTTCTCAGGAGTAGGTGGAACCTGTACTGACCGCAAACCCTAAACTGACACCGCAACTAGAAGTAGCCGTGGGGTGTACCTAACACATCCTAGACACCTCGACACAGCCGGAGGACTAAATACCCCTATAGATGGAAATGGGAATTCTATCTTGCCTCAGAGCAGAACCCCAAAGGATAGGCAGCCCCCCACAAATATTGACTGTGAGTATTAGAGAAAAAGACACACGCAGGCAGAAATCAGGATTTAGCAAAAGAGGCCACGCTAGCTAAATGGGAAAGGATAGGACAGAATACTAAGCGGTCAGTATTAAAACCCTAAAAATATCCACAGCAGATAATACAAAAATTCCACCATCTAACTAAAGACATGGAATGTATATCTGCTTCTCCTGAGAGTCCAACTTGACTGAAATATCCAAACCCAGTCTAAGATGGACAAGAAAAAACCATGAATAGCACTGAATTGTAAAGCACACAGCATATGTGCTGTAGAAACAAAAACCAGACACTTATCTTTGATGATTTGACAGCAGGGCAGGAGGAACCATACAGAGATGCAAAACCTCCAAGAACAATGGACAACTGGCAAGGACTAATGAATCCTGCACACCTAAATATCCCAGTCAGAGCTGCAATCAGCAGGAACACCTGCCCAGGATTGCAACCCAGGGACAACTGCATTACTATCAACAACCACCGGAGGGAACCCAAGAGCAGAATTCACAACACATTCCCCAGCAAATTTTTCAGGCAAAGGAAATTTAGGCTCAGCAACTCTTCCTGTCGCTCCAGCTTGCACATTAGATACTGCTAGTCCCTGTTGCTGCACTGCCCCCCTCAACTCAGTGACCTGTAGGGACAGTGCCTCCAACTGGCGGGTTATGGTAGTCATGGGATCCGTGACAAACACAAAAAAAAGAAACCCCTTATTTTATTTTATTTTTTTGTGTTGTTGGGCCGATTATAATGTCACGGGGAGACTAGGTGAGCGAGAGCTAATAACCCGGGCCCCTGCAATTTCCCTCAGACTAGGGAAATCCTGACTGACCCTCTACCTGGAGTTTACACTGATGGTGTGCATGTCCAGGCCTCGACCCTCGCCCTGTCTCCTGTTTCAACCCTAGGCTGAAAACCTCCACCCACCACCCAGTGAAGATGTAATTCACCAATACCCACAGTTAGCACAGACAAGGATAAAGGAAAATATACACCACGCCGCAGACACTCAGGAATACTCTATAAATGTGCAGGGCAAAATAAATACAAATATAGGAAGGAGTAAATAAGACAAAGGAAAATACACCACCAGCAACGACTCTCCAGCAACCAGCTCTCCACTCCAGACCGAGATAACAACGCACAAGACAGAAGCTATAATCGGCGACGCCCAATGATCAGGAGAGCTACTTAAAGGCAATGGGCATGGCCCAGCTTCCAATCCGAGGATCAGGTATATTAACCCCGGAACAGCTAGATAGAATCTAGCTGACGCCAATGAGCAAATAGTGGTCAAAAGCGGAATTACCGCTGTCTGTCGAACGACCTGGTCTGAACAGCGTCCGACATGACACCATGATAGAAATACAGCAGATCAGTACCAGAAAGCAAGGACCATCAAGGAGCATTGTAACTGTAGTGTTGTTTGATCTGTGGAGCTGAGTATTGGTTTTATTACTCCAATTTGGGATTTAAAAAAATTTTTTTTTAAGAAATGCAAAAAATAAAACCTGTTAATATTTTTTGCAACTCATGTTAACAAAATGCAACATGTCTACTCTCTAAAGCACTGATTGATTGGTTATTATTTTTCAAGCAAACAAATTTTTCAGCGAAAAGGAAAAAACAAATGACATAAAAACACATTACCAAGTTTGTAAACAAGACTTAAAAAAAAAAGCAAAAGTTGTGACAGAAATAGAAAGTTGTCAGTAAGTGGAAAATGCCTTTACAGTAACAGGTAATATGTGATCATCACTCATCTCCGTCAATGGAAGATTTTAAATTCAGAGTCATAAATTAAATATAACAGAGGCACATTGAGCACTTTATCCTAGAATATTAAAATAAATCTTATAGACATAAAGGAAGAGCTGATATTTTCTTGACTGCATTATTTTATAAAGTATGATCGTTTCCTTGACCTTCCCGGCTTTTTTCCATTGACTCTATTATAAGACAGCGTAAATTGTTGTCTGTCTTATCCTTTGTAAGGCTATGTTCACATGGTGCGCTTTTGCTGCATTTTCTTTTTTTTTAATTTTATTATTATTATTATTATTTTTATTTTTTTTATGCAAAGTTTAAGCTGCTTACAAAAAGTAGGTTTTGCTTAGTTTTTGCTGCGTTTCTTACTTAGTTTATTATGTTTTTTTTTTTACTGCGGTTTTGTTAGGGTACATTTGTCTCTTGTGCATCAATAAAGTGCATAAAAAAATTCTTTCAATTTCATCAAGTTTTGGCACCAAAAATGCAGCCAAACCTTAATACCTGCATTTTTGTGTCGTTTTTGCACTACACATTGTGAAAAACGCTAAGAAAAAAAACGCCGCAATGAGTGACATGCTGTATTTTGCAAAAACCAAGCTCTTATGACAAAACAGTCAGGAAAAAATCAAGCTGTGTGCATTACAATTCTGAAATCTCATTGACTTTGCTGGTACTGTGAAACGCTGCTTAAAATTGGCATTAAAAAAATACTGCAAAAAAGCTACATAGCCTAGTGGATGGCGACTACAACTTCTGCTTGGGTGAAACTTACTGTATCCATCTACAACATTCCTGCTCAGGATATCTCATCCTCTTCAATATGTGTTTTCTCTTTTGTTATTTATCTATTTGTGCCTGTTTTATGGCAGAAAAAGGTCACAAATTTTAGTGCAAGTCTATTTTTGCACACAAAAAAAAGTCACTTACGGCACTTTTCATGCCGCTATAATTTAGGCTGCAAATTGAAAGTTAAAGCAGATTTGTTGTGCACAAGGGGCATGTTCCACTAAATAAATTTTGTCACATCTCATACCAGCAGATTTCTGTGTAAGGCTGGTGTATGAAACATCAGTTTTTGCAAATTCCTCCCAATTATACAAATATTGTGTGACTATAAAATGGAGAGAAATTTATAAGGGTTGGCTGGAAATTCAGCCACCAGGACAAAGCTGCAACTTGATGGCATTAATTTAATGTTGTTAACATGGCCTCCCAATACTGATCTGTGACATGAAACTATCTTCCACATCCTCACCTTTGTAGCAAAGTTTGTCTGTTCCTCACCCAGTTTTAAAATTCCTATACAGCTGTTTTAAAGACTGTCTTTCAACCTACATATAAAAATGCATTTTGTTAATAGATAAACATAAACTATTGACACTTCTATTATTGGAAGGATTCTTGCTCTGCAGCATTTTTTCCACACCTGCCTAAAACTTTTGCACATTACTGTATATGATGCCACCCCAAAGAACCTCACGCAACCTCCAGTAATGGCCCCTACTTAGGAACCGAGCCATCTTTATCAGCAGGGGATGTCAGCTGTATATTACTGCTCCACTGCAGCAGCCACATAACCCTCTAGAAGGCACTGTCAATAGGGACAGAGGCATGTAGATGGTTGACAGGTCAAACAATGACCTCCAGGTCTGCCATCTACAGAAGTCTATTAGGCTAAAAGGAAAGTCTAATAGGCTGTATATTGCTTCTTCAGAAAGGAAGAGGACTTGAACTCTATAGCGCCACCTGTTGGGAGTAGCCATACTACAAATCGCTATCGACCCTTTAACGAGCCTTGCAATATGACTAAGATCCAAATCAGAATCTCAATTTGCAGACAGTGTTTCGGGCCATTGCCCCTCATTAGTGCAAAGTATGAGAACTGATTTGGCTAGGTGAGACGCTCTGTACTCAGGACTAAGGAGTAAAGTTTCTCCTTGTGGAGAGTGTGTATGTCAGTGTAGAACTCACAGATACAATGAAATGCAATACATGAGTATTGCAACGTATTATACCAACAATCAGACATTCAAGATGTTCAAGTCCTATACTGAGACTAAGTCAAAAAGTTAAAAAAGAAAAACGTTTTAGAAGCAATAAAAAATTCAATAAAAAAATCAACCATTTCCCATAAAAAATAGTTTTTCAGTATAAAAAAATAAACAAAAAATAAAAAATATATACATAATTGGTATCGTCATATCCATAAGGACCAAAACTACAATACAAAAAGATGCTATATTTATCCAGATTAGTGAGAAAAAAAACATGCTAGAATTTTAGTTTTTTTATTACCTCTGCTCTGAAGAAATGGAGTAAAACATAACGTAAACTTTGAACGGAGAACTCAAGAAAGTAGGAGCTGGCCTGCAGAACTCTGCAGCAAAAAGCTACGCGTCAATGCAGCTCTGTTCCTAGTTTACTTCCGACGCCTCCTCTCCTCCTACGATCGCCATCCTCCTTCCCTGCTCTGTGTGGATGACGTGTCCTACCTCATCCACACAGTGTCCTCCATTGCGCTCCTGCACAGGTACACTTCTTTCTGTCCAGCCCAAGAGCAAAGCACTGTAGTGCGCATGCGCCGGAAAAGGTCAAAGAGTGCCGGCGCATGCGCACTCACTACAGTCCTTTACTCTGCCCACAGCAGGGCAGAAGGAAGTACACATGTGGAGGAGTGTGATGTAGGACACTGTGCGGATGACGTAGGATGCGTCATCCACATGAAACAGGGAGGGAGGACGACAATTACAAGAAGGGAGGAGGCGCCAGATCAAAACCAGAAACGCCCATCGAACGTGCGCGTTGGAGTGTGGGGTGGCGACGCCAGCATATGCAGCATGAACTCCAGTCAGTATTATCTGTCTTTATAGCTTATTTTGTGTATTTTTCTGTTACCGGCAATGTTTTTTATAATGGTAATGACTACTGACCATACATTTAGTGTGGGTTGCTGGGATAACAGTGAAGCAGTAATATAATGACAATTAAGCTATTATTATTGCACTTTGTATTTATTTAGATTATCGTGGATTGGCTTCCCTGTGTTCCTAGTATCTCATATTATAGGATTAAAATTCTTGGCACTTGCATTTGATAATCACTGGGAGTGCTGTGTATGCTGACCTGTCCCCCTTTGGTTTTATCATATGTTTTTTTCCTCTTTTACCATGTCTTGTCAATTAATTTTGAATATATTTGTTCTTGTTTGGTGTCTATATTTAATAAAATGAAATGTAATATATTAAATTATCTTTTGTTATTATTTTTTCAAGTAGTTGTTTTTGTTTCAAGTACTATCGTGTCTACTTGAAATTTGTTAGATATAGAAAAATATTGATACTAATTTAGGGTATTTATTTTCTCCTTATTTTGGTATAGAGTATAATAAAAGGTCTTTTTTTGCCTTGCAGAGGGGATTGGGGGCAGATATGCATCATTCTAGAATGCTGTAAAGGAAGGCATACAGGTGCTGGCCCTATTTTATGAGGGGGAAAACCTGGTAACAGGATCCCGTTAATGCAAATCTATGGAGTTTCAGAGACTTACACTGGAAAAACAGCTATAATACACCCTCTGAGAGGCGGCAAAGTTACAGAACAGTCATGTGGGCCAGAAGAGGATTGGAGTGTTGCTGGATCAGGCAAGACTGTAATCTATGAGTATTTTAATACTCTAACACTACATTATACATATTATTAGGGGGGGATTAGGAAAAAAAGATAGTTGAGACTGTAAGACATCTTATTTAAGGAGTTAAGGAAGTGAGAAAATGGTGTAATGGCTCCAAAGGTAAAACACTGATATATGCATTGCCAATGACTAGAATATTTTTTGCATAGTGAACTGATTACAGTGAGTGGAGCCAAGAATCGGACTAAGAAGATCAATCCGTCCTTTACAGCCATACCAAGATCATGGTTGGTAACACATACAGGTAGATTGTAACTGGAAAGGGCAATTATAAAATCTAAAATGTTAGATAAAATTAACTTTCTCTATATATATCATGTACTATGTGTGTGTTCCATGCTCGAAAGCCAGATGAAAATAAAGACATACTGACAGAGACAGAAGTCTGGCAAAGTTTAGGCTGTTGTTGCGTGTGTTAAGGCTGGGCTATGGTCTATCTGCCAATGAGGATCTCATGCACTCACCCACAGACTAAGAAGACAACCATTTTTAGGAGAAGTAAAGCACTTTATTCCTGGGTTTAATGCGGATTAGAGGTAAAACCTCATGAGGAATGTTTCTATCTGCCAGACTCCATTTCCCCTCTCGGCGAACACACGTTCTATTAAGTCTGACTGTCCTAATACATATCGCAACTAAACCGAAGTTCAATGGTAAGCAGCAAGACATAATAAAGCAATACACAATGGTCCATTTTATTTTAGGGCAGAAAATCTGAATCGATGTAGGTCAATTCTTCCAAGCTTTAGACATATAATTTACGCATCTTGTCCCCATCGTTCACAATTCACTTATAGCTACCGTAATAATGTATTGGCAAAAATTATGACTCCAACCTAAAACCTTCTGTAAACGAAGAGGTCATGAAAGGTGTTGACTCAGTTCACTCTTCACTTAGATGGGATGTGCGGACGGCAGCTATTCTATTGAAAAGGACAGGTGCATGATTCCTGCCAGTTGTGCACATCACCCACCAGGTATCAGAAGACTAATGCAAGAGCGAGTGAAGCCAAAATAATACGTTCTACTCTATTGTCTGACCCACCAAAATCACAACCTAGTAGACAATTTTATTTGGTACAATTTGTAAATGGTCAAGCTACTGTAGCTGAAATTAGGATGTCTAAAGATGGAGCAAGGGACTCCCTCCAAACATTAGTATGTCTCTGTCTGTAGGGTGAGGAATGGTGTATTGTAATTTGGGACATCTTGATGTGATTATAGAGTTATTCCCAAAATTTGCACAGGATGGTTGCATTTAATTTATGCTTCCCGGAACTTGAACAATTTGTGAACTTGTCCGTCACTCATACCCAGAGCAGGGCTTTAAAATACAGGTGCACCAAGTGGCCAATTCCTGATTGTAGGGTGGCTGCATTATCGGTATTATTGCACCTGTGTATTTGCCATCTTAACTTGGGTCCGCTGTACCTTGTTTAGTGCAATTGTTGGAGGCCTTGAACAGGTAAGCATCTCTGCCTGTATACTGGTGTTTTTTTTGTTTAGAATAGTGGAGGTCTTTCCTCTTATGGTGTTTTTTTTAGATTAGGACTGCCAATATGTAAGGACCCTTGACGCGGGTTGGCAGCTTAAATATTGTGGCCATAATATCGACCAATACCTTGCATACATTGTTATGGTTTTGGTGCACTGTATATTTTTCCGGGGTGCGGCTGGGCCCTAGATGGCTCTGTATACTGTGGCCTCTGTTCACACAGGATGCATCATGGTGAGCCCGCTACATGGCGTCATTAATAGGCTCTCAGCCATATACTTTGCATTCCTGTGTGAACACGCCACATACAGACTATTTGTTTGCACAGGTGCACCAAGCGGCCAATTCCTGATTGTAGGGTGGCTGCATTATCGGTATTGTTGCACCTGTGTATTTGCCATCTTAACTTGGGTCCGCTGTACCTTGGTTAGTGCAATTGTTGGAGGCCTTGAACAGGTAAGCATCTCTGCCTGTATACTGGTGTTTTTCAGGGCTTTAAAATACCCTTTCAGAAGAGAGTCCATTTAGTTAGAGAGAGCCGAGGACAGATTTTGGTCTTTTCCAGGAGTCCCATATGTATAACGTAATTTACACTCTGCATTTACATTCTGTTTGACCTTATTCTTGATGTGTCCACAGTAAACCCAGTGCACTGTCACTACTGCCAAGTTCCTCTTCCATCAGTTGGAATTGTTGACTGGCCACTTTTTTTTGTTTCTGTCCTGCCCAAATTCTCTAATCGTAATTCAGTGTTCTGGCTATCTTGGAGGTGCTGTAATGGATCTTCTCTTGATGGCATCCTCCTCAACACAGAGTAAAAAATAAGAGGTTGTCCCAGCCCTCTCACTAGTTCTACTCTACTGTATTATTCTGGTCTTGAATTTGAAGGTGATGCCACAGCTCTCTGTGCCATTCCAACTCCAGTACCACACATTGACTGTACATCAAGGCAACATGCCACCTGCTCTGTCTTGGGCTCTTATGGTCCTTCATCAAACGTTTTCCCTGGAACACCATTCTGTACCTCCTTTGTAGGCTGGCTACAATTTTATGAAACAACAGAAAAAAATGGAGTACATGTCCATCAACTAATTAAATAGTAAGTTTATTAAGTCAAAAAAGTCAATATATAAAATTCAAACAAACATATAGTTTACAAACTCATTCAGCTAAGAAGAGCCGGGAAGCACAGACCAAAAACTGGTGTGGAAACAACTAAACGCCCACTGCATATCATAAAGTGCATAGTGCAACTATATATAGGCACATTTCCCTGGGGTATGGTAACAAGGTAATATATGCACTCACATGAGCCCTGTACACAGGCTCACATGTAATATGTACATAGTAAATAAACCTCCAGGTTCTTACCCAGATGCCAGCGTCAGTTAAGGATCCACACCGTTGCCCCAACGCGCGTTTCGCGTCGGCTTCGTCAGGGGACCCTGCCCCCTGACGAAGCCGACACGAAACGCGCGTTGGGGCAACGGTGTGGATCCTTAACTGACGCTGGCATCTGGGTAAGAACCTGGAGGTTTATTTACTATGTACATATTACATGTGAGCCTGTGTACAGGGCTCATGTGAGTGCATATATTACCTTGTTACCATACCCCAGGGAAATGTGCCTATATATAGTTGTACTATGCACTTTATGATATGCAGTGGGCATTTAGTTGTTTCCACACCAGTTTTTGGTCTGTGCTACCCGGCTCTTCTTAGCTGAATGAGTTTGTAAACTATATGTTTGTTTGAATTTTATATATTGACTTTTTTGACTTAATAAACTTACTATTTAATTAGTTGATGGACATGTACTCCATTTTTTTCTGTTGTATCTAATTGCTTGGAGTGTCCTGGTACATGTTATTGGTACCTATTTCTCCTCCACGTGCTCCTTACAGTGTGTTTTGGAGCATGGTGGTTCATTTGACCAATATACCCTCCATTCTGGGCTTATTTGTCTACAATTTTATGAAGCCAAATATTGAGATCAAAATGAGCAGATACACATTGGATAAAACTCAAATAAAATGGATGAACTTGACTCTAACAAATCGTCTGGTTCCATGAGACGAATGATTATTTGTTCCGACCAACAACCACTTGGAATCCTTCAAAACACCTATAGGACGTGTAGGGAAAAATACGGCATTGACTGATAGTTAATCTGCCCATTTTCATCTAATGTCTATGGGGGCCTTAAAAGGTCCTTTGCCCTCAAAACTTTCTATACTGTCAGCAACAATAAGGAGCTTGAACATTTCCTTGATTGCCTGTAAGCATTTCGTTATGGAGACATGGGCCATGTTAAAAGGGTTTCCTTAGGTCCACCAGAGAAAATGATTCTAAAGGCCAACACTCATCCATTCAGAACATTTACACGTCCATAGTAATTGCACTGTAATTTGTTATCATTGTACACACGGGACATAATCTATAAAATCTAATATTTTATTCTTGAATTATCTAATAAGGAATAGACCTTTGTGGTAAAAGATTGGTTTGTAAGTCATTATCAAAATAGGTTCATCTTTTATTGGCTGTTTGGTCCTGGGCCCACCAGAGAATTCTCAGGTACTATGATGGGCCAGTCCTTGGAGGAATATAAATTGTTATGGTCGTAGATGACAGATTAATAAAACCTTAAATGTATTAACATATTAGCAAATTATTGTAATGAGAATTTTCTTATAGTCCGTGTCACCAGAATTACAATATTAGTAAACTCTGGCATTTTAAAAGTACCCAGAATTACAAAAACGCTACCACTCTTGTCAAAATTTACTATGATATTTATCTAAAACAGTAAGTATGGATAATGCATATATCATTAGCCCTTAACCCTCAATTTGCTAAAATTTGGTAAAAAAAAAAGGAGATCCATAAAAGTCGCAATACTAATTACTATTATAAAATGCATAAAGTTGCAAAGATTTTGGAATTACTTGGATCGTGTATCATATGAAACTGTTCAGCCCAATAGATGGAGAAAGGAAAGAAATGTCTCATTGAAACAATTTAGCAAAACAGCAGTATTATCTACATCTGGAGACAGACAATGATTAACCTGCTGCCTTCACAGTAGCAAACACAAGGGAGTATAATCAGCAAGCAGACGCTGAGCAGTCTGCAAGGTTAAACTCTTAACTGCGACTCAAAATATCTTCAATGCTTAGTGAAACAAAATCTCTTACTCCTTCAGCAATTACCAGAAAATAAAGAGAAATGTTAATTGCAGTTTTTTTTTATACAGGAAAAATCTAACATGGGCAACTCTGTCAGACTCCAAGGGGCATGAAAACTTACTACGGTATGTTGAATTGCATTCATTTAAGTGGAGACTGAAGTACTTAGTTTCAGTTCTCAGACATGTTCAATAATGCTATGATAATATTGAGTTTTTTGAGTGATATCAATAGGTTCGAGATAAAAAAAATGGACGGCACACGGGCCATGTGTGTGCCGTCTGATTTTTACGCACACATCTAAAAAAGGAAACATGACATTTCATCAGCCAAGTACAGTAAATTAACAGCCTGAACCCTCGGAATAGATAGATGTCCTGTAGATATATCACTTCACAAGCCCACTATATATTATAAACTTGCACCCTTTAGTCCCTTTCATATGTCAATAAAAGGTGTTTAGCCTTGTTTAACCTAATAATTAAATAATAAATAAACATGTGGGGATCCCCCTATTTTTAACCAGCAAAGGTAAAGCAGACAGCTGGGGGGCTGATATTATCATGCGAGATCTGGCAGCTCTGACGTCAGTAACTATACCGCTCACCAGGTCTCGCAGAGGACAGTATGAATCGGTAACATCACCGCTGTTCAGAGCTGCCGGGTCTTGCAGAATGCAGCGTGATCCAGTGATTCTGATGAGCAGTGACATCACTATCCTGTGAATTTCAGTAAAGTTGCTGCTATTCAGAGTCACTGGGGCTGGATTCGGGAAATGCTGGACTACGTTGGACCCGCGTTAGCACATTTTTTCAAATAAATTGGTGAACGAGGAATAGTGTATTATTTTTTATTTTCTCTTTTTATGTTTTTCTTGTATTCATTGTTGGACTACATCAGATTCAGTCTACTACGATGGATTCCCAGGACTACAGCTGACTTGTGTGGGTTTTTTTTTAATTTAAAAATATATCTGTGAATCAGGAAAAGTGTGTTTTTTCAAATAAAATTAATTTTTCTGTGTGTGTGATTTCTTTATTACAGGGTTAGTAATGGGGGTGTATTTTAGACACCTCTCCACTACTTACAGCAGGGCTTGATCCTAGCTGTGATTTTTGACAAATTACAACTGAAATCAACCCCAAATACCACTACCTCGATTGCCACCGCACCAGGGCAATCAGGAAGAGCCAGGCAAAGCGCCAGAATCTAATGTGATGCGCCACGTCTGGTGTGCCTACAGCCTGGTATTTTTAGGCTGGGAAGGGCCCAATAACCAGAGACCTGCCCACCCTGATTACATTAGCTCACAGCTGTCTGCTTTACCGTGGCTGGTTATAAAAAAAATAGGGGGGAACCCACTTTTTTGCATTATTTATTAGGTTATGCAAGGCTAAACACCCTTTGCCACATGAAAGGCACTAAAGTGTGCAAGCTTATTATATGTAGGGGGCTTGTGAAATTATATATCTACAGGATATATATTCTATTTATTTATTATCTATTATATCTCTAATATCTTTCTATTATCTATCTATATCTATAAGAAACATCGCCCTTTATTGCCGTAACATTTCCCCATTGCCATATTTATACACAAAGGTGCATCAACTGGTGTATCAATTTAAGAAATATGTTTAAAAAAAGTTGCAAGTGTGTGTAGAGCCAGGAATCTGCCAGGTATCATACAGGGTGCTATAGAATATATCAACATGGTGTTGTATAGCGCCATATGTATGACAAGTGTATGTATAACGTCCTGTGTATGACCAACATACATACATACATACAATTAAATTTTATTTAAGTATGATTAGGACACCACAGCACGCAACATGACCTGGCCATTGACCATAGTTTATATGTATTATCCTCTACCCATAGACCACTACACTTTTCAACATAAACAGACCAATGCATATGATCAAAAACCACGGCTTCCCAATTTTTCTCTACTTGGACCTCACCAGTTAGATAATGTCTTGGCCCCACCATTAACCATAGTCCACACCAACATTTTTAGAAGTTATTAGAGTTGTACGAATCGACTCGCATGGTCTTGTTCATGATCCATGTTGATCTGTGGCCATTGGATGGAAGCCATGAAAACCATCTCCAACCTCCTGGCTTCCAAGGATTTTCTTTTGATTAGCTTTGACTGGCTATTCAAAGAGGAGCTGCGGATGCCATCTGATAGGAGGTGGTTCTCGAGCACCGGTCCAGCAGCCACATATTTCTTTTTTTAAATCATGTATTTTTTATTAAAGCATATGACACGCCATTAACACAGTCAGATACAATTTCCAGACAAATACCGTACATTAGATACATGACCTGAAGCAATCACATATTTCTGACATGACCGATAGACTAGATCCTGTGAATCCATTTGCGCGAAACTTTAGAAGTTATCTTAATCTTTCTTGAAATGTGCCTTCTGAACCCAGCAGAGCGTTAGAATAACTAGTTAAAGTAGTTGGTTATACTGCTAATAGATTGGTCTGAATATATGCAGACTTATGCAGTATAATATCACTTCTGTCTCAACTGTCTACCCAGTTGGGTATGTCCGATAACTGGTTGGTGCTACACCAATGAACCTACGCCACAGTTTGTAGACTATCAGGTTGATATTGATGGCCTATCCTTAGTCCCTTTCAAGAATAGCTCTGTACTTTTTGTCCTGACTATGACTGGTCCTTCTGATCAGTCCTTCTCAGGTGAGTAACAGCTACTATACACTGCTGAACAATGAAGAAGAATCATGGAGCCATAGAATGTTAGAGTTGGAAGGGACCTCTAGCGTCATCGTCATTGACACCATGCTCAACGCAGGATTCACTAAACCATCCCAGCATCTGTTGGTGTAATATGGCCCCTTTAGTCAGTTGATTGATGGGGGCCTCGGAAATGGGACCTCCACTGATCTGATATTCATTTCCAAAGCATAGGTTGTCAATGTTAAAGTTCCAATAACCCCTTGTAATCTCCACATGACCTGACCACAAAACATGGACAATGGAGTCCAGACGGGGTCTCAAAGGAGCTCTATCAAGCCATCTTTCTTTGGCCAGAGTATTTATTCTCAGAGCTAGGGCAGCAAACTAAAACTTTGCTCCGGTTTATGAAAAGCTGAACTTATTTTAGTCCGATGGTACCACAAGCAAATTAAACGTGATATACTAAGGTGATATATAAAGGGGATATAGTATAGATAAAAAAATTATATATGATATCCCTATCACAGTTCCAATAATAAATCTTGAAATCCTGTGGATGTGAAGGACGGTTTATTGGTTGACGGGACAGAAGTTATTAACTGTTTGTGGTGTCCCCTGTGTTGCAGAGGCAGACATAGGTGTGGGGATACAAGCACACAGAGGTTACACCACATCATTATGTGGCTCCCTAAATGGCTATATTTTTCTGGAGACGTGCAGTCCAGCTTTTTGGCCTTCCAACCCCTAGAAACAGATTCCAATTCAGGAGGGCACACGAAGCAATGTCCCCAGCCAAGTACCGACCAGGCTTTGGCTGTGAGTGAAATTTTCCAGCCACGGTGGAGCCAGCAACATTTACATTCTTCTATCTGAAGTAAATCCCTAATCCCCTACAAGATTTACAGCCTGGCTACACTATCTTTCTCTTTCCCTTCTCTCTGGCTCTTTCCCTCTGTTTGTGTCATTATTTCTGAGTCTTCGTCTCATCTCTCACTTACTCCTGCAGTATGTCTATCACTTGCCATATTTCTGCCTGTCTGTGCCAACACAGGGTCACTTAATGATAATTAAAAATATGAAGTACCTTTATGATACCCCAAGGACTAGCAATTTATTACTCAGCAATGCTTGACTTGTTCAGTGGATGCTGAAGAAACCGGCGTACACACAGCAATAACTTAATTATCCACTTCAATTAAAGTGAATGTGTTCCTTGTAGTTGAGCAGTCTAAGGGAGTAAAGACCTATATGTGCTTATGTCATATGTATTACCGTGCCAATATACAGAAAACCAGGCCAAGGCTGAGTGTTCTATGTTATCATTCAATTCTACAGTCTACATAAACCCAAGTCATTAGAACATATCATTCACGTTTTATACTGTCTGTCTGTTTTTCCGACTTCTGATTCTGCTGGTAGTCAGACACAAATCATGTATGGCCCTAAGATTTGGTTTCTACATCCCAATGTTGGCTATAATCTGTTGTGTCTAATACTCTGATAGATTTGCAAAGGAAGCATCGGGTATGGAATTCGCCTCATCCTGAGACCTATAGATAACAATTCTTTTAATGGGTTTTCTCATAAGGATAATTTTGGTCCATAAGTGTTATTGGGCTCAAACAGACATCAATTTAAGAAATATATTACAGAAAAAAACAGCCTTACCAACTCCAGGTCAGATTACCAATGCACTAGCGGGATGCAGCACAGATGAAAAATACTGAAGGAGCAACCACTCACAAACCTACCAATTCATGGAGGGGGTGGTTGCCTAGTATAAAAAATGCACATGGAGGAGGCTTGTGTAGGGTGTCAGTCACACAGGTGCATGTGATGTACAGCCTTTGGCTAACAGACTATTGATGACGCCCATACTATTAGATCAGTTGGGCTGCGCAGCATCATATAAGTGCACCCCACAAGGACAGACACCCAAATTCACCCAACCAACACTAAAAGGCCAAGCAGCATCCTGAAGAAAAATGAAAAAATATGCACTAAAAGATAAAGAATTATGTATAAAATACATGAGGTATTGGTCGATATTTTGGCCAAAATACACAAGCTTGCAACCCACATCAAGGGTCCTCATACTAAGTTAACTCCTTCCCGACCCATGACGCCTATGCGGCGTCATGGAATGATCGCGTCCCTGCAGATCGGGTGAAGGGGTTAACTCCTATTTTACCCGATCTGCAGGGAGAGGGGGAGTGGTACTTCAGCCCAGGGGGGGTGGCTTCACCCCCCCGTGGCTACGATCGCTCTGATTGGCTGTTGAAAGTGAAACTGCCAATCAGAGCGATTTGTAATATTTCACCTAAAAAAACTGGTGTACTATTACAATCCAGCCATGGCCGACGCTGCAATACCATCGGCCATGGCTGGAAAACCTGAAGTGACCCCCCCCACCCCACCGATCGCCCCCCCAGTGCTCCGTTATGGGGTCCGGTCCCCTCCGTCCTGTGCTTCGCTCCCCCGTCCTCCTGCCCGCTCCCCCCCTGCCCCTATGTCACCCCCCGGTGCTCCGACGCCCCCCCCGTGCCCCGATCTCCCCCCCCTTATACTTACCGAGGCTCCCGGTGTCGGTCCGTCTCCTCGCTGGGCGCTGCCATCTTCCAAAATGGCGGGCGCATGCTCAGTGCGCCCGCCGAATCTGCCGGCCGGCAGATTCATTACAAGTACATTTTGATCGCTGTGGTAGGTTCTATCACAGCGATCAAAATAAAAAAATAATAAATAACCCCCCCCCTTTATCACCCCCATAGGTAGGGACAATAATAAAATAAAGAAAATATTTTTTTTTCTTTTTCCACTGGGGTTAGGGTTAGAACTAGGGTTAGAACTAGGGGTAGGGTTAGGGGTAGGGTTAGGGTTACGGGTAGGGTTAGGGTTAGGGGTAGGGTTATGGCATGTGCACACAGAGCGGATCGGCCGCGGATCCGCAGCGGATCGGCCGCGGATCGGCAGCGAATCCGCAGCGGATCGGCAGAGGATCCGCAGCGGATCGGCAGCGGATCCGCAGCGGATCGGCCGCGGATCCGCAGCGGATCGGCCGCGGATCCGCAGCGGATCGGCCGCGGATCCGCAGCGGATCGGTAGCGGATTGGCCGCTGTCATGGTTCCCAATGGCAGGGGAACGTCAGGACACATAAATAACGAACGAGCTCTTGGGTGATGGAATCTCGAGCTGACCGTGAGCTAAACCTACCACACAACTAATAGTGGCCGGGGGGCGTGCCTACGTTTTATCCCTAGACGTCTCTCGCCAGCCGGAGAACTAACTTACCCTAGTAGAGGAAAAAACAGACCTGGCTTACCTCTAGGGAAATTCCCCCAAAAAGGAGACAGAAGCCCCCCACATATATTGACGGTGAGTTCAGAGGAAAAGACATACGCAGTATGAAGGTAGGTTCAGCAAAGCGAGGTCCGCTTACTAGAAAGATACAAAAGGGAACTGCACGGTCAGCTGAAAACCCTTTTAAAATACCATCCTGAAATTACTTTAAAACTCATGTGTCAACTCATGACACCGGAGTGGTAATTTCAGCCCACAAGAGCTTCCAGCTACAGAGAAAGACTTAACTGTAAACTGGAACAAAAATGCAAACAAACTTAGGACTAAGAGTCCAACTTAGCTGATCAGTAGTCTAGGAGCAGGAACATGCAACAGAAAGGCTCTGGTTACATTGATGGCCGGCAAGGCAATGACTGAAGAGCAGGATTAAATAGGAACTCCCCACTACTGATGAAAACAGGTGAACTGAGAAAGAAAACACACCCGAGTCACCAGTACCACTAGCCACCACCAGAAGGAGCCCAAAAGCAGATTCACAACAGTACCCCCCCCTCAAGGAGGGGGCACCGAACCCTCACAAGAACCACCAGGGCGATCCGGATGAGCCCTATGAAAGGCACAAACCAAATCAGAGGCGTGAACATCAGAAGCAGTTACCCAAGAATTATCTTCTTGACCATAGCCCTTCCACTTAACCAGATACTGTAGTCTCCGTCTGGAAATACGGGAGTCCAAGATTTTCTCTACAACATACTCCAATTCACCCTCAACCAGCACAGGAGCAGGAGGCTCGGTAGAAGGAACAACCGGCACCTCATACCTCCACAACAACGACCGATGGAAGACATTATGGATAGCGAAAGATGCCGGAAGGTCTAAACGAAAGGATACAGGGTTAAGAATCTCCAAAATCCTATAAGGACCGATGAACCGAGGCTTAAACTTAGGAGAAGAAACCCTCATAGGAACAAAACGGGAAGACAACCACACCAAGTCCCCAACACGAAGACGAGGACCAACACGACGACGGCGGTTAGCAAAATGCTGAGTCTTCTCCTGGGACAACTTCAAATTGTCCACCACCTGTCCCCAAATCCGATGCAACCTAACCACCATAGTATCCACTCCAGGACAATCCGAAGACTCCACCTGACCGGAAGAAAAACGAGGGTGAAACCCCGAATTGCAAAAGAAAGGGGAAACCAAAGTGGCAGAACTAGCCCGATTATTGAGGGCAAACTCTGCCAACGGCAAAAAGGCAACCCAGTCATCCTGATCCGCAGACACAAAACACCTCAAATAAGTCTCCAAGGTCTGATTAGTTCGCTCAGTCTGGCCATTAGTCTGAGGATGGAACGCAGACGAAAAAGACAAATCAATGCCCATCCTAGCACAGAATGCCCGCCAAAATCTAGACACGAACTGGGTCCCCCTGTCAGAAACGATATTTTCCGGAATACCATGCAAGCGAACCACATTTTGAAAAAAACAGAGGAACCAATTCGGATGAGGAAGGCAACTTCGGCAAGGGTACCAAATGAACCATCTTTGAAAAACGGTCACACACCACCCAGATGACAGACATTTTCTGAGAAGCAGGGAGATCAGAAATAAAATCCATAGAGATGTGAGTCCAAGGCCTCTTCGGAATAGGCAAGGATAACAACAATCCGCTAGCCCGAGAACAACAAGGCTTGGCCCGAGCACAAACATCACAAGACTGCACAAAAACTCGTACGTCTCGAGACAGGGAAGGCCACCAGAAGGACCTAGCCACCAAATCCCTAGTGCCAAAGATTCCAGGATGACCTGCCAACGCAGAAGAATGAACCTCCGAGATGACTCTACTGGTCCAATCATCAGGAACAAACAGTCTACCAGGCGGGCAACGATCAGGTCTATCCGCCTGAAACTCCTGCAAAGCCCGTCGCAGGTCTGGGGAAACAGCAGATAATATCACCCCATCCTTAAGGATACCTGTAGGTTCAGAATCACCAGGGAAATCAGGCTCAAAACTCCTAGAAAGGGCATCTGCCTTCACATTTTTAGAACCTGGTAGGTATGAGACCACAAAATTAAACCGAGAGAAAAACAACGACCAACGCGCCTGTCTAGGATTCAGGCGCTTGGCAGACTCAAGATAAATCAGATTCTTGTGATCGGTCAATACCACCACCTGATGTCTAGCCCCCTCCAGCCAATGATGCCACTCCTCAAAAGCCCACTTCATAGCCAAAAGCTCCCGATTACCAATATCATAGTTTCGCTCGGCGGGCGAAAATTTTCGAGAAAAGAACGCACAAGGTCTCATCACGGAGCAGTCGGAACTTTTCTGCGACAAAACCGCCCCAGCTCCAATCTCAGAAGCGTCGACCTCAACCTGAAAAGGAAGAGCAACATCAGGCTGACGCAACACAGGGGCAGAAGAAAAGCGGCGCTTAAGCTCCCGAAAGGCCTCCACAGCAGCAGGGGACCAATCAGCAACATCAGCACCCTTTTTAGTCAAATCAGTCAAAGGTTTAGCAACATCCGAAAAACCAGTTATAAATCGACGATAAAAATTAGCAAAGCCCAAGAATTTCTGAAGGCTCTTAAGAGAAGTAGGTTGCGTCCAATCACAAATAGCCCGAACCTTAACAGGATCCATCTCAATGGAAGAAGGGGAAAAAATGTACCCCAAAAAAGAAATCTTTTGAACCCCAAAAATACACTTAGAACCCTTCACACACAAGGAATTAGCCCTCAAAACCTGAAAAACCCTCCTGACTTGTTGGACATGAGAGTCCCAGTCATCCGAAAAAATCAAAATATCATCCAGATACACAATCATAAATTTATCCAAATATTCACGGAAAATGTTATGCATAAAGGACTGAAAGACTGAAGGGGCATTTGAAAGACCAAAAGGCATTACTAAATACTCAAAATGGCCCTCGGGCGTATTAAATGCGGTTTTCCACTCATCCCCCTGCTTAATTCGCACCAAATTATACGCCCCACGAAGATCAATCTTAGAGAACCACTTAGCCCCCTTTATTCGAGCAAACAAATCAGTCAGCAGTGGCAAAGGATACTGATATTTGACTGTAATTTTATTCAAGAGTCGATAATCAATACACGGCCTCAAAGAGCCATCTTTTTTAGATACAAAGAAAAAACCGGCTCCTAAGGGAGATGAAGAAGGACGAATATGTCCCTTTTCCAGGGACTCCTTAATATACTCTCGCACAGCAACATGTTCAGGTACGGATAAATTAAACAAACGACCCTTTGGAAATTTACTGCCTGGAATCAGATCTATGGTACAATCGCAATCTCTGTGAGGAGGGAGTGAACCAAGCTTAGGCTCCTCAAAAACATCACGATAATCGGACAAAAATGCCGGAATCTCAGAGGGAATAGATGATGAAATGGAAACCAAAGGTACGTCCCCATGAGCCCCCTGACATCCCCAGCTTAACACAGACATTGCTTTCCAGTCAAGGACTGGGTTATGAGATTGTAACCATGGCAATCCGAGCACCAAAACATCATGTAGATTGTACAACACAAGGAAGCGAATCACCTCCTGATGGTCTGGAGTCATACGCATAGTCACTTGTGTCCAGTATTGTGGTTTATTACTAGCCAATGGCGTAGAATCAATACCCTTCAGAGGTATAGGGACTTCCAGAGGCTCTAGATTAAACCCACAGCGCCTGGCAAAGGACCAATCCATAAGACTCAAAGCGGCGCCAGAGTCGACATAGGCGTCCGCGGTAATTGACGATAATGAACAAATCAAGGTCACAGATAGAATAAACTTAGACTGTAGAGTGCCAATTGAAACAGACTTATCAACCTTCTTTGTGCGTCTAGAGCATGCTGATATAACATGAGTTGAATCACCACAATAGAAGCACAACCCATTTTTTCGCCTAAAATTCTGCCGTTCGCTTCTGGACAGAATTCTATCACATTGCATATTCTCTGGCGCCTTCTCAGAAGACACCGCCAAATGGTGCACAGGTTTACGCTCCCGCAAACGCCGATCAATCTGAATAGCCATTGTCATGGACTCATTCAGACCTGTAGGCGCAGGGAACCCCACCATAACATCCTTAATGGCATCAGAGAGATCCTCTCTGAAATTCGCCGCCAAAGCGCACTCATTCCACTGAGTAAGCACAGACCATTTACGAAATTTTTGGCAGTATATTTCAGCTTCATCTTGCCCTTGAGATAGGGCCATCAAGGCTTTTTCAGCCTGAATCTCTAAATTAGGTTCCTCATAAAGCAACCCCAAAGCCAGAAAAAACGCATCCACATTGAGCAACGCAGGATCCCCTGGTGCCAATGCAAATGCCCAATCTTGAGAGTCACCTCGGAGCAAGGAAATTACAATCTTAACCTGCTGTGCGGGATCTCCAGCGGAGCGAGGTCTCAGAGAAAGAAATAATTTACAATTATATTTGAAATTCAGAAAACGAGATCTATCTCCAGAGAAAAACTCTGGTATAGGAATTCTAGGTTCAGATATAGGACCATGTATAACAAAATCCTGTAAATTTTGAACTTTAGTGGCAAGATTATTCAAACCTGTAGCCAAACTCTGAGGATCCATTTTAAGCAGGTGAGATCAGAGCCATTCAAGGGTTAGAAGGAGAGGGAGACAAAGACTGCAATTAGAGCTGAAATGCAACTGAGTCAACTATAGAGCAAGCACCAAGGAAACAAAAAAAAAATAAAAATTTGCAGACTTCTTTTTCTCTCCTTTCTTCTGCCAACAGTTTTAACACTGGGCCGGCCATACTGTCATGGTTCCCAATGGCAGGGGAACGTCAGGACACATAAATAACGAACGAGCTCTTGGGTGATGGAATCTCGAGCTGACCGTGAGCTAAACCTACCACACAACTAATAGTGGCCGGGGGGCGTGCCTACGTTTTATCCCTAGACGTCTCTCGCCAGCCGGAGAACTAACTTACCCTAGTAGAGGAAAAAACAGACCTGGCTTACCTCTAGGGAAATTCCCCCAAAAAGGAGACAGAAGCCCCCCACATATATTGACGGTGAGTTCAGAGGAAAAGACATACGCAGTATGAAGGTAGGTTCAGCAAAGCGAGGTCCGCTTACTAGATAGTAGAAAGATACAAAAGGGAACTGCACGGTCAGCTGAAAACCCTTTTAAAATACCATCCTGAAATTACTTTAAAACTCATGTGTCAACTCATGACACCGGAGTGGTAATTTCAGCCCACAAGAGCTTCCAGCTACAGAGAAAGACTTAACTGTAAACTGGAACAAAAATGCAAACAAACTTAGGACTAAGAGTCCAACTTAGCTGATCAGTAGTCTAGGAGCAGGAACATGCAACAGAAAGGCTCTGGTTACATTGATGGCCGGCAAGGCAATGACTGAAGAGCAGGATTAAATAGGAACTCCCCACTACTGATGAAAACAGGTGAACTGAGAAAGAAAACACACCCGAGTCACCAGTACCACTAGCCACCACCAGAAGGAGCCCAAAAGCAGATTCACAACAGGCCGCGGATCCGCAGCGGATTGGCAGCGGATTGGCCGCGGATCCGCAGCGGATTGGCCGCGGATCCGCAGCGGATTGGCCGCTGCGAATTCGAAGCAGTTTTCCATCAGGTCTACAGTACTATGTACACCTAAGGAAAACCAAATCCCCTGTGCCCATGGTGCGGAAAATTCCGTGCAGAAACGCTGCATTGTATTTTCCGCAGCATGTCAATTCTTTGTGCGGATTCCGCAGCGTTTTACACCTGTTCCTCAATAGGAATCCGCAGGTGAAATCCGCACAAAAAAACACTGGAAATCTGCTGTAAATCCGCAGGTAAAACGCAGTGCCTTTTACCTGCAGATTTTTCAAAAATCGTGCGGAAAAATCTCACACGAATCCGCAACGTGGGCACATAGCCTTAGGGTTAGGGTTGGAATTAGAGTTGGGGTTGGAATTTGGGCTAGGGTTTGAAATAGGGTTAAGATTAGGCTTGTGGTTAGGGTTACGGATAGGGTTAGGGGTGTGTTGGGGTTACAGTTGTGGTTAGGGTTGGGATTAGGGTTACGGTTGGGATTAGGGTTAGGATTAGTGTTGGAATTAGGGTTACGGGTGTGTTGCGGTTAGGGTTGTGGTTAGGGGTGTGTTGGGGTTAGGGTTGTGATTAGGGTTATGGCTACAGTTGGGATTAGGATTAGGGGTGTGTTGGGGTTAGTGTTGAAGTTAGAATTGAGGGGTTTCCACTGTTTAGGCACATCAGGGGTCTCCAAACGCAACATGGCGTTACCATTGATTCCAGCCAATCTTGCGTTCAAAAAGTCAAATGGTGCTCCCGCCCTTCCAAGCCCCGACGTGCGCCCAAACAGTGGTTTACCCCCACATTTGGGGTACCAGCATACTCAGGACAAACTGGGCAACAACTGTTGGGGTCCAATTTCTCCTGTTACCCTTGCAAAAATAAAAAATTACTTGCTAAAACATAATTTTTGAGGAAAGAACAATTATTTTTTATTTTCACGGCTCTGCGTTATAAACTTCTGTGAAGCACTTGGGGGTTGAAAGTGCTCACCACACATCTAGATAAGTTCCTTTGTGGGGTCTAGTTTCCAAAATGGGGTCACTTGTGGGGTGTTTCTACTGTTTAGGCACATCAGGGGCTCTGCAAATGCAATGTGACGCCCGCAGACCATTCCATCAAAGTCTGCATTTCAAATGTCACTACTTCCCTTCCGAGCCCTGACGTGTGCCCAAACAGTGGTTTACCCCCACATATGGGGTATCAGCGTACTCACAACAAACTGGGCAACAAATATTGGGGTCCAAATTCTCCTGTTACCCTTGTGAAAATAAAAAATTGCTTGCTAAAACATCTTTTTTGAGGAAAGATAAATGATTTTTTATTTTCACGGCTCTGCGTTGTAAACTTCTGTGAAGCACTTGGGGGTTGAACGTGCTCACCACACATCTAGATAAGTTCCTTGGGGGGTCTAGTTTCCAAAATGGGGTCACTTGTGGGGGGTTTCTACTGTTTAGGCATATCAGGGGCTCTGCAAACGTAACATGATGCCCGCAGACCATTCCATCAAAGTCTGCATTCCAAAACGTCACTACTTCCCTTCCGAGCCCCGGCATGTGCCCAAACAGTGGTTTACCCCCACATATGGGGTATCAGCGTACTCAGGAGAAACTGGACAACAACTTTTGGGGTCCAATTTCTCCTGTTACTCTTGCAAAAATAAAAAATTCTGGGCTAAAAAAATATTTTTGAGGAAAGGAAACACATTTATTATTTTCACGGCTCTGCGTTATAAACTTCTGTGAAGCACTTGGGGGTTCAAAGTGCTCACCACACATCTAGATAAGTTCCCTTGGGGGTCTAGTTTCCAAAATGGAGTCACTTGTGGGGAGTTCCTACTGTTTAGGCACATCAGGGACTCTGCAAACGCAACCTGATGCCCGCAGAGCATTCCATCAAAGTCTGCATTTCAAAACGTCACTACTTCCCTTCCGAACCCCGACGTGTGCCAAAACAGTGGTTTACCCCCACATATGGGGTATCAGCGTACTCAGGAGAAACTGGACAACAACTTTTGGGGTCCAATTTCTCCTGTTACTCTTGCAAAAAGAAAAAAATTCTGGGCTAAAAAAATATTTTTGAGGAAAGGAAACACATTTTTTATTTTCACGGCTCTGCGTTATAAACTTCTGTGAAGCACTTGGGGGTTCAAAGTGCTCACTACACATCTAGATAAGTTCCCTTGGGGGTCTAGTTTCCAAAATGGAGTCAATTGTGGGGAGTTCCTACTGTTTAGGCACATCAGGGGCTCTGCAAACGCAACCTGACGCCCGCAGAGCTGTCATGTTTCCCAATGGCAGGGAATTTGTCAACATAACACGGGCAAAAACAGGACGAGCTCTAGGGTGATGGAACCTGAGCTGACCGCGATCCTGAACCTCAACACTCAACTAACAGTAGCCGGGGGACGTTCCTGGGGGGCCCCTAGACGTCTCGCGCCAGCCGGAGATCTAGCTTCCCCTATCAGAAGAATAACAGACCTCACTTGCCTCCAGAGAAATATTCCCACAGAGATAGCAGCCTCCCACATATAATGACGGTGAAATGAGAGGAAGGCACAAACGTAGTTATGAAAACAGATTCAGCAAAATGAGGCCCGCTTAAGCTAGATAGCAGAGGATACAAAAGGTGAACTGCGCGGTCAGCTGAAAAACCCTTCAAAATACCATCCTGAAATTACTTGAACTCATGTGCCAACTCATGGTACATGAGTGGTAATTTCAGCCCACTAGAGCAACCAGCAGCAGAGAATTACATATCTGCAAGCTGGACTAAAAAAACATGAAAGCAATCATGAAACAGGGAAATACAGACTTAGCTTGTCTTGAAGGCCTAGGAGCAGGTAACAGAGACACACACTGATACATTGATAGCCGGCAAGGGAATGACAGGAAAGCCAGGTTAAATAGGAAACACCCAGCCACTGATGGACAGGTGGAAACCAGAGACCGCAACCCACCAAAGTCACCCAGTACCAGTTGTAACCACCAGAGGGAGCCCAAAAACAGAATCCACAACACAGAGCATTCCATCAAAGTCTGCATTTCAAAACATCACTACTTCCCTTCCGAACCCCGACGTGTGCCAAAACAGTGGTTTACCCCCACATATGGGGTATCAGCGTACTCAGGAGAAACTGGACAACAACTTTTGGGGTCCAATTTCTCCTGTTACCCTTGGGAAAATAAAGAATTGTGGGCTAAAAAAATCATTTTTGAGAAAAGAAAAATTATTTTTTATTTTCATGGCTCTGCGTTATAAACTTCTGTGAAGCACTTGGGGGTTCAAAGTGCTCACCACACACCTAGATTAGTTCCTTGGGAGGTCTAGTTTCCAAAATGGGGTCACTTGTGCGGGAACTCCAATGTTTAGGCACACAGGGGCTCTCCAAACGCGACATGGTGTCCGCTAATGATTGGAGCTAATTTTCCATTCAAAAAGCCAAATGGCGTGCCTTCCCTTCCGAGCCCTGCCGTGCGCCCAAACAGTGGTTTACCCCCACATATGGGGTATCATCGTACTCAGGACAAACTGGACAACAATATTTGGGGTCCAATTTCTCCTATTACCCTTGGGAAAATAAAAAATTCTGGGCTAAAAATCATTTTTGAGGAAAGAAAAATTATTTTTTTATTTTCACGGCTCTGCGTTATAAACTTCTGTGAAGCACCTGGGGGTTATAAGTGCTCACTATGCATCTAGATAAGTTCCTTGGGGGGTCTAGTTTCCAAAATGGGGTCACTTGTAGGGGAGCTCCAATGTTTAGGCACACAGGGGCTCTCCAAACGCGACATGGTGTCCGCTAACGATTGGAGCTAATTTTCCATTCAAAAAGTCAAATGGCACGCCTCCCCTTTCCGAGCCTTGCCGTGCACCCAAACAGTGGTTTACCCCCACATATGAGGTATCGGCATACTCAGGAGAAATTGCCCAACAAATTTTAGGATCCATTTTATCCTGTTGCCCATGTGAAAATGAAAGAATTGAGGCTAAAAGAAATTTTGTGTGAAAAAAAGTACTTTTTCATTTTTGCGGATCAATTTGTGAAGCACCTGGGGGTTTAAAGTGCTCACTATGCCTCTAGATGAGTTCCTTGGGGGGTCTAGTTTCCAAAATGGGGTCACTTGTGGAGGAGCTCCAATGTTTAGGCACACAGGGGCTTTCCAAACGCGACATGGTGTCCGCTAACGATGGAGATAATTTTTCATTCAAAAAGTCAAATGGCGCTCCTTCCCTTCCGAGCCTTACCATGTGCCCAAACAGTGGTTTACCCCCACATGTGAGGTATTGGTGTACTCAGGAGAAATTGCCCAACAAAATTTAGGATCCATTTTATCCTGTTGCCCATGTGAAAATGAAAAAATTGAGGCTAAAATATTTTTTTGTGAAAAAAAAGTACTTTTTCATTTTTACGGATCAATTTGTGAAGCACCTGGGGGTTTAAAGTGCTCACTATGCTTCTAGATAAGTTCCTTGGGGGGTCTAGTTTCCAAAATGTGGTCACTTGTGGGGGAGCTCCAATGTTTAGGCACACGGGGGCTCTCCAAACGTGACATGGTGTCCGCTAAAGATTGGAGCCAATTTTTCATTCAAAAAGTCAAATGGCGCTCCTTCCCTTCCGAGCCCTGCCGTGCGCCCAAACAGTGGTTTACCCCCACATATGAGGTAACAGCGTACTCAGGACAAATTGGACAACAACGTCCGTGGTCCAGTTTCTCCTTTTACCCTTGGGAAAATAAAAACTTGTTGCTAAAAGATCATTTTTGTGACTAAAAAGTTAAATGTTCATTTTTTCCTTCCATGTTGCTTCTGCTGCTGTGAAACACCTGAAGGGTTAATAAACTTCTTGAATGTGGTTTTGAGCACCTTGAGGGGTGCAGTTTTTAGAATGGTGTCACTTTTGGGTATTTTCAGCCATATAGAACCCTCAAACTGACTTCAAATGTGAGGTGGTCCCTAAAAAAAATGGTTTTGTAAATTTTGTTGTAAAAATGAGAAATCACTGGTCAAATTTTAACCCTTATAACTTCCTAGCAAAAAAAAAATTTGTTTCCAAAATTGTGCTGATGTAAAGTAGACATGTGGGAAATGTTATTTATTAACTATTTTGTGTCACATAACTCTCTGGTTTAACAGAATAAAAATTCAAAATGTGAAAATTGCGAAATTTTCAAAATTTTTGCCAAATTTCCGTTTTTTTCACAAATAAACTCAGAAATTATCGACCTAAATTTACCACTAACATGAAGCCCAATATGTCACGAAAAAACAATCTCAGAATCGCTAGGATCCATTGAAGCGTTCCTGAGTTATTACCTCATAAAGGGATACTGGTCAGAATTGCCAAAAACGGCAAGGTCATGAAGGGGTTAAAAAATGACTCACATAGACATAAATTGGGGCATATGGCTGTCATATAGAGAAACCTACCCTAAGAGACATCGCAGTTATCTGCGCCTGAAACCAGTGGACCCATTAACTTAGATGGGACTTTGGGTTAAACTGAGGAGTAGGAAACCCTGGGACCTCCTTGTAATTCCTGTGAAGGTACCTGAGTTTGGATGCAGGTTTTCCCAGGACACAAATTCAAAGTAGTCATGATAACACTAGATGACGACAGAAGATGGAGTCTATGACGTAAGGCCAAGGTGAGATATCTGAAGCATGGTTAGGAAAGCCAGAATCAGGGCAGGTAGAGGTCTACTAATATGGTGGTCAAATAAAAGGTCAGTGAAAACAAAGTTCACCCAATGTGGAGGATTGGCAGAAGGTCAGTGGAGGCGCCAGGCAAGAATCAATGTCAGACTAGTTATTATTATTATTATTATTATTATTATTATTATTATTTATTTATTTATATAGCACCATTAATTCCATGGTGCTGTACATGAGAAGGGGTTACATCAAAATACAAACATCACTTACAGTAAACAAAACTAACAATGACAGACTGGTACAGAGGGAAGAGGACCCTGCCCTTGCGGGCTTACATTCTACAGGATTATGGGGAAGGAGACAGTAGGTCGAGGGTTGCAGTAGCTCCAATGGTGTTGAGGTGGCCGTGTGGTCTTTACAGGCTGTAAGCTTCTTTGAAGAGGTGGGTTTTCAGGTTTCTTTTGAAGGATCCAAAAGTAGTGGATAACCGGATGTGTTGGGGCACTGAATTCCAGAGGATGGGTGACATTCGGGAGACGTCTTGGAGGCGATTGGGTGAGGAGCGAATAAGCGTGGAGGAGAGGAGGAGGTCTTGGGAGGACCGCAGATTACGTGAGGGAAGATATTGAGACATTAGTGAGGAAATATACGGAGGAGAAAAATTATGGATGGCTTTGTAGGTAAGTGTTAGTAATTTAAACTGGATACGCTGGGAAATTGGGAGCCAGTGAAGAGATTTGCAGAGAGAGGAAGCAGGAGTGTAGCGAGGAGAGAGATTAATTAGTCGTGCAGCAGAGTTAAGGATGAACTGGAGGGGTGCGAGAGTGTTAGAAGGTAGGCCACAGAGGAGTATGTTGCAGTAGTCGAGGTGGGAGATGATTAGGACATGCACGAGCATTTTGGTAGAGTGTGGGTTGAGTAAAGGACGGATTCTGAAAATATTTTTGAGCTGGAGGCGACAGGAGGTGGCGAGAGCTTGGATGTGCAGTTTGAAGTACAGGGCAGAGTCAAGGGTTACTCCGAGGCAGCGAATTTTGGGGACAGGAGAAAGTGTGATTGCATTTATTTTGATAGATAGATCAGGTAGGGAAGATAAGCATGATGGAGGAAAGATAATGAGTTCAGATTTGTCCACATTGAGCTCGAGGAAGCGAGAGGAGTAGATATGGCTGATAGACACTCTGGGATTCTGGAAAGCAGAGAGGTGACATCTGGGCCAGAGAGGTAGATCCGAGTGTCATCAGCATATATATGGTACTGGAAGCCATAGGACCTTATGAGTTGCCCCAGGCCGAGTGTATAGATTGAGAAGAGTAAGTGCAGCGCCCCAGAGTCCTGGTCGTTGCAGTACTGATGCTTCGCCGCTAAGGGGGGCTATGGAACTTCTGCTGGCACTGAAGGGGTTCACCTGACCAGGTATCACAGACACCAATACACTTCACAGTCTGGCCTCCAGGGGGAGCTAAGGGTACTATGTATTAGGCCACTCCTCACAATCTGGTAAAACTGGGGGTTGGATAGGAAGTTAGTGAGAAGCTGACTGGGAATCGAACAGGCAACACCCTGTGGCAGAGGGTGTTGCGGGGAGAGACTCAGGGGGGTCCCTGTCAGGGGTGGGATCCTGGCAGAGACCTAGCGAACAGAGAGAACGTTACGGGACCGCGCCTGCACTAGATAGCGGCGGTGCCCTAAGAAAGGACAAGAAGCGAGGTATATTGTGCTGAGTGAGAAACGAGATCAACGCAACAAGGAGAAATACCAGTAGGAGTCGTGCTGTAAGACGAGGCAACATCCTACTGAGGCGCGTAGCCAGTGGCCGGAACGCCGAGGAAGTACTAGGCTCCAAGCAATACTTCAAACCTACGGCAGGACAGTCAGCTATAGGCGGGCTGTCTCACACAAATCACCTACGAAGACACAGGGGGCAACAATAGGAGAAGGGCGACACTAGGGTCCAGGAAGAGCTCCGAGCCTACCCGTCATACGGGTGCGTCCTAGCCATATCATCTGGGGGACGAAGAAGAACATCAGAATCGAGTTGTGAGGGAACACGAGAAACAGACACAACAGTTGTGGGGACTATCCCGTGAGCACAGCAGGGGAGGACCGCAACACACAAGCGCTAGAAGGTAGGCACAGATTTCCACCTGCAAAGGGAACTCTGGAGGTGCCATCGGACTGGCCGGACTTGCGCAGCCTGGTTAAACGTATTCCGGACTGAGGATCCTGAAGCCTTCAGTAAAGAGGTAAAGAGACTGCAACCTGATGTCCTCGTTATTTACTGTGACCAGCACTGCACCGCACTACCACCACCATTCACACCTTTCATTGGGCGCCCCTCAGCAGGGTCACAAACCGGGTCTAGCCACCGTGACAACCCCAGAGCAGAGACTTAGAGGCCCGGTACCGGGTACCCCTCGGCCCTGCGGCAGTGGGGGCGCTGCAACTTGGCGTCACGAACAGGATCTACTTAAGCCTGAAGAATCAGGTCATGTGTGCCTTGGAACTGTGCTTTATTATACTTGGACTGTGACTTATTGCAAAGACTGTGGATTGCCATTTGCCGCCAAAACCAGCCGCCATTACAGCGCTGAGGAGAGCGCAGGAGGAGAAGAGGGGCGTGGAGTAGGCGTGGACCAGCTGAAGAGCGCGAAAGACAATGGCCGCCCAGTCTAAACATTTCTGCATCCTGAGGACGTGTCCGTCAGCAGCCGAGGTCCGCCTTCTCATCCTCTTTGGAGGGTGGAGACCATGGAGACGGGGCCACCCACGAAAGAGATCGCGGGAAGAAGACACTGGAGAGGAAGCAAAGATGGCGACGCCGGGAGTACCGCGTGGGGACGACCCGACCCAGCATGAGGCTGCACCCCCCGACACAGCCCCAGATGCGCCATCGTTGCAGGGACTGGCCCTTACGGAGTTACCGACGGGCAGACCCAACTGGCCGCCGTCCGAGGAGTGTGTGGCCGCAGCCGAGGCCCGGCAGATAGCACGCCGCCGGGAGGCCGACGCCCGTGTGACCGCTCAGCTGGGCCAGCCTACGGAAGTCCGCCTATCTCCGGTGTCCCCTGCTTCCTCCATCCCGGCCGCGGCAGAGTGCGAGCTACAGGCACAGGGCCTGAGGATCCTGCCGGAGGCAGAACATCTGCGGCGCCTGATGACGGCGTGGAGGAATAGACCCCAACCTGCGGTCCAGATTGACCTGACGGATGCTGAGGAGGTTCCCCCGTCACACTGGGGTGTGGTGGTGTTCTTCAACTCCCGGGAAGGACGGGGAGTTATACAAGAAATTGGAGAGCCACTGCGAGTCCGTGTGGATCGGGAAGAGGTGGAACCCTGCGGGGGAGGATACAGTCACGACCTGGAGCCCGGAGACGCGGTAACTTACACCCGGTGGAGGAGGGAGGTTGGCTGGATAGCTCGGGGTGTCCAGCGGTGCGTCGCATTCCAGGCCGCTGCCGGGACGTCGGAGGACGAGTCTCCTGCAGGGAAGATGCCGGAACCTGCCCCTGCGGAACCCCGGGGAATCCAGGCCCACCGTGTAGCTACGAGTCGTGCTCACCCACGAGCGAGGAGGGTGTCCCGACGAGGAATCCTGTCGTTGCTGAATCCAGGACCGGTCCTTGTCACGCCACCACGACCCGTCTGCCAGGTGAGGCCCAGAAGGAGGCCGCCTCCTGTCCAGCCAGAAACTGAGTAAGCAAGAATGCTTCATTACATGTAAATAGTTAACTGTTTGTCCTCTTGCTGCTATGACCCGATTAGGGTAACTCTTAAAGGGATCCCTTTGTTAACCCGGGATCCCTTCTTCTGCTTTTTGTTTTGTTTCCTGTTTTATCATTGTTGAAAGAACTGCTGGATCATGAACACTGCATGATTACAAACTCCTTGTAAATAGTTTGCACCTTCTTAAAGGTGCTCTCTACTGGTTTTATAAAAGAAAGGACTCTTTGCGAAGAAACTGTTCCCGGAAGCAGTACTGGAGTCCTTGCTGCACACGGACTTGCAGCTTGAGAAGTTGCACTACCTCATAGAGACTTGGTCCCCTCTTAAAGGGAACGTTCACCCATAGCACTTAAAGTATAATGATGCCTTAAGAGAAATAGTGATAATGCTTACATGTAAAGTTATATGTAGTCAGACAGTTGATAGTAAGAAATGTTTAATAATGTTGCTAGAAGAATGAGGACAGGAAGTGAACCCAGATGGGGTTAATCGGTGAGTCCTCCTAGGAGCCATACAGAGATGGCTCGGTGATCCTGAACTGAGAGATGGATGATACGTTCTATACTGTGTATAGTAGCAGAAAGGCAGTAGGCCCGGGCGGAAAGGGGCGGTCCTGCAACAGAACGAGAGGCAGTAGGCCTGGGGCAGATAGACAGGCGGTCCTGCAGATGTAAAGGTGGAACGTGAAGAAAAAGTTGATTAGCCTTATAATGTTTTATAAGAAGGTCTTTAGTGGATTCAGCGTGTACGTCCTTAAAGGCAATGTTAAATTATTGTTTAGAAATTTGCACTAAGTAGAATACCCGGTTGGGTAAGAAAAGTTATTTATAGTATGTTATTTAAAGTATTTAACTATGTTTGTAACGTTCAAGTGTCCTCACCTCCCATAAAGGGAAGCTCTGTTCAAACTTACTTATTGTTATTGCATTTAAAAATTGTATGTCTTTTTGCTGACATGTATTGTTGTTTTCTTCCCAGTCCAGGAGTACTGGATTTAACCGGGGGGGGAGTGCAGCGCCCCAGAGTCCTGGTCGTTGCAGTACTGATGCTTCGCCGCTAAGGGGGGCTATGGTACGTCTGCTGGCACTGAAGGGGTTCACCTGACCAGGTATCACAGACACCAATACACTTCACAGTCTGGCCTCCAGGGGGAGCTAAGGGTACTATGTATTAGGCCACTCCTCACAATCTGGTAAAACTGGGGGTTGGATAGGAAGTTAGTGAGAAGCTGACTGGGAATCGAACAGGCAACACCCTGTGGCAGAGGGTGTTGCGGGGAGAGACTCAGGGGGGTCCCTGTCAGGGGTGGGATCCTGGCAGAGACCTAGCGAACAGAGAGAACGTTACGGGACCGCGCCTGCACTAGATAGCGGCGGTGCCCTAAGAAAGGACAAGAAGCGAGGTATATTGTGCTGAGTGAGAAACGAGATCAACGCAACAAGGAGAAATACCAGTAGGAGTCGTGCTGTAAGACGAGGCAACATCCTACTGAGGCGCGTAGCCGGTGGCCGGAACGCCGAGGAAGTACTAGGCTCCAAGCAATACTTCAAACCTATGGCAGGACAGTCAGCTATAGGCGGGCTGTCTCACACAAATCACCTACGAAGACACAGGGGGCAACAATAGGAGAAGGGCGACACTAGGGTCCAGGAAGAGCTCCGAGCCTACCCGTCATACGGGTGCCTCCTAGCCATATCATCTGGGGGACGAAGAAGAACATCAGAATCGAGTTGTGAGGGAACACGAGAAACAGACACAACAGTTGTGGGGACTATCCCGTGAGCACAGCAGGGGAGGACCGCAACACACAAGCGCTGGAAGGTAGGCACAGATTTCCACCTGCAAAGGGAACTCTGGAGGTGCCATCGGACCGGCCGGACTTGCGCAACCTGGTTAACCGTATTCCGGACTGAGGATCCTGAAGCCTTCAGTAAAGAGGTAAAGAGACTGCAACCTGGTGTCCTCGTTATTTACTGTGACCAGCACTGCACCGCACTACCACCACCATTCACACCTTTCATTGGGCGCCCCTCAGCAGGGTCACAGACCGGGTCTAGCCACCGTGACAACCCCAGAGCAGAGACTTAGAGGCCCGGTACCGGGTACCCCTCGGCCCTGCGGCAGTGGGGGCGCTGCATAAGGGTCCTAGGACAGAGCCTTGGGAGACTCCAACAGAGAGGGGGCGAGATGAAGAGGTAGTAAGGGAGTAGGAAACGCTAAATGTGCGGTTGGCAAGGTATGAGGAGATCCAAGATAGGGCAAGGTCTTTGACCCCAAAGGAAGAAAGGATCTGTAGTAGGAGGCAGTGGTCAACTGTGTCCAAGGCAGAGGACAGGTCTAGGAGGAGGAGTATAGAGAATTGTCTGTTAGCTTTGGCTGTAAGTAAGTCGTTAGTTGTCCCACTTAGCATGTTATCATGCCCCTGTGGGCGTGATAACATGATTTACAAGTGTCGGCATCATCACAAGCACTATACTTCTTTCCCTCACTGCATTGATCTTCTGAAGCTGGGTGTACACGTCCCGGCTTCAGAGAGGCTCACTGTGCATGATCAGAAGTCTTCCTCAATTCTTAGGGCACTCTCTTCATCTTGCGTTCCCTGCTCTAATACGTCCCCCTACCTCTTATGAACTCGGGACTGTCCCGCTAGACCTCCTGCCTCGGATCCAGTGTCCAGTAGATCACTCACTCGTCTAGCACTTTTCTTCATCTCTACTCTGGATCTCGCTATCTGTTGTCTCAGTCTCCACTCACATCTGGAACACCCACATCACATGGCTCTGCTGACGAATCAGATCTTAGGTCTGCTATTATTATTGCAGCCTGAGCCCTATCTGACCTCCTGACATGAAACTATCTCTGTCCCTTCACTTTAGCCTCTCCCACTCTGGACTAGCCCAAGATATTAACTCTAACTCTCCATACAATCGGGCAGAATGCACCACTTTCATAAAAAACGCATGTCATGATACATACTACAACAATGCACATGTCTTCAAGGGGGAATGGGGGCAGTATGTCCATCTTCTTACAGATAAATGCAGGAAGACTTATACAGCTTGTAATATTAGCAATTTTGGTTACTGGTCAAATTGCTTACCAAATGTATGAACAAGTTAAATTCGAGATTGGTGGGCGATTCTATTACTGGTATATTATATGTCAGAGCATGCGTAGCCCGCTCATGTTTTACATAACAGGTAAAAACTAATATCAGTGTGATATTAAAAAAAAACAAAAAACAAACAATCTGCTGACTGTGGCTGTCTTGTCTTGTTGGATATTTGTGGTTTTGCAAAATCTGAATTGCCAAATGTTGGACACCTTTGCTTTAGCAACTGAAATCCATGCAGAAATTAATTTAGGCAAATGTTACATTTTCCAATTGGACTGGTAGGTTATAAGTTGCTAGTTTAGTCTAGTCTAGATTTCCAACCCTGTTAACAATGAATGTCTCCTTAAAGAGGTTGTCCACTACTTGCTTTTTGATGACCTATACTTAGGATAGGTCATCAATGTCTGATCCCTCGCTGATCAAATGTTCTCAGTGCCAGCGGTAGGTACCATCAGCCAGAAGTGCATCTTCTGACAGTGGCCGTGGCAGGGTTCTACAGTACACATCTGTCTCCTATTTATTTGAATAAGATGTGGGTGTGTACAACCCTGCTGTGGCCACTATCAGAAGATGGAGTAGCTCCAGAATCCAGCAGTTCCGACCGGCAACTGCTAATCGGCGGGGGTGTCGGTTGTTGGACCCCGATCAATCAAAAATTGATGACGTATCCTAGGGATAGATCATCAATGAAAAAGTAGTGGACACCTTCTTTAAAATCATATTGTATAAACTACAGAACATATGAGCCATCAGTATGACCAACAAGTTCAATAAGTCAATGACGGGGATGATGGAGTGTTGATGACATTTTTAGGCTAATGGTTCATTTACACGTTTGAACGTCACCTCATGTAACTGTAGTTAAAATCTTTTTGCTCAACTTTACCCAATAGTCGTTCTATAAAGGTCCACCATCAAAATAGAGTTACTCTATTTCAAGTGTCTTATGTTGTGTATCCGCTTTTTGGGCTCCCCTGGTGGTTGCTGGTGGTACTGGTGGCTTGTTTGCACTTTGCTTCTTCTGTTCACCTGCTTCCATTAGTGTTTGGGAGTTTCCTATTTAGCCTTGCTCTCCAGTCATTTCCTTGCCGGTCATCATTGTAACCAGAGCCTTCGGTTGCATGTTCCTGCTACTAGTCTGCTGATCAGCTAAGTGGACTTTGTCCTTTTGTTTTGTACCTTTTGTCCAGTTTGCAGTTTTTGTAATTCTCTGTAGCTGGAAGCTCTTGCGGGCTGAAATTGCCACTCCTGTGTCATGAGTTGACACAGGAGTCTTAAAGTAATTTCAGGATGGTTTTTGAAAGGGTTTTCAGTTGACCGTGAAGTCCTCTTTTGTATCCTTCTGCTATCTAGTAAGTGGACCTCTCTTTGCTAAATCTACTTTCATACTGTGTATGTCTTTTCCTCTTAATTCACCGTTATTACATGTGGGGGGCTGCTATCATCTTTTGGGGTATTTCCCTAGAGGTAAGCCAGGTCTGTTTCTTCCTCTACCAGGCGTAGTTAGTCCTCCGGCTGGCGCGTGGCATATAGGAAGCCGTAGGTATGCTCCCTGGCTACTGTTAGTTGTGTGGTAGATTTAGCTCACGGTCAACTCGAGTTTCCATCACCCGAGAGCTCGTTCATTACTTATGTGTTTTTTACGTTCCCTTGCCATTGGGAACCATGACAGTATGACCGGCCCACAAAGTGTTAATTGTTTGGGCTGAAGCAGGAGAAAAAGAAGTGTTCAAGGGAAATTTTTTTTTTCTTTCCCTCAGAGTTTTGCTGCCTAGCCCTTAATTGCTGTCTAGCTGCTTCTTACCTCCTCTTAACCCTTGAATGGCTCTGACCTTAGCTGTTTAACATGGATGTCCAGAGTTTGGCTGCAGGTTTAAATAATCTTGCTACGAAGGTTCAAAATTTACAAGATTTTGTTATACATGCTCCTATTTCTGAACCTAAAATCCCTACACCAGAGGTGTTTTCCGGAGATAGATCTCGGTTTTTGAATTTCAAATATAATTGTAAATTATTCCTTTCTCTCAGACCTCACTCCTCAGGAGATCCTGTCCAGCAGGTTAAGATTGTAATCTCTTTGCTGCGAGGTGACCCTCAAAATTGGGCATTTTCATTGGCACCAGGGGATCCTGCGTTGCTCAATGTGGATGCGTTTTTCCTGGCTTTAGGGTTGCTTTATGAGGAACCTAATTTGGAGATTCAAGCTGAAAAAGCTTTGATAGCCCTTTCTCAAGGGCAAGATGAAGCGGAGATATACTGCCAAAAATTTCGTAGGTGGTCTGTGCTTACTCAGTGGAATGAGTGCGCCTTAGCGGCAAATTTCAGAGAGGGCCTTTCTGATGCCGTTAAAGATGTTATGGTCGGGTTCCCTGCGCCTACAGGTCTGAATGAGTCCATGACAATGGCAATTCAGATTGATCGGCATTTGCGGGAGCGCAAACCCGTGCACCATTTGGCGGTATCTTCTGAAGAGACGCCAGAGAAAATGCAATGTGACAGAGTTATGTCCAGAAGCGAGCGGCAGAATTATAGGCGTAAAAATGGGTTATGCTTCTATTGTGGTGATTCTGCTCATGTTATATCGGCATGCTCTAAGCGTACCAGAAATTCTTGGGCTTTGCTAATTTTTATTGTCGATTTATAGCTGGTTTTTCTGGCGTTGCTAAACCTCTGACGGATTTGACTAAAAAGGGTGCTGATGTTGCCAATTGGTCCCCTGCTGCCGTGGAGGCCTTTCGGGAGCTTAAGCGCCGCTTTTTGTCTGCCCCTGTGTTGCGCCAGCCTGATGTTTCTCTTCCCTTTCAGGTTGAGGTCGATGCTTCCGAGATCGGAGCGGGGGCGGTTTTGTCGCAGAAAAGTTCCGACTGCTCAGTGATGAGACCTTGTGCGTTCTTTTTGCGAAAATTTTCGGCCGCCGAGCGAAACTATGATGTTGGTAATCGGGAGCTTTTGGCCATGAAGTGGGCATTTGAGGAGTGGCGTCATTGGCTTGAGGGTGCCAGACATCAGGTGGTAGTTTTGACTGATCACAAGAATTTAATTTATTTGGAGTCTGCCAGGCGCCTGAATCCTAGACAGGCACGTTGGTCGTTGTTCTTTTCCCGGTTTAATTTTGTGGTCTCGTACTTACCGGGTTCTAGGAATGTGAAAGCAGATGCTCTTTCTAGGAGTTTTGAGCCTGACTCTCCTGGGAATTCTGAACCTGCTGGTGTCCTTAAGGATGGAGTGGTTTTGTCTGCTGTCTCTCCAGATTTGCGACGTGCTTTGCAAGAATTTCAGGCGGATAGACCTGATCGTTGTCCGTCTGGTAGACTGTTTGTTCCTGACGAGTGGACCACTAGAGTCATCTCGGAAGTTCATTCTTCTACTCTGGCAGGTCATCCGGGAATTTTTGGCACCAGAGATTTGGTGGCTAGATCCTTCTGGTGGCCTTCCCTGTCTCGTGATGTGCGTGTTTTTGTGCAGTCTTGCGATGTGTGTGCTCGGGCCAAGCCTTGTTGTTCTAGGGCTAGTGGGTTGTTGTTGCCCTTGCCTATTCCGAAGAGGCCTTGGACGCACATCTCTATGGACTTTATCTCGGATCTCCCTGTTTCTCAGAAGATGTCTGTCATCTGGGTGGTGTGTGACCGTTTTTCTAAAATGGTTCATTTGGTGCCATTGCCTAAGTTGCCTTCCTCATCTGAGTTGGTCCCTCTGTTTTTTCAAAATGTGGTTCGCTTGCATGGTATTCCGGAAAACATCGTTTCTGACAGGGGTACCCAGTTCGTGTCTAGATTTTGGCGGGCAGTCTGTGCCAGGTTGGGCATTGATTTGTCCTTTTCGTCTGCATTCCATCCTCAGACCAATGGCCAGACGGAGTGAACTAATCAAACTTTGGAGACTTATTTGAGGTGTTTTGTGTCTGCGGATCAGGATGATTGGGTTGCCTTTCTGCCGTTGGCGGAGTTTGCTCTTAATAATCGGGCTAGTTCTGCCACTTTGGTTTCTCCTTTCTTTTGCAATTCAGGGTTTCATCCGCGTTTTTCATCTGGTCAGGTTGAATCTTCGGATTGTCCTGGAGTGGATGCGGTGGTGGATCGGTTGCATCGGATTTGGGGACAAGTGGTGGATAATTTGGAATTGTCCCAGGAGAGGACTCAGCAGTTTGCTAACCGTCGTCGTCGTGTTGGTCCCCACCTTCGCATTGGGGACTTGGTGTGGTTGTCTTCCCGTTTTGTCCCTATGAGAGTTTCTTCTCCCAAATTTAAGCCTCGGTTCATCGGTCCTTATAGGATTTTGGAGATTCTTAACCCTGTTTCCTTTCGTTTGGACCTCCCGGCATCTTTCGCTATCCATAATGTGTTCCATCGGTCGTTGTTGCGGAGATATGAGGTACCGGTGGTTCCTTCTACTGAACCTCCTGCTCCTGTGCTGGTGGAGGGTGAATTGGAGTACGTCGTGGAGAAGATCTTGGACTCCCGTATTTCCAGACGGAGACTTCAATATCTGGTTAAATGGAAAGGCTATGGTCAGGAAGATAATTCTTGGGTAACTGCCTCTGATGTTCATGCCTCGGATTTGGTTCGTGCCTTTCATAGGGCTCATCCAGATCGCCCTGGCGGTTCTTGTGAGGGTTCGGTGCCCCCTCCTTAAGGGGAGGGTACTGTTGTGTATCCGCTTTTTGGGCTCCCCTGGTGGTTGCTGGTGGTACTGGTGGCTTGTTTGCACTTTGCTTCTTCTGTTCACCTGCTTCCATCAGTGTTTGGGAGTTTCCTATTTAGCCTTGCTCTCCAGTCATTTCCTTGCCGGTCATCATTGTAACCAGAGCCTTCGGTTGCATGTTCCTGCTACTAGTCTGCTGATCAGCTAAGTGGACTTTGTCCTTTTGTTTTGTACCTTTTGTCCAGTTTGCAGTTTTTGTAATTCTCTGTAGCTGGAAGCTCTTGTGGGCTGAAATTGCCACTCCTGTGTCATGAGTTGACACAGGAGTCTTAAAGTAATTTCAGGATGGTTTTTGAAAGGGTTTTCAGTTGACCGTGAAGTCCTCTTTTGTATCCTTCTGCTATCTAGTAAGTGGACCTCTCTTTGCTAAATCTACTTTCATACTGTGTATGTCTTTTCCTCTTAATTCACCGTTATTACATGTGGGGGGCTGCTATCATCTTTTGGGGTATTTCCCTAGAGGTAAGCCAGGTCTGTTTCTTCCTCTACCAGGCGTAGTTAGTCCTCCGGCTGGCGCGTGGCATATAGGAAGCCGTAGGTATGCTCCCTGGCTACTGTTAGTTGTGTGGTAGATTTAGCTCACGGTCAACTCGAGTTTCCATCACCCGAGAGCTCGTTCGTTACTTATGTGTTTTTTACGTTCCCTTGCCATTGGGAACCATGACAGTCTTAGGCATAGACAAAAGCTAATTTCATGGTGTAATGGAATGGTGCCACTCACAGTGACTCCCAAAAATGATGTCCATGTGTTAGGTGGTCATAAAATAATGAAGGACGCACTGCACAAAATGCAAATCATGGATTATATATAATTTAGGAACCTTTAGAATACACGTAAAACTATGATGAATCTGTGATTGAAACTTTTTTTGCTCTACTAGAAATACATTGCAGATTTGACCAAGTTGTAAAAATACGTATGTGTGTTTATTGGACTGCCTGATTATTCTGTTTGTTTGAAGCGTAACCAGAAATTACAATATCATCTTGGTATTTCTGAGAACAAAGCAATGAGAAGTCAGAGCCTTTTAATTCAAATCCCCTCCTATATCTACTGCCATAAGTTTTCAGCCCAATGAGTTCAAATTAGTTCACGTTTTTATTTCCTATTCTGTAACAGAAGTTTCTACCACTGGATCACTCCAATTAAAAATATTTATAGCTTTGAAATATTGGTAACCCATGGTAGTCAAAAGCATGTTTTATCTAAACACAAAGTTCATCCAGATTTGATAATAATACTATATTTTACGTTTGTTTTGATCAACCACCTGAAAAGTATTGAATGTTTTGGCCTCATTGGACCTTTGTTAGCAGAATATCTGTGGGGCCAGTTGAAGAAACTTTCATAGAGCACTTTCTGAATGATCATTAATGGTGACGTTAAGGTTAACTAAAATTAGTGTCCGTTATCGGGAACTTCTGTGAATCTCCCATTGAAGTGCATAGGAGATGAGTTACAATCCTTGAGAACGGCCACTACACAGTGTACGACAACCATAGTATCAGGTATTGGAAGAGTAGTTGGTACTGGAGGAGTGTTAGATAAAATAGGTCATCAATACCTGGTCCTAGACAAACACTTTAAAGAGGAACTTCCATCAAAGTTTGTGTCCTCTTAATGTATTGCAGTCATCATATTATATGGCACTGTGTACTTACAGTTGCTCATTTTTACTTTCTACCCAGTTAATTCTTCTTTCCACTAGGTCTATGACATCACATGATTATGAACAGACTAGCTGAATCAAAATAAGCTCTATGTGGAACCAGGAAGTCTTTTCTTCTCTGAATGAGTCATCATTATAACTACAATTCTACCTAACTGAAAAATCCCTAGTGGGGGGGGGGGAGAAGGGGAGAAGTGGAGCACCTGGTTTCAGAAGTTGTAGAGCAGGTGGAGCTGGACTGCCAGGGACTTGGCAATGAAGGAAAATTGTAGCTCTAATGATGACTCATGCAGAGAAAAGAGACTATGTTTCTACATAGAGCTTAAAAGGATTCAGCTAGTCTGTTTTTAATTATGTCATGTCATAGGCCTAATGGAAAAAGGAAGAACTAACTGGGGAGAATGGGAAAATTATCAATTGTAAGTACACAGTGCTATATAATATGATGATATCAATATATTAAGAGGATAAAAACGTTGATGAGAGGAGGAGGAGGAGGGGTGCTTCTTCAATTATTCCCAATTTTTGTAATAAGTTTGTCACTCCAAGGAATGGCATGAGCAGCAAACCCTTGGACATAAGGGTCAGAGCCTCAAACCACTAGACGTAAAGAAAAGTAAAACGTGGGATAATGCAAACATGAAGTATTAACCCCTTTCTGCCAGCTGACGGAGTAGTACGTCAGCTGGCAGATCCCCTGCTTTGAGGTAAGCTCCGGCGGTGAGCCCACCTCAAAGCCGCGACATGTCAGCTGTTTTGTACAGATGACATGTGTGCGCAATGAGCGCGAGCGGAATCGTGATCCGCCCGCTCCTATTAACTAGTTAAATGCCGCCGTCAAACTCTGACAGCGGCATTTAACTAGCGCTCCCGGCCGCGCAGCTGGAAGTGCTCGCACCGCTGACCCCCGTCACATGATCGGGGGTCATCGGTGCATTGCCATAACAACCAGAGGTCTCCTTGAGACCTCTATGGTTGTTGATGGCCGATTGCTTTGAGCGCCACCCTGTGGTCGACGTTCAAAGCACACCGGCATTTCTGCTACATAGAGGTGATCTGTGCTTCACCTCTATGTAGCAGAGCCGATTGTGTAGTGCATGCTTCTAGCCTCCTATGGAGGCTATTGAAACATGCCAAAATTGAAAAAAAAAGTGTTTAAAAATATAAAAAAAATAAAAAATATATAAAAGTTCAAATCACCCCCCTTTCGCCCCAATCAAAATGAAACAATAAAGAAAAAATCAAACCTACACATATTTGGTATCGTCGCATTCAGAATCGCCCGATCTATCAATAAAAACAAAGGATTAACCTGATCGCTAAATGGCGTAGCGAGAAAAAAAATCAAAACGACAAAATTACATTTTTTTGGTCGCCGCGACATTGCATTAAAATGCAATAACGGGTGATCAAAAGATCGTATCTGCACCACAATGGTATCATTAAAAATGCCAGCTCGGTACGCAAAAAAAACAAGCCCTCACCCGACCCCAGATCACGAAAATTGGAGATACTACGGGTATCGGAAAATGGCGCTTTTTTTTTTTTTTTTTTAAGCAAACTTTGGAATTTTGTTTACCACTTACATAAAAGAGAACCTATACATGTTTGGTGTCTATGAACTCATAATGACCTGAAGAATCATAATGGCAGGTCAGTTTCAGCATTTGGTGAACCTAGCAAAAAAGCCAAACAAAAAACAAGTGTGAGATTGCACTTTTTTTGCAATTTCATCGCACTTGGAATGTTTTTCCCGTTTTCTGTTTTGGTAAAACCAATGGTATTGTTCAAAAGTACATCTCGTCCCGCAAAAAATAAGCCCTCACATGGCCATATTGACAGAAAAATTAAAAAGTTATGGCTCTGGGAAGGAGGGGAGCGAAAAACGAAAACGAAAAAAACAAAAAAAGCTCCGGGGGTGAAGGGGTTAAACCTAAACCAGTGGGGACCCTAGTTGATTTTACAACTCCCTGCTTATGGCAACTGACCAAAGAACTCAAAAAATATTTTTTTTACGTAGCAACTGAGATTGCCCTACTGCTACTCTAGTATGATCTAGAACTGTATCATACTTTGGCAATACTGACCAAATACTGAAAGTGTGAATGCAGCCTACGAGCAACCATTGTTTTATTTCATAAATCAACAGTCCACAAGAAAATAATCAACTTTGTAAACTATCTTATTAGAGAAATTAGCTTTTTTCTTCACCTGGATTGATCTTTAAAATCTCTAAACTATGTCTTCAGTGAGGATCAATCTTCACATTGCTGAGACAGGAGATGGCAGTTGAACTCTATAGAGGGGCAAAATCGCACACAACAAGGATCACCTGGTGGTGTTATTAGAAGGCACAACACCTGTTTAAGTGTGAATATCCACTGATGTTGCCCAGTGACTGGAGGAGACATTTCCCAGATGTGTATTTGCCAAAATTGAGTCACGTTAGGGGGGCTACGCTGCGGGAAATGAGGAGCCTTGGAACTTCAGATATAGTTTTTACTAGTACCAACGCGTTTCAGCACCTTTCTCAAGGTCAAACAACCAAATGACTTTTGGTTTGTTTGACCTTGATATATATATTTTTTTTACCTTGAGAATGACAACCTTATCTGAAGCTTGAAGGCTCCTCATTTCCTGAAAAGCAGCCTGCCTAATGTGATTCTCTCCATTCTGGAAAAAGGAAATGACAGTTGGTGCTTTTAAAGTTATATGGAGAAGGGAGAAGCCAGAGGCAGACACAGACATTTTGCTGCAAGTTCTCTTGAAACTACAGTTACAGTTCTCCATAGAACTTTATGAGAACCAACTGCCATCTACTATCTCAGTAATGGAAAAATCTGTATTGACTGAAGACCCATTTTAACAATGAAGTGAGAATTTTGAGAATAAATGATCGTTCCAGCAGATTTCTCCGATAAGATATATTACTATGTTGCTTGATTTTACATGTAATATTGATTTATTTAAAAAAAATAAATAAATAACGATTACTCTCTAATATGATAAGCATCAATCCAATCGCAAAAATTTGATCCACTTTGGCTGTGTACAAAACACTATATATTTTATTGGCAGGGCCATAAGTATAGATGGAGGGAAAATTGTGGTTGCCCCCAAGTCATGGAGCTTGAAGGGTCCCAATGGTCTCTCCATCAGGGCCGTATTTAGAGTTTCTGCTGCCCTAGGCACTTTTAGTGCTGCCTCCCCCATTGGTGAGTATGACACTATCAGCAGTGACTTTGGCAAGAATCGCTGATGTGAAAGTCGCCTTTTGCAGCAGATCGGGCAGTTTTTCTGCATCTGCTGTGTAACGGATCACTTACGGCAATACTGCGTTCAGCCTCATTCATTCCCTATGGCAGAGGTGTTAAACTGCATTCCTCGAGGGCCGCCAACAGGTCATGTTTTCAGGATTTCCTTGTATTGCACAGGTGATAATTTAATCACCTGCACAGAGTGATTCCAGCACCTTGTGGAATGCTAAGGAAATCCTGAAAACATGACCTGTTTGCGGCCCTCGAGGAATGGAGTTTGACACCTCTGCCCTATGGGATTTGCGGCACTTGCCATGATCTGGCAAATGCGGTACCATACCTCCCAACTTTTGAAGAAGGGAAGGAGGTATAAAGTTTGCAGCGCGCATAGTGCGCCGCGGCAAATTTTAGGCCACGCCTCTGACCACACCCATTTCACAACTAGTCACACCCATATCCACATCCCAACCACAGCCATTTAGCACTGCTGATCACACTGTTTTATATACAATAATTATAAACAAAAAAAAATATGGCCACACAGTGCTCCATACTGTATAATGGCCACACATGATGGTCAATACTGTATAACGGCCACCACACATGATGCTCCATACTGTATAATGGCCACACATGATGCTCAATACTGTATAATGGCCACACAGGATGCTCCATAGTGTATAATGGCCACACATGATGCTCCATAATGTATAATGGCCACACAGTGCTCCATACTGTATAATGGCCACACAGTGCTCCATACTGTATAATGGCCACACACAGTGCTCCATACTGTATAACGGCCACACACAGTTCTCCATACTGTATAATGATCCCACATGATGCTCAATACTGTATAATGGCCACACATGATGCTCCATACTGTATAACGGCCACACATGATGCTCCACACTGTATAATGGCCATTGGCCACACATGATGCGCCATACTGTATAATGGCCATGCATGATGCTCAATAATGTATAATGGCCACACACAGTTCTCCATACTGTATAGTGATCCCACATGATGCTCAATACTGTATAATGACCCCCCCTCCTGTATGCATGGCTCATCTCCCTCCCATACCATATGTATGGCTCATATCCCCCCTCTCCTGTATGCATGGCTCATATTCCCCCTCCTGTATGCATGGCTCATATTCCCCCTCCCCGTATGCATGGCTCATATTCCCCCACTGTATCCATGGCTCATATTCCCCCCCTGTATGCATGGCTCATATCCCCCCTGTATGCATGGCTCATATTCCCCCCCTGTATGCTTGGCTCATATTCCCCCTGTATGCATGGCTCATATTCCCCCCCTGTATGCTTGGCTCATATTCCCCCCCCCCCCCGTATGCATGGCTCACATTTCCCTCCCCTGTATGCATGGCTCATATCCCCCCTGTATGCATGGCTCATATCCCCCCCGTATGCATGGCTCATATCCCCCCCCCCTGTATGCATGGCTCATATTCCCCCCCACCTGTATGCATGGCTCATATCCCCCCCGTGTGCATGGCTCATATTCCCCCCTGTATGCTTGGCTCATATTCCCCCCTGTATGCATGGCTCATATTCCCCCCCCCTGTATGCTTGGCTCATATTCCCCCCCTGTATGCATGGCTCACATTTCCCTCCCCTGTATGCATGGCTCATATCCCCCCTGTATGCATGGCTCATATCCCCCCCGTATGCATGGCTCATATTCCCACCCTGTATGCATGGCTCATATTCCCCCCCACCTGTATGCATGGCTCATATCCCCCCCTGTGTGCATGGCTCATATTCCCCCCTGTATGCATGGCTCATATTCCGCCCCCCCCCCCGTATGCATGGCTCATATCCCCCCTGTATGCATGGCTCATATTCCCCCCTGTATGCATGGCTCATATTCCCCCCTGTATGCTTGGCTCATATTCCGCCCCCCCCCCGTATGCATGGCTCATATTTCCCCCTCCTGTATGCATGGCTCATATCCCCCCCCTGTATGACTGGCTCATATCCCCTGTTATGACCCCAATGGCAGAGGGTCTCAAAAGTACATACCAAGTCTGCAAACACAAAAAACCAGCTCATAGGGCAGTGGTAACTGGGCTGACCATATATCTAATCCTAGCACCACAAATAGCAGCAGCCGGGGAACGTGCCTACGTTGGTTCTAGACGTCTCGCGCCAGCCGGAGAACTAACTAACCCTAGAAGGGAAAAGATAGACCTTTCTTGCCTCCAGAGAAAAGACCCCAAAAGTTGGATACAAGCTCCCAACAAATAATAACGGTGAGGTAAGGAGAAAAGACAAACGTAAGAATGAACTAGATATTTAGCAAAGAGAGGCCCACTGACTAATAGCAGAATATAGTAAGATGACTTATATGGTCAGCAAAAACCCTATCAAAATTTCCATGCTGGATATTCAAGAAACCCCGAACCGTCTAACGGCCCGGGGGGAGAACACCAGCCCCCTAGAGCTTCCAGCAAAATCAGGAATCACATTTAGTACAAGCTGGACAAAAAATAAGAGCAAAGCAAATAACCAAAAAACAAGGAAGCAGGACTTAGCTTAATTTTGCAAGATCCAAGACCAGCAGACAGGAGCAAACAGAAAGGAACTGATTACAACGATGCCAGGCACAGGACTGAGAAACCAGGAAGTTTATATAGCAACACCCCTGGACTAACGACCCAGGTGGGTGCCAAACTGAGGAAAGACAATCCCAGAGTCATATCACTAGTGACCACAAGAGGGAGCCAAAAAAGTCTAATTCACAACAATCCCCCCTGTATGCATGGCTCATATTCCCCCCCTGTATGCATGGCTCATATTCCCCCTCCTGTATGCATGGCTCATATTTCCCCCCTGTATGCATGGCTCATATCCCCCCCTCCCCTGTATGCATGGCTCATATCCCTCCCTGTATGCATGGCTCATATTCCCCCTGTATGCATGGCTCATATTCCACCCCTGTATGCATGGCTCATATCCCCCCCCCTGTATGCATGGCTTATCTCTCCACCACCCCGCTCACGCTCCTGCTCCCATCTTGCATGTCGCTCCGGCTTATGTCCTCCTTCATCCCCCCGTCCTTCATACTCACCTGACACACACCACGCGGCCACGCCGACATCCCTCTGGCTCTGTCCGGACTCCCGGCGCAGCACCTTCTTCCTGCGTGAGCGGTCCTGTGATACCGCTCATTAAGGTCATGAATATGCGCATATTCATGACCTTAATGAGCGGTACCACGTGACCGCTCATTCAGGATGAGCTCCAGACGCCGAGACCAGGCATCGCTGGAGCAGGGTGAGTATTGTCTTCAGGGAGGGTGGGTGGGCAGCCGGGGGGGGCGGTCGGTCAGGAGGTGACTTAGGACTTATAAAAAAACAAAACAAAAAAACAACAAACCTTGCTCAGGTGCCACCCCCTGCATTGTCCCCGCCCTAGGCACGTGCCCTCAAGTGCCTAGTGGCAAATACGGCCCTGCTCTCCATCATATAAAAAGACGCCGGCATTATACTGTACAGTAAATAACATGTTGACTTGGGCTCGTTTTTTCTTTGGGACTAGAGGTTTCCGGTTAGGTATTTGTTGTACAATGATATATGTCTTCACACGATGGCTACAGATAACTTCTAGGATCACTGTGACAAAAAAGTTCCCAGACCTGAAAAAAAATAAATTTTATTATTTTTTACACGTTTACAAGTCCAGAACGAAAAATCATAATCATAATCATGATCTACGTTTTCCACCGAGTCGGCCATTGAAATACTAGTGGATTAGCTCCAACAGAGTTTATCACCAATACATCTTTTGCCCCATTGGCAGGAAATTACTGTTATTTAAAAAAAAATAAAAAATACAAAAATAAATATTTCATCTAAATAAAATTGCTCCTGGCAGCCCCCACCCCACCAGGTGCTTTATTAAATGTCCAAAAGATAAGAATCTCATTTTACATCAGTGAGGCCCCCCAAAAATAATTGAGTTACATATCTGTAGCTATGAGGTGGGTCCAAAGGGCAGAGAATCGACAGGAAAGAATGATCATAAATATTTATAAGTCCTTTGTAGGATCAGAAGGTAAATGATATGTGATCCATTTGTTGCCGGGAGAGAAGGAAAGCTCTGTAAATTTAAGAAATAATAAATTAATGGATAAACCACAAGATTCTTAAGCATGATCATAGTCTACTACCTTCATTGGGAATGCCGATAGCAATGAAAGCCAAAAAAGCCTGGGGATCCACATTCATGTAATTTGCTATGCTTTACAGGCCATCAATCAACCCAAGTTAACTTAAGATAACAGAGATATATTATAAAATATGTTACTTAGAAATATAATGTAATGTCCTTGTTGGTACTAGTGGCCATAACAGTGAATGGCGGCATTACATAATTCTTCATCCTCTTGGCTGGGCACGTTAAGTAGTTTCATCTAGAAAGAACAATGCGACTCGTTACCTTAGTTTATTTATTTCTAGTTATTCTATATTTTCACTTTAGAGATTTAGACTTTCATATCCTCAAAGAGCAATTTTTTCATTATTCCAGCAATGTATCACTTACTGAGTTGTGTTTTGTTGTTTCAATAAAATCAGTGTTTTATCAGCAGGAGATTATCACTAAAGGGACTAGGTGTTTGGTGCCTCCTAGTCTAACCCCACCCCTATCACTGATTTGTAGCTTTATGTACAGGGTACACAGAAAGCTACCAATCAGAGGTGTGGGTAGGGTGGGGTTATACAGAGCTTAGCCTTCACAGAACTGGTAGATCTGCCGCAGAGAAAACTGTGATTTTATCAAAATGACAGCATGCAAACCAATAAATGACAAATCGCTGGCATTAGGGTCTCTGCCCCTACATCATGCTACTCTTATATTACATAGCAAAAGCCTGGTAAAAGATTCCGTTTAAGAAATTCACATTTCATAGAGAAATGTCATTCCCACATTGCTCTGACCATCAACGTTTTCTTATCGCTTTATGCCCTCTTTCTCTTTGTGACTGCTATCACTGCCCTCCTTGTACCCTTCGCCCCATAGCAAAGCTGTGCTTGCTTACCCATTCATGTCATGGAGACCCCTTATTTGCAAATTTTGCAGCATAGTCATATATTACATTGACAGCCTAGCCCATGCATTTATGGACATCATGGTCATGGATCCTGTTGTGAATTCTGCTTTTGGGTTCCCTCCGGTGGTAGTAGGTGGTAATGCAGTTGTCCCTGGGTTGCAGTCCTGGTCAGGTGTGTCTGCTGATTGCAGTTCTGACTGGGGTATTTAGGTGTGCAGGATTCATTAGTCCTTGCCAGTTGGCAATTGTTGTTGGGAGGTGTTGGACCTCTCCCTGTTCCTCCTGTCTTTCTGCCAAATCAGCAAAGATAAGTGTCTGGTTTTTTTTTCCTGTGGCACACATGCTGTGTGCTTCACAATTCAGTGCTATTCTTTGTGTTTTCTTGTCCAGCTTAGATTGTGTCAGTATTTTTTCAGTCTTGCTGGATTCTCTGGAGTGGCAGATATACATTCCATGTCTTTAGTTAGATTGCGGAACTTTTTGTATTATCTGTTGTGGATATTTTTGGAAGGGTTTTAATACTGACTGCCTAGTAATCTGTCCTATCCTTTCCTATTTAGCTAGAGTGGCCTCTTTTGCTAAATCCTGTTTTCTACCTGCGTGTGTCTATTCTTCTCCTACTCACAGTCATTATTCGTGGGGGGCTGCCTATCCTTTGGGGGTCTGCTCTGAGGCAAGATAGCATTCCTATTTTCATCTATAGGGGTATTTAGTCCTCCGGCTGTGTCGAGGTGTCTAGGGTTTGTTAGGCACACCCCATGGCTACTTCTAGTTGCGGTGTTAGTTCAGGATTTGCGGTTAGTACAGGTTCCACCGACTCCAGAGAAAGTTTTCATGCGGCTCCAAGGTCACCGGATCATAACAGGATCCCCCGTCATGGGTCCCCCACCCTCCCATGGACATGGTGACCCCCACAGATTACAACTGATCACTTTTAGGTCCTGTAAGCAGGATTTTTTGTAATCAGCCTATTTACAGGCAACTTACTAACAAAAATGGATTGCAAAAAGAGCAACCCATATAAGAACCAATGTGCAAAAGTATTCGTCGATATCAGATATCCCCAAAATAATTCATTAAAGCTATAAAATGCTATACTGTTACATATTAATCCCTTAATGAGATTTGTTACTTTTTTTTTTTTAGACCAGTAGGGGGTGTATTCTCCTACATTAATAGGTTTTATCTTTCTCCAGAATCCCCTGAACAGACAATAATTACATAAAAAGGAAAGATGTGTGGAAATTCCCGAAACAAAAGCAGGAGCTGAGATTTATGGTGTTACTGCAATGTGCATTCCATTTTTACATCACAATACATTTTACATTTTTTTCACGAAAGCGCTGCAGTAAATACGCCGCATTACAATTCTGATAAATGATGGAACTTTTCTCATCCATTCAGGTAAGTAACTCAAAGGAAGAGTCTCTGGCTCCCGGGATGAAAGACAGAAGAGGCCAGGAAGACAATCAGATTCTGCAGGGATTAACAAAAAGAATTTAATGACCCCCCTGATTACGATCGCTACATTTGGAAATGCAGAAAGAAGTCTGTGTTTTTTTTCCCTATAATCTTCTGGCATGCAGAACATGGAGGATCTCAGACGCCTCCTCTTCTTCCCTCTGTCCTCCTGGTTAGGTACTTTCAATTATTTCAACTTAATGGTATAATTAGGGCAAGTGAAGAAAAGGAATATGGAATTTCCCATGTGTAACATACACAATGCCTGCACACGCCCATCATAGTCAGTTTACCATACGTAGTAACAAACAAGAGTGGGTACATCGAGTGCAGAACATTGGGGCTTGGTGTATTTTGTTTTATTTTGGAACACCTAATAAAAGGTTTTCTCACGTAGACAAACCCTGCTGGGTGAATAGAGATGTTAAAGGGGTGCATTATTACTAAGACTTCAAGTGGCACTCAGAATGGATACAAGAAGTGTTGTCACAGGCACAGACAGAAACATTACATTTCTGCATTATTTAGTCCTTAAAAGCGATCTGACCAATGTTGGCTGCGTTATTGCAGCTGTGTATGTTTCACTCTGAAAGCTGAAGCCTTACAGAGAAAACATACATCGAAAAGCTGACTATGTACTGTATATTGTCTGACTAGTCCAAGACAGATCCCTGGAAGTCTCTCCCTGCCCTGCTTCCGATGAGTAATGTGATGAGGGGTGGTAGCCATGGCCGAGGTAGTCGTCTTCCATGCCTCGACACACTACATGAAGATGGAGGTCCTGGGTGGGTGTGTGGGCTTAATCTACTGGGGCGCTACGCCTTTGTAGACAACATGATGCCGGTAACCTCGGATGGCCCATACCATATGTTGAACAGTTCAATGAGGGAGACAACCACTTAAAAATAACCTGTCTTTTACTAAACAGCAACTAGGTGACCTGGGAACGCAGCTTCAGTGACCAGAGGTAACCTCGATGACATCACCGCTGCTTACTGAAGCTGCGCTTGCAGCTGCTCATTTACCAGTGGTTCTCAACCTGGACGGTCACATCTTGGCACCATCCAGGTTGAAAACTAGTAATCCGCAGACATGGATTACGGCATGGGGCAGAACATCGGACAGGTGAGGGATATTGTTGTTTGTTAGTTTTGTTTTATTACATGAGACAAGGGATTCAATGATTCAATGGAATGAGCATTAGGTGAGTAAAACTGTTATTTTTAAATAAAAAAGGAAAAGTGTATGTTCTATTTCAAATAAAAGACTTTATTCTTGCTGTGTGTTTATTTACAATACAGTATAACTTTAGGATTAGTAATGCATAGGTGTTATTAGCAGTAGCAGGCGTAGGCTGATGGGAGCAGTAGTCCCATCAGCCCACGACAGTGACCGAGAGAACCGCGGCTGTCTGACCGGTGGTAATGATTTTACCGCAGATCAGAAGCAGTGTTAGCTGCGCTGTCATGCACATGACATTGCCACAAACACCCGGGGTTTGAGAGGCCGAACCCGAACAGAAAAAAGGACTTCCTGGTGAAGTCCGTGTTCTGTGTCCATGCCCGAACAGTAGGTGTTGGGTACGGACGACAAATTTTACTGTTCGGGTTCACACATCTCTAGTCTCCACCAGTTGCTCGTCTTCAGCAGAAAGAAGATTGGGTCTCTTGCATATCTGTCTATCTGTCTGTCTATCATTATATTGTGTTTTTCAACCAGCAAGCTAAATACGTTTCCCCCGCCACATTTAGTAGGTTTGATTTTTCCTATTCATGGGACAGGGATATTGGTTTCACAAACCACATAATATCTGGCCACAGAGGAAAGCACTTTATTTTTTTCTTCACAGGAATAATATATGTATTTTCTGTACTCCAAATAACCCCTGCTGTGAAGAGTATGGAGAAACCAACATAAATCATTTTTCTAGAATGAGTTAACGATGGTTCTGAACTTAGATCTTGGGATCAGTGTCTCCATGCTACAAACGTTTTACTGCACGCGTTTTGGGTTACACCATATCTGAAAGTTGACCTGCCACACTGAATTAGTATTGTGAATTGAGATTATATATCCTGTTATTTATTTGCTCCAGGCATTACTACTATTTTAGTACCATTATTTTTTATATAGTTCATATCAACTTTTCCCTCTCATTTGCTTTATATTTATCTCTAATAGTAGATTTCCTATTTTTAGTAGGGATATGATACCAGTTGAGCAAGGAAGATCGCGGAAAGACATTTTCTGGCACAGGATGAAATGAATGCATTTGAAAAGAAGTTTCTTGGACTGTGCTGTATTTATTGATACCCCTATTATGGTGTTACATTTTGTGTCTAAATGCTGCAATTATACAGTACTTAATAGCAATACCTTAAATACCTAAGATCGAATGCTGTTGTAGCGCCCCCACTGCCGCAGGGCCGAGGGGTACCCGGTACCGGGCCTCTGAGTCTCTGCTCTGGGGTTGTCACGGTGGCTAAGCCCGGTCCGTGACCCTGCCGAGGGGCGTATAGTAAATAAGTATGACTGATGATGGTGGTGAAGCTGTAGTGGTGCGGTGCAGTAAATAACAAGGACACCAGATTGCAGTCTCTTTACCTCTTTACTGAAGATCTCTGGGTCCTCAGTCCAGAATCTGGATAACCAGGCTGCACAAGTCCGGCCGGTCCAATGGCACCTCCAGAGTTCTCTTAGCAGGTGGAAATCTGTGCCTTCCTTCTAGCGCTATGTGTTGCGGTCCTTCCCTGCTGTGCTTACGGAAAGTCCCCACAACTGTTGTGTCTGTTTCTTAAGTTCCCTCACAACTCGATTAGATGATGTTCTGCTAATCCTCCGTCCCTCCCTGATGTTACGGTTGGGACGGCACCCGTTTGACGGGTAGGCTCGGAGCTCTTCCGGGACCCTAGAGTCGCCCCTCTCCACAAGTTGCCCCCCAAGACTGCATAGGTGATATAAGTGAGACAGCCCGCCTTAGACTGACTGTCCTGCCGCTGTTTAGAGTATCGCTTGAAGCTGGATGTTGTAATACTCCCTCGGCGTTCCGGCCACCGGTAGTGCGCCTCAGTAGGGTGTTGCCTCGGTCTTACAGCACGACCCCTACTGGTATTCTCCTTATTGCCTTGATCTCGTTTCTCACTCAGCACAATCTATCTCGCTTCTGGTCCTTCCTTGGGCACCGCCGCTATCCTGAGCAGGCACGGTCCCGTTACGTTCGTTCAAGTTGCCAAGCCTCTGTCAGGATCCCACCCCTGACAGAGACCCTACTGTATCTTCCCCCACAACACCCTCTGCCACAAGGTGTTGCCTGGTTCCAACCCAGTCAGCTTTCTGACTAACTTCCTGCCTGACCCCCAGTTTACCCACTATGGTGGGGAGTGGCCTAGTGAATAGAACCCTTAGCTCCCCCCGGAGGCCCGGCTGTGAAATGTATTGGTGTCTGTGATACCTGATCGGATGAACTCCTTCAGTGCCATCAGACGCACCATAGCTCCCCATAGTGGCGGAGCCACAGTACTGCAACGACCAGGACTCTGGGGCGCTGCACTCCCCCCTGGTTAAACACAGTACTCCGGGACTGAGAAGAAAACAACAATACAAGTTAGCAAAAAGACATACAGTTTTGTTGAGTGCAATAACAATAAGTATATTTAAACAGAGCTTCCCTTTATGGGAGGTGAGGACACTTGAACATTACAAACATGGTTGAATATCATAGCAACATGCTATAAATAACTTTCTTTTACCCAACCGGGTATTCTACTAAGTGCAAAATTGTTGAACAATAATTTAACATTGCCTCTAAGGACGTACACTCTGAATCCGCTAAAGACCTTCTTATAATCACATTATAAGGCAATTTAACTTTTACATTCTCCTTCTTTAAATCTGCAGGACCGCCTGTCCTAACGGCACCAGACCTACTGCCTCTCCTTTCTTACAGGACCGCTCCTTTCAGCCCGAGCCTTCTGTCTTTTCAACTACTATACACAGTATAGAACATAACATTACTTTCAGTTTAAGAGCACTGAGCCATCTCTATATGGCTCCTAGGAGGACTCAGGGTTCACCTTCTATCCTCGTTGTCTATCAACATTATCAAACATTTTCTATATAACATTAAACCTTCTCATTATCTTCTTACTGACATGTATGCTGGACACTACGTCTACCCCTACGGGCCTACTGCATCCTTCTTCTAGCTCTTACTTTCTTTCAGGGAACATTATCAGCATTTCTTTACAATTAACTAGTTGGATACATATAACTTTCTCATGTAAACATTATCATCTCTTTCTTTCGTCAAAACATTATTGCCACCTGTCTTAAAGCAATATCACCATTTAAGTGCAACAAATGAACATCCCCTTTAAGAGGGGACCAAGTCTCTATGAGGTAGCATATCTTCTCAAGCTACCAGTCCATACTCAGCAAAGGTTCCAGTGTGGTATCTTCACAAAGAGTCCTTTTTGAAGTAAAACCAGTAGGGAGCACCTTTAATAAGGTGCAAACTATTTACAAAAAGTTTGTATCATGCACTGTTCATGATTGCGGCAGTTCTGGAAACTTGTGCAAAACTTAGAAAAACAAACAAAACAATAGGGATCCCGGGTCAACAAAGGGATCCCTTTAAGAGTTAACCCTAGACGGGTTTTAGCAGCAAAATCAGGAAACAAACAGTTAGAAAAACTATGTACATTTTCAGAGTTTTAAGATCTTACTCATTTTTCGGTAGAGAAGGTGGTTCCCCACCCCTGGCTGAGGCAGCACCTATGCTGGTAGTTGGTCTCTCAGGCGCCATCAGATCAGCCGGTGTCTGGATTTGAAGGCTAATCCTGCTTGCAAGTTCAGTAGCCGCTACAAGGCGTACGGTGGTGATAGAAACAAGATCTGGCAAATCGGGATCAGTCATGATCGGGGCAACAGGGGGCGCTCTCTCAGGCTCACACCGTCGAACGTTCCGGGCGCACCATCCTTGTGCATTCCGATGACGGGTGTAGGTCACCTGATCCCCCCTTTGTAATGGGTCACCATCTCGACTGCAGCAGGGGGTTTTCACGTTGTAACTAGTAACAAAGACATCAGTTGGTAGTCCCGGTTCCTGTATGGAGCCCCATCCCCTCTTCGGGTGGTAGGCCAGCACAGTTCCCCGCTTTACCACGTCTTTCCTGCCGTGCGCAGACTTTCTACGTTGTGTATCATGTTGTTCGGCCCCGTCTCGATCCTTCCAGTGGTGGATTAGACATTGCTTATATTGCTCCCAAGTGAGCACGGCAAGGGTGAGGCCATCCTCCCGGGTTCCATCCGGCCCGGTCCAGGGGGTGTCCCACCGGAGGATCACCCCGTCTGGGCCCACATCTATGGGTTCTCCCATCTTGGCTGGTAGCGGAGGCACTAACTTCCCCATCGCGTTAGAGGTGAGGATCACCCGCTCCACCAAGAAGGAACGATTATTGCTGGGGTGAGGAGCGGTCACAGGAGCGGGATCGGTCAGGGGAGCCGGATCGATCGGGGGAGCAGGATCGGCCGGGGGAGTAGGGGTGCCGTCCATACCTGCGCCTGATGTGATTCCACCGATGTCGATCTGTCCCGTTGACAAGGACACTGGAATCGGCTGCAGCCCGGACCGCGGCTCTTCCGGAATCGCCTCTTGATGTGGCTCCGCCCTCCATAGCTCCGTGGTTGGGATAGGTAGGCTCGGCTCCTCCACTAGCGGCTCCAAGGAGTTCAGGTCCTTCACCGGCGGTGGACGCTGTTGTGAATTAGACTTTTTGGCTCCCTCTTGTGGTTACTAGTGATATGACTCTGGGATTGTCTTTCCTCAGTTTGGCACCCACCTGGGTCGTTAGTCCAGGGGTGTTGCTATATAAGCTTCCTGGATCCTTAGTCCAGTGCCTGGCATCGTTGTTATCAGATCCTTTCTGTTTGCTCCTGTCTGCTGGTCCTGGTTCGTGAAAAATTAAGCAAAGTCTTGCTTCTTTGTTTTTTGGTTATTTGCTTGCTCTCATTTTTGTCCAGCTTGTACTAAATGTGATTCATGACCTTGCTGGAAGCTCTAGGGGGCTGGTGTTCTCCCCCCGGGCCGTTAGACGGTTCGGGGGTTCTTGAATATCCAGCGTGGATATTTTGATAGGGTTTTGGCTGACCATATAAGTCATCTTTCTATATTCTGCTATTAGCTAGTGGGCCTCTCTTTGCTAAATACCTAGCTCATTCTTACGTTTGTCTTTTCCTCTTACCTCACCGTTATTATTTGTTGGGGGCTTGTATCCAACTTTTGGGGTCTTTTCTCTGGATGCAAGAAAGGTCTTTCTTTTCCCTTCTAGGGTTAGTTAGTTCTCCAGCTGGCGCGAGACGTCTAGAACCAACGTAGGCACGTTCCCCGGCTGCTGCTATTTGTGGTGCTAGGATTAGATATATGGTCAGCTCAGTTACCACTGCCCTATGAGCTGGTTTTTTGTGTTTGCAGACTTAGTAATTATTTCTGAGACCCTCTGCCATTGGGGTCATAACAGTATGCCAGGCCAACATTGAATGTTTAATGTATTGCAGAAGTGGGATAATAAGAAAGGAAATTCTGAGTTTTGTTTTTTTTTCCTCTCTTCCTCCCCTTTACCTCTGAGTGGCTTGTGCTTGCTGCAGACATGAATGTCCAGACCTTGATTACAAGTGTAGACCAGCTTGCTGCTCGTGTGCAGGGCATACAAGATTTTGTTACCAGTAGTCCAATGTCTGAACCTAAAATACCTATTCCTGAACTGTTTTCTGGAGACCGATTTAAGTTTAGGAATTTCAGGAATAATTGTAAATTGTTTCTATCTCTGAGACCCCGTTCATCTGGAGATTCAGCTCAGCAAGTTAAAATTGTTATCTCTTTTTTACGGGGCGACCCTCAGGATTGGGCTTTCTCGCTAGCGCCAGGAGATCCGGCATTGGCAAATATTGATGCATTTTTTCTGGCGCTCGGATTGCTTTACGAGGAACCCAATCTTGAAATTCAGGCAGAAAAAGCCTTGCTGGCTATTTCTCAGGGCCAGGATGAAGCTGAAGTGTATTGCCAAAAATTTCGGAAATGGTCCGTGCTTACTCAGTGGAATGAGTGTGCTCTGGCCGCAAATTTCAGAAATGGCCTTTCTGAAGCCATTAAGAATGTGATGGTGGGTTTCCCCATTCCTACAAGTCTGAACGATTCCATGGCGCTGGCTATTCAAATTGACCGGCGTGTGCGGGAGCGCAAAACCGCTAATCCTCTGGTGGTGTTGTCTGAGCAAACACCTGATTTAATGCAATGTGATAGAATTCAGAGTAGAAATGAGCGGAAAAATCATAGACGTCAGAATGGGTTGTGTTTTTACTGTGGTGATTCTACACATGTTATATCAGCATGCTCTAAACGCCTAACAAGGGTTGTTAGTCCTGTCGCCATTGGTAATTTGCAACCTAAATTTATTTTGTCTGTGACTTTAATTTGCTCATTGTCTTCTTACCCTGTTATGGCGTTTGTGGATTCAGGCGCCGCCCTGAGTCTTATGGATCTGTCATTTGCCAAGCGTTGTGGTTTTGTTCTTGAACCGTTGGTAAATCCTATTCCTCTTAGAGGTATTGATGCTACGCCATTGGCGGAAAATAAACCGCAGTTTTGGACGCAGGTAACCATGTGCATGACTCCCGAACATCGGGAGGTGATTCGTTTTCTTGTTCTGCATAAAATGCATGATTTGGTCGTTTTGGGTCTGCCATGGCTACAGACCCACAATCCAGTCTTGGATTGGAAGGCAATGTCTGTGTCAAGTTGGGGCTGTCAGGGAATTCATGCTGATTCTCCGCCGGTGTCTATTGCTTCCTCTACTCCTTCGGAAGTTCCTGAGTATTTGTCTGATTATCAGGATGTCTTCAGCGAGTCCAGGTCCAGTGCTCTGCCTCCTCATTTGATTCCAGGTAGTAAATTTCCTAAGGGAAGACTATTTAATCTGTCTGTACCTGAGCATGCCGCAATGCGTTCGTATATCAAGGAGTCTCTGGAGAAGGGGCATATCCGTCCATCCTCTTCCCCTCTTGGTGCGGGATTATTTTTTGTGGCCAAGAAGGACGGATCTTTGAGACCTTGTATTGACTATCGGCTTCTGAATAAAATCACTGTTAAATTTCAGTATCCTTTGCCTCTGTTGTCGGACTTGTTTGCCCGGATTAAAGGTGCCAAGTGGTTCACCAAGATAGATCCTCGTGGTGCGTACAACCTTGTGCGCATTAAGCAAGGAGATGAATGGAAGACTGCATTTAATACGCCCGAAGGTCATTTTGAGTACTTGGTGATGCCTTTTGGGCTCTCTAATGCTCCCTCAGTGTTTCAGTCCTTTATGCATGATATTTTCCGGAAGTATCTGGATAAATGTATGATTGTTTATCTGGATGATATTCTGGTTTTCTCTGAAGATTGGGACTCACATGTGGAGCAGGTCAGGATGGTGTTTCAGGTTTTGCGTGAGAATGCTTTGTTTGTTAAGGGCTCAAAGTGTCTCTTTGGAGTACAGAAGGTTCCCTTTTTGGGGTTTATTTTTTCCCCTTCTGCTGTGGAGATGGACCCAGTCAAGGTCCGAGCTATTCATGATTGGACTCAACCCACGTCAGTTAAGAGTCTTCAGAAGTTCTTGGGTTTTGCTAACTTCTACCATCGTTTTATCGCTAATTTTTCTAGCGTTGTTAAACCTTTGACGGATATGACCAAGAAAGGTTCTGATGTTGCTAACTGGGCTCCTGCAGCCGTGGAGGCGTTCCAAGAGTTGAAGCGCCGGTTTACTTCGGCGCCTGTTTTGTGCCAGCCTGATGTCTCACTTCCCTTTCAGGTCGAAGTGGACGCTTCTGAGATTGGGGCAGGGGCCGTTTTGTCGCAGAGAGGCCCTGGTTGCTCAGTAATGAGACCATGTGCTTTCTTCTCTAGGAAGTTTTCGCCTGCTGAGCGGAATTATGATGTTGGCAATCGGGAGTTGCTGGCCATGAAGTGGGCATTTGAGGAGTGGCGTCATTGGCTCGAGGGTGCTAAGCATCGTGTGGTGGTCTTGACTGATCACAAAAATTTGATGTATCTCGAGTCTGCTAAACGCCTGAATCCTAGACAGGCCCGCTGGTCATTGTTTTTCTCCCGTTTTGACTTTGTGGTCTCGTATTTACCAGGTTCAAAGAATGTGAAGGCTGATGCTCTTTCAAGGAGCTTTGTGCCTGACTCTCCTGGAGTCGCAGAACCAGTTGGTATTCTTAAAGAGGGAGTTATCTTGTCAGCCATTTCTCCTGATTTGCGACGTGTGTTGCAGAGATTTCAGGCTGGTAGACCTGACTCTTGTCCACCTGACAGACTGTTTGTTCCTGATAAGTGGACTAGCAGAGTCATTTCCGAGGTTCATTCCTCGGTGTTGGCAGGGCATCCAGGAATTTTTGGCACCAGAGATCTGGTGGCTAGGTCCTTTTGGTGGCCTTCCTTGTCACGGGATGTGCGGTCATTTGTGCAGTCCTGTGGGACTTGTGCTCGAGCTAAGCCTTGCTGTTCTCGTGCCAGCGGGTTGCTCTTGCCCTTGCCTGTCCCGAAGAGGCCTTGGACACACATTTCCATGGATTTCATTTCAGATTTCCCGGTGTCTCAGGGCATGTCTGTCATCTGGGTGGTATGTGATCGCTTTTCTAAAATGGTCCATTTGGTGCCTTTGCCTAAGCTGCCTTCCTCTTCCGATCTGGTTCCTGTGTTCTTTCAGAATGTGGTTCGTTTACACGGCATTCCTGAGAATATTGTGTCTGACAGAGGATCCCAGTTTGTTTCCAGGTTCTGGCGATCCTTTTGTGCTAGGATGGGCATTGATTTGTCATTTTCGTCTGCCTTTCATCCTCAGACTAATGGACAAACAGAGCGAACTAATCAGACTCTGGAGGCTTATTTGAGGTGTTTTGTTTCGGCAGATCAGGATGATTGGGTGACCTTCTTGCCGTTGGCTGAGTTTGCCCTTAATAATCGGGCTAGTTCTGCTACTTTGGTTTCGCCATTTTTCTGCAACTCTGGTTTCCACCCTCGTTTTTCCTCGGGACATGTGGAGCCTTCTGACTGTCCTGGGGTAGATTCTGTGGTGTATAGGTTGCAGCAGATCTGGAATCATGTGGTGGACAACTTAAAGTTGTCACAGGAGAAGGCTCAGCGTTTTGCCAACCGCCGCCGCGGTGTGGGTCCCCGACTTCGTGTTGGGGATTTGGTATGGCTGTCTTCTCGATTTGTTCCGATGAAGGTCTCCTCTCCTAAATTTAAGCCTTGCTTCATCGGTCCTTACAAGATATTGGAAATCCTTAATCCTGTGTCCTTTCGCTTGGATCTTCCGGTGTCGTTTGCCATTCACAACGTGTTCCATAGGTCTTTGTTGCGGCGGTACGTTGTACCTGTGGTTCCTTCTGTTGAGCCGCCTGCTCCGGTGTTGGTTGAGGGCGAGTTGGAGTACGTGGTGGAGAAGATCTTGGATTCTCGTCTCTCCAGACGGAGGCTTCAGTATCTGGTCAAGTGGAAGGGCTATGGTCAGGAGGATAATTCCTGGGTGGTTGCCTCTGATGTGCATGCGGCCGATTTAGTTCGTGCCTTTCACGCTGCTCATCCTGATCGCCCTGGTGGTCTTGGTGAGGGTTCGGTGACCCCTCCTTAAGGGGGGCGTACTGTTGTGAATTAGACTTTTTGGCTCCCTCTTGTGGTTACTAGTGATATGACTCTGGGATTGTCTTTCCTCAGTTTGGCACCCACCTGGGTCGTTAGTCCAGGGGTGTTGCTATATAAGCTTCCTGGATCCTTAGTCCAGTGCCTGGCATCGTTGTAATCAGATCCTTTCTGTTTGCTCCTGTCTGCTGGTCCTGGTTCGTGCAAAATTAAGCAAAGTCTTGCTTCTTTGTTTTTTGGTTATTTGCTCGCTCTCATTTTTGTCCAGCTTGTACTAAATGTGATTCATGACCTTGCTGGAAGCTCTAGGGGGCTGGTGTTCTCCCCCCGGGCCGTTAGACGGTTCGGGGGTTCTTGAATATCCAGCGTGGATATTTTGATAGGGTTTTGGCTGACCATATAAGTCATCTTTCTATATTCTGCTATTAGCTAGTGGGCCTCTCTTTGCTAAATACCTAGCTCATTCTTACGTTTGTCTTTTCCTCTTACCTCACCGTTATTATTTGTTGGGGGCTTGTATCCAACTTTTGGGGTCTTTTCTCTGGATGCAAGAAAGGTCTTTCTTTTCCCTTCTAGGGTTAGTTAGTTCTCCGGCTGGCGCGAGACGTCTAGAACCAACGTAGGCACGTTCCCCGGCTGCTGCTATTTGTGGTGCTAGGATTAGATATATGGTCAGCTCAGTTACCACTGCCCTATGAGCTGGTTTTTTGTGTTTGCAGACTTAGTAATTATTTCTGAGACCCTCTGCCATTGGGGTCATAACAGTATGCCAGGCCAACATTGAATGTTTAATGTATTGCAGAAGTGGGATAATAAGAAAGGAAATTCTGAGTTTTGTTTTTTTTTTCCTCTCTTCCTCCCCTTTACCTCTGAGTGGCTTGTGCTTGCTGCAGACATGAATGTCCAGACCTTGATTACAAGTGTAGACCAGCTTGCTGCTCGTGTGCAGGGCATACAAGATTTTGTTACCAGTAGTCCAATGTCTGAACCTAAAATACCTATTCCTGAACTGTTTTCTGGAGACCGATTTAAGTTTAGGAATTTCAGGAATAATTGTAAATTGTTTCTATCTCTGAGACCCCGTTCATCTGGAGATTCAGCTCAGCAAGTTAAAATTGTTATCTCTTTTTTACGGGGCGACCCTCAGGATTGGGCTTTCTCGCTAGCGCCAGGAGATCCGGCATTGGCAAATATTGATGCATTTTTTCTGGCGCTCGGATTGCTTTACGAGGAACCCAATCTTGAAATTCAGGCAGAAAAAGCCTTGCTGGCTATTTCTCAGGGCCAGGATGAAGCTGAAGTGTATTGCCAAAAATTTCGGAAATGGTCCGTGCTTACTCAGTGGAATGAGTGTGCTCTGGCCGCAAATTTCAGAAATGGCCTTTCTGAAGCCATTAAGAATGTGATGGTGGGTTTCCCCATTCCTACAAGTCTGAACGATTCCATGGCGCTGGCTATTCAAATTGACCGGCGTGTGCGGGAGCGCAAAACCGCTAATCCTCTGGTGGTGTTGTCTGAGCAAACACCTGATTTAATGCAATGTGATAGAATTCAGACTAGAAATGAGCGGAAAAATCATAGACGTCAGAATGGGTTGTGTTTTTACTGTGGTGATTCTACACATGTTATATCAGCATGCTCTAAACGCCTAACAAGGGTTGTTAGTCCTGTCGCCATTGGTAATTTGCAACCTAAATTTATTTTGTCTGTGACTTTAATTTGCTCATTGTCTTCTTACCCTGTTATGGCGTTTGTGGATTCAGGCGCCGCCCTGAGTCTTATGGATCTGTCATTTGCCAAGCGTTGTGGTTTTGTTCTTGAACCGTTGGTAAATCCTATTCCTCTTAGAGGTATTGATGCTACGCCATTGGCGGAAAATAAACCGCAGTTTTGGACGCAGGTAACCATGTGCATGACTCCCGAACATCGGGAGGTGATTCGTTTTCTTGTTCTGCATAAAATGCATGATTTGGTCGTTTTGGGTCTGCCATGGCTACAGACCCACAATCCAGTCTTGGATTGGAAGGCAATGTCTGTGTCAAGTTGGGGCTGTCAGGGAATTCATGCTGATTCTCCGCCGGTGTCTATTGCTTCCTCTACTCCTTTGGAAGTTCCTGAGTATTTGTCTGATTATCAGGATGTCTTCAGCGAGTCCAGGTCCAGTGCTTTGCCTCCTCATTTGATTCCAGGTAGTAAATTTCCTAAGGGAAGACTATTTAATCTGTCTGTACCTGAGCATGCCGCAATGCGTTCGTATATCAAGGAGTCTCTGGAGAAGGGGCATATCCGTCCATCCTCTTCCCCTCTTGGTGCGGGATTATTTTTTGTGGCCAAGAAGGACGGATCTTTGAGACCTTGTATTGACTATCGGCTTCTGAATAAAATCACTGTTAAATTTCAGTATCCTTTGCCTCTGTTGTCGGACTTGTTTGCCCGGATTAAAGGTGCCAAGTGGTTCACCAAGATAGATCTTCGTGGTGCGTACAACCTTGTGCGCATTAAGCAAGGAGATGAATAGAAGACTGCATTTAATACGCCCGAAGGTCATTTTGAGTACTTGGTGATGCCTTTTGGGCTCTCTAATGCTCCCTCAGTGTTTCAGTCCTTTATGCATGATATTTTCCGGAAGTATCTGGATAAATTTATGATTGTTTATCTGGATGATATTCTGGTTTTCTCTGAAGATTGGGACTCACATGTGGAGCAGGTCAGGATGGTGTTTCAGGTTTTGCGTGAGAATTCTTTGTTTGTTAAGGGCTCAAAGTGTCTCTTTGGAGTACAGAAGGTTCCCTTTTTGGGGTTTATTTTTTCTCCTTCTGCTGTGGAGATGGACCCAGTCAAGGTCCGAGCTATTCATGATTGGACTCAACCCACGTCAGTTAAGAGTCTTCAGAAGTTCTTGGGTTTTGCTAACTTCTACCATCGTTTTATCGCTAATTTTTCTAGCGTTGTTAAACCTTTGACGGATATGACCAAGAAAGGTTCTGATGTTGCTAACTGGGCTCCTGCAGCCGTGGAGGCGTTCCAAGAGTTGAAGCGCCGGGTTACTTCGGCGCCTGTTTTGTGCCAGCCTGATGTCTCACTTCCCTTTCAGGTCGAAGTGGACGCTTCTGAGATTGGGGCAGGGGCCGTTTTGTCGCAGAGAGGCCCTGGTTGCTCAGTAATGAGACCATGTGCTTTCTTCTCTAGGAAGTTTTCGCCTGCTGAGCGGAATTATGATGTTGGCAATCGGGAGTTGCTGGCCATGAAGTGGGCATTTGAGGAGTGGCGTCATTGGCTCGAGGGTGCTAAGCATCGTGTGGTGGTCTTGACTGATCACAAAAATTTGATGTATCTCGAGTCTGCTAAATGCCTGAATCCTAGACAGGCCCGCTGGTCATTGTTTTTCTCCCGTTTTGACTTTGTGGTCTCGTATTTACCAGGTTCAAAGAATGTGAAGGCTGATGCTCTTTCAAGGAGCTTTGTGCCTGACTCTCCTGGAGTCGCAGAACCAGTTGGTATTCTTAAAGAGGGAGTTATCTTGTCAGCCATTTCTCCTGATTTGCGACGTGTGTTGCAGAGATTTCAGGCTGGTAGACCTGACTCTTGTCCACCTGACAGACTGTTTGTTCCTGATAAGTGGACTAGCAGAGTCATTTCCGAGGTTCATTCCTCGGTGTTGGCAGGGCATCCAGGAATTTTTGGCACCAGAGATCTGGTGGCTAGGTCCTTTTGGTGGCCTTCCTTGTCACGGGATGTGCGGTCATTTGTGCAGTCCTGTGGGACTTGTGCTCGAGCTAAGCCTTGCTGTTCTCGTGCCAGCGGGTTGCTCTTGCCCTTGCCTGTCCCGAAGAGGCCTTGGACACACATTTCCATGGATTTCATTTCAGATTTCCCGGTGTCTCAGGGCATGTCTGTCATCTGGGTGGTATGTGATCGCTTTTCTAAAATGGTCCATTTGGTGCCTTTGCCTAAGCTGCCTTCCTCTTCCGATCTGGTTCCTGTGTTCTTTCAGAATGTGGTTCGTTTACACGGCATTCCTGAGAATATTGTGTCTGACAGAGGATCCCAGTTTGTTTCCAGGTTCTGGCGATCCTTTTGTGCTAGGATGGGCATTGATTTGTCGTTTTCGTCTGCCTTTCATCCTCAGACTAATGGACAAACAGAGCGAACTAATCAGACTCTGGAGGCTTATTTGAGGTGTTTTGTTTCGGCAGATCAGGATGATTGGGTGACCTTCTTGCCGTTGGCTGAGTTTGCCCTTAATAATCGGGCTAGTTCTGCTACTTTGGTTTCGCCATTTTTCTGCAACTCTGGTTTCCACCCTCGTTTTTCCTCGGGACATGTGGAGCCTTCTGACTGTCCTGGGGTAGATTCTGTGGTGTATAGGTTGCAGCAGATCTGGAATCATGTGGTGGACAACTTAAAGTTGTCACAGGAGAAGGCTCAGCGTTTTGCCAACCGCCGCCGCGGTGTGGGTCCCCGACTTCGTGTTGGGGATTTGGTATGGCTGTCTTCTCGATTTGTTCCGATGAAGGTCTCCTCTCCTAAATTTAAGCCTCGCTTCATCGGTCCTTACAAGATATTGGAAATCCTTAATCCTGTGTCCTTTCGCTTGGATCTTCCGGTGTCGTTTGCCATTCACAACGTGTTCCATAGGTCTTTGTTGCGGCGGTACGTTGTACCTGTGGTTCCTTCTGTTGAGCCTCCTGCTCCGGTGTTGGTTGAGGGCGAGTTGGAGTACGTGGTGGAGAAGATCTTGGATTCTCGTCTCTCCAGACGGAGGCTTCAGTATCTGGTCAAGTGGAAGGGCTATGGTCAGGAGGATAATTCCTGGGTGGTTGCCTCTGATGTGCATGCGGCCGATTTAGTTCGTGCCTTTCACGCTGCTCATCCTGATCGCCCTGGTGGTCTTGGTGAGGGTTCGGTGACCCCTCCTTAAGGGGGGCGTACTGTTGTGAATTAGACTTTTTGGCTCCCTCTTGTGGTTACTAGTGATATGACTCTGGGATTGTCTTTCCTCAGTTTGGCACCCACCTGGGTCGTTAGTCCAGGGGTGTTGCTATATAAGCTTCCTGGATCCTTAGTCCAGTGCCTGGCATCGTTGTAATCAGATCCTTTCTGTTTGCTCCTGTCTGCTGGTCCTGGTTCGTGCAAAATTAAGCAAAGTCTTGCTTCTTTGTTTTTTGGTTATTTGCTCGCTCTCATTTTTGTCCAGCTTGTACTAAATGTGATTCATGACCTTGCTGGAAGCTCTAGGGGGCTGGTGTTCTCCCCCCGGGCCGTTAGACGGTTCGGGGGTTCTTGAATATCCAGCGTGGATATTTTGATAGGGTTTTGGCTGACCATATAAGTCATCTTTCTATATTCTGCTATTAGCTAGTGGGCCTCTCTTTGCTAAATACCTAGCTCATTCTTACGTTTGTCTTTTCCTCTTACCTCACCGTTATTATTTGTTGGGGGCTTGTATCCAACTTTTGGGGTCTTTTCTCCGGATGCAAGAAAGGTCTTTCTTTTCCCTTCTAGGGTTAGTTAGTTCTCCGGCTGGTGCGAGACGTCTAGAACCAACGTAGGCACGTTCCCCGGCTGCTGCTATTTGTGGTGCTAGGATTAGATATATGGTCAGCTCAGTTACCACTGCCCTATGAGCTGGTTTTTTGTGTTTGCAGACTTAGTAATTATTTCTGAGACCCTCTGCCATTGGGGTCATAACAGGACGCGAGTCCACCTCTGATGGGTGAGGGCAAGCCGAGATCACCTCGCCGTTGCTCGGGCACTTGCTGCTCATCGTCGCTGTCTGGCATTCGGCGGCAATGCATGCACCTGGCTCCGCCATTTCTCCGAGGTCGAGCTCCTCCTTCACCTCATTCCCGCCGTTGCAAGTCAGGGGGCGGTTCTCCTCTGCTGCTGGGTAGGTCGTCCTCTCACAGCAGGAGTCGGAGGGGGCGGTCGCTACTTCTGGCGCCGCTTTGGTAGTCTCCTCCCATGGCACGCCCTTCTTCTTCCTCTGCGCTCCCTGTGACGCTGCAATGGCGGCGACTTTTGGCGGGAACTTTTGGCGGTAAATGGCGCAGCACAGTCTTTGTAACAAAGTACAGTCCAAGTATAATAAATCACAGTTCCAAGGCACACATGACCTGATTCTTCAGGCTTAAGTAGATCCTGTTCGTGACGCCAAGTTGTAGCGCCCCCACTGCCGCAGGGCCGAGGGGTACCCGGTACCGGGCCTCTGAGTCTCTGCTCTGGGGTTGTCACGGTGGCTAGGCCCGGTCCGTGACCCTGCCGAGGGGCGTATAGTAAATAAGTATGACTGATGATGGTGGTGAAGCTGTAGTGGTGCGGTGCAGTAAATAACAAGGACACCAGATTGCAGTCTCTTTACCTCTTTACTGAAGATCTCTGGGTCCTCAGTCCAGAATCTGGATAACCAGGCTGCGCAAGTCCGGCCGGTCCAATGGCACCTCCAGAGTTCTCTTAGCAGGTGGAAATCTGTGCCTTCCTTCTAGCGCTATGTGTTGCGGTCCTTCCCTGCTGTGCTTACGGAAAGTCCCCACAACTGTTGTGTCTGTTTCTTAAGTTCCCTCACAACTCGATTAGATGATGTTCTGCTAATCCTCCGTCCCTCCCTGATGTTATGGTTGGGACGGCACCCGTTTGACGGGTAGGCTCGGAGCTCTTCCGGGACCCTAGAGTCGCCCCTCTCCACAAGTTGCCCCCCAAGACTGCATAGGTGATATAAGTGAGACAGCCCGCCTTAGACTGACTGTCCTGCCGCTGTTTAGAGTATCGCTTGAAGCTGGATGTTGTAATACTCCCTCGGCGTTCCGGCCACCGGTAGTGCGCCTCAGTAGGGTGTTGCCTCGGTCTTACAGCACGACCCCTACTGGTATTCTCCTTATTGCCTTGATCTCGTTTCTCACTCAGCACAATCTATCTCGCTTCTGGTCCTTCCTTGGGCACCGCCGCTATCCTGAGCAGGCACGGTCCCGTTACATTCGTTCAAGTTGCCAAGCCTCTGTCAGGATCCCACCCCTGACAGAGACCCTACTGTATCTTCCCCCACAACACCCTCTGCCACAAGGTGTTGCCTGGTTCCAACCCAGTCAGCTTTCTGACTAACTTCCTGCCTGACCCCCAGTTTACCCACTATGGTGGGGAGTGGCCTAGTGAATAGAACCCTTAGCTCCCCCCGGAGGCCCGGCTGTGAAATGTATTGGTGTCTGTGATACCTGATCGGATGAACTCCTTCAGTGCCATCAGACGCACCATAGCTCCCCATAGTGGCGGAGCCACAGTACTGCAACGACCAGGACTCTGGGGCGCTGCACTGGGACCCCACCATAATGAGATTGGTGGTCTAGAGTGCCCCATTTGAAAGGAGCATCAATCGAGCTCGTGCAGTACTGTTCTATTCCAAATCTATAGGGTTGACTGAGATAGACAATGACAGCACTCCACCATCTCCAGCAGTGCCACGGTACCATAGAGGCTGAAGAAGTGCCAGTGTGCATGATCGTTATTCTATTCAAATGGGGAACGTGTTAACCCCATCCTCATAATCCTTAACCAAGCGGTTTTACCCTAGCTGATTAACCACATGCAATCGTGGGGGAATGAATTCGGAGTCTAGGCTATCAAGGAAAGTGTTGCCATAATAATAATAATAATCTTTATTTATATAGCGCCAACATATTCTTCAGTAGTGACAAACCATGTGCCTGGACACATGACTAGTACAAATTGTATCTGAGACAATATTAGAGGCTAAACATGTTATACTGATTAAGTGCGCATGAACAACTGGATACAAGGTTAGACCAGGGGTGCACAATTTGCATTCCGGGGACCCCATACGGGTCTTCTGTGACAGCGTCAACCATCTGCTCTTGGACATGATAGTATATGGTCCCAAGGGTACCTATAAGAAGTTCATATAGGGTGTGGTGATACGCTACCTGAGTGTGTTGGGGGACACTCGCTTGGCATAGGATTCAAGCACTCAGGCACGGTACCTCACACAAATCTGGTCAAATCTAGTTTATTAAACTTCATAAACCTCATGACATACAGTCTATTTCATTATGTCCATGAACTTATCACGACCACCAGTCTGTTCATGCAGCAGATAAACTTCTCTGCCATATATTACAATCCCCTTGTCCGGGGTTACCTTTCAGGAGTTCCACTCCTCGTGCTGACTTCACGTCAATCCCAGGTCCTCAACACAGACCGTCCAGGTCTACGGTCTCTAGGTGCTTCCAGGATGACTCCACTCCCAGGAGCCTCCAACACTACCATCCAGGACCTACAACACACAGGCCACTCCGTGCCAAAGCCCAACCATGTGCTATTCAGGAATTCCCAAGATATCCAACACAGGCTTCCAGAGCCTTGCCCTTGGACCATTCAGATCCAAACACAGGAACCTCACAGGAACATGTGACCCACACCCTGGTCACATTACATACCTGTAACCACTCCCATGGGTGGGAGTGTGGGTGTGTGTGGCTAGTTTGACCCTCCCATCTCTCATAACTAGCCCTGCCAATCTCCCATTAGAACTACACAATTACTTGCGGGACTACAGGTCCCAGAACACAACATAACTTTAGACTGACAGCGCAGAGTGACCTCCTCTGCGACACACATACCGGCCATTTACAATCCTGACGGACTTTCTCTCATTACCATTATACCTCCAAGTGCATCTTGAAGTGCACACACAGCACCCCCTGGCTGTAACATTGGTCACTGCACCACAAGGGTTAAAGGGTTACCTTTATCTTTGCTTATCTTTTACTATGGGGTTAAGAACTTACAGGCAAATATTTGCTACCTACATGCCTGTTCTGCCCAGTGCCAATCTCTACCGGCACAGAGCGGCAATTCTGCTTCTTCATTTGACCTCATGTCAACAGAGCAGCTCTTTCTATCCGCTCTGCTGTCAAAGGGGTATCACTGCTAACGTCATGCTGATTGACGTCGGCAGTGACAAGGAGTTGGCTGTCTATCAGCATGACATCAGCAGTGACGTCCCTTTGATAGAGCAGAGCGGAAGAGAAGAAGCTGCACTGTCAACTTGACATCACTGGAAGCCACATGAGCGGTCCGTGACTGCTCTGAGCTGGCAGAGATCGGTGCTGGGCAGAAAAGGAAGGTAGTTGGCAATTTCCTGCCTATGAATTCTTAGTCTCACAGGCAAAGATAGGCAACGTCCTGAATATCTACTTTACTAGATGGGACAAGTATAACAGAGACCAATCACCGTCCTCAGGAAACAACTGGGTGTGAGTCCTGTTTCAGCCATGAATGGCTAAGATCAATATAGCCTTTTAAACTAGTAGATGCTCCGAGCTTTCACTAGTCAGCTCTTGGAACTAAACTGAGGGGATTGTTTAGCATTCAGCTGAAAAGGCTATTCGGAGAATCAGCCAATCAGCATTGCTGGGAACCCTTCTAGGAATGTTGATTGGCTCAGTTGATCTACAGGGCCCTCCTGACAAGACTCCTCCCAAATGTAATTTTCAGTTGGATGCCACTGAATACTAGACACGCTAGTTTAAAGCAATTCTTTTAAACATTGATGGTATATGACTATGGTACAGTGTGCTGTGATTATGTGACTGGTGGGGGCAAAATCCCCACTGATCACACAAATATTAGGACTTTAATTCAACAGTGTTTCTTGCAGCCTCTACAAGGGTGGTGTCTCTTAGTGATAACTTGCAGTGAAATGTTTTTATTCCTTCCAGTAGCGATGAGGATAAATAAACTACTTCTATTTGCCCATAAATCAGTGATAGAAAATATTGGTTTAAATGATTTATCTGACATTACTTCTGTTATGAAACAGCAGGTATTGTATTGTCAGCCAAAGAAGATACAAAGAAAACACAGAAAGCGGTAGAACAAGTATAAAAAAAATATTGTGCCACTTCCATTGAACATTGTGTTTACACACTTAAGGCAACGTGTAGTAGGCGTATTGTTCCTTAAGGTTACATTTGTAGGAGTTTGTGCTACTGTACGTTCTGCAATACCCACATAACAAGCATCCTTACTGCCAACTACGACGCGAGGGAGGGGAGCGCGGGCTGAAGGGATAATGAGCCAGTGTCATCTTCCATAATAAACAGAAGTCTTCAGGTTTGTTTTCCAAGTACCTTCACATTGCGCTAATCTTGACAGATAGAAATGAACGGTGGAAATGTATCCATGTAAATCCAATTGTCAGTTATGGAGCTTAGAGCTTATGTTTGCTCTTTTTTTTCTTTCACCTATAAATAATATCCTACAGTTCGTAAGATAAAAATAATTACATTTTTCAGCTAACATTTTTTTTACAACCCCTAAAGAGTTATTGCCTATGGGCCTCCCCTTCTGGTTTGACAGCTGAAATCCCAGAAGATCATCAGTTGAACACTCCTCCTACAGCGGCCACTGCTGGAAAAATGAGGTATTACATGGCATTCCTGTAAGAGACGATGCTGGCAACGAGTCTTCCCGAGATCCATATGCTGTAATGTTACAAATGGACACTTATAACTGTATTGTATAATAATATTTTCACCCAAAATGAAAAAAAAAAACTACACGTACGTTCCTGAGTTTGCAACAAAATATTATTCAACTGTTACTTTTGTTATGTTTTTTTCAGAAGTGTAAAGGTATGTGCACACGTCAGGATTTCTTGCAGAAATTTCCTGAAGAAAACCGGAAATTTTCTGCAAGAAATCCGCATTTTTTTTTGCGTTTTTTTCCCGTTTTTTTTCGCGGTTTTCTTTAGCATTTTGCAAGCGAAATTAGCTTGCAGAATGCTAAAGTTTTCCAAGCGATCTGTAGCATCGCTTGGAAAACTGACTGACAGGTTGGTCACACTTGTCAAACATAGTGTTTGACAAGTGTGACCAACATATTACTATAGATGCTGCCTATGCAGCATCAATAGTAAAAGATAGAATGTTTAAAAATAATAATAAAAAAAAAAAAATTGGTTATACTCACCTGCAGACAGCCGATCTCCTCAACAGCGTCTGTTCCTATAGATGGTGTGTGTGTGCAGGACCTTCGATGACGTCGCGGTCAAGTGAGCGGTCACATGAGCGGTCACGCGACCAATCACAAGACCGCGACGTCATCGCAGGTCCTTCACACACACCATCTATAGGAACGGAAGCGGCAGCATGCACCGCTGAGAGGTGGGAAGACTCCGGGGCCATCGAAGGTGAGTATATCACTATTTTTTATTTTAATTCTTTTTTTTTTACCAATTATATGGTGCCCAGTCCGTGGAGGAGAGTCTCCTCTCCTCCACCCTGGGTACCAACCGCACATAATCTGCTTACTTCCCGCATGGTGGGCATAGCCACATGCGGAAAGTAAGTAGATCAATGCATTCCTAGGTGTGCGGAATCCCCGCAATTCCGCAAATTTAATGAACATGTTGCTTTTTTTTCCGCAATGCGATTTTTTCGCGGAAAAAAATGCAACATTTGCACAAGAAATGCGGAATACACTGTAAATAATCGGAGGTATATGTTTTTTTCGTGTTTTTATCACGTTTTTAAAGCGAAAAAACACGAAAAAAACGCGAAAAATACTGAACGTGTGCACATGGCCTAACTCAAACTTTCTGGGCCCCACTGCAAAAGGTACAGGTCTGCCAACAGACTGTGCACCATTTATCATAACAGTGCATTTAGTAATCTTAGGTATCATGGTCTGTAAGGTGGATCCTCCAAGCCCCAGGTCCTGGAGGGCACTTGTACGCTGGGCATTGATGCAGCAAGCTTGAAGCCACTTGGGCAGAGAGGACTTTGCATACTCAGGAATCTTAGGCTAGGTTCACACCGCGTTAAGGCATTCCATTTAACGGATCCGTTACTAAGCGGCACTAACTCTATGTGACGGATCCGTTAACGCACCCATTGCCATACATTATCGTAACGCATCCTAACGCATGTCGAAATCGGCATGCGCTAGCAATGATGCGTTAGTTCGTGGCGCACCCTCGAACGTGGTCTACCGCGTTTTAAAGGTACGCGAATGGATGCGTGCGCTGTGCATAGACCTCTATTGCTAATACATGCCAACGCAATGGTACCATGCCTTAACGCGATTGTAGAAAAAAAGATTTTGGGCATCAGCGTTAGCGCATCCATTTAACGGATGGCACTAATGCGATGTGAACCTAGCCTTAGGAGCTGTAGGAAGGATGAAGTTGAATCCAGCAGGGATGAAGCAAGTAGCACGCAGTATGCACAGAAGGTGGAGCACACCAGACATAAAGGTCGAGAGACTCAATCCAAAGACACAGGGGTGTTTCTTTACAGAGCCTTAAATAGGTCTAGGGAAATGATGTAATTGATCCACTCCAGGCAATTTGCAAAACAACGATGTGGAGCAAAGGGCAGTGGATTCAGGGGAAGAAAGCGGAGCTCGGAATACCTGAGACAGGAGTGTAACAAGGTTTGGCCTCTACTGCCAACTCACGTATAACTACTCCCTCCAACGTTCCTAGGATTAGCCAACTTTCTTAGGATATTGAATAATATTACTCAATATGCCAAGATTATATCCTTGTTCTGAACAGCTGACTAATTTGGAATACTTGAAGTTTTGTTTAAAAAAAGCCGTGTATCACGCCCAGTTGGAAACAAAATTGGTGGCCATGTTGATTAACTTCAAACATTCAACATTTTCTTGGTTGTTGCTTTACAAATTGCTGCAGAGAATGCATGTAGCAAATAAATATTCAGGCATACTTACGGTATTTGTCCTGCAATGTACATGGTCAAGGTTCCGTTAAAACATTTACGCAACATATTATTAAATATTCCCTTAATGGATAAATGTAATATCCATCTGTTCACAGAAGAAAATCCCTATATATACGTTATATATAGTACTGTGCAAAAGTTTTAGATGGGGTGGAAAAATGCTGCAAATTAAGAATGTTTTTTAAAAAATAGAAATGTTAATAGTATATTTTTATAGATTAACAAAACGCAAAATGAATGAACAAAAGGTAAATCTAAATCAGATATGGTGGCTATCCTTTGCCATCAGACAGCACAAATTCTAGGTATGTTTGAACACAGTTTTTGAAGAACTTGGCAGAGAGGTTGCTCCTAACATCTTGGACAACTAACCACAGATTTTGTGTGGATGTCGGTTGTGCAAATCCTTCTGTCTTCTCGTGTTATCCCAGATAGACTGAATAACATTGAGTTCGGGTCTCTATTGTCTGTGGAGCTGTATAATCGCTTTCAGGACTCCTTGTTCTTTACGTAGAAGATAGATCTTAGGCTAGGTTCACATTGCGTTAATGGGTTAACTCTAACGGACTGCGTTGCATGGCGAAATTGTCGCAATTAACGCCATGCAACAGGTCCGTTAGCGCACCCATTGACGGCAATGTGAAACTGATCTCTAGCGCATCGCTAGCGCATGCCATTTTCGGCACGCGCTAGCGATATGCCGATATTTTCTGATGGACCTCGGACGCTGCTTGCAGCGTCCGAGGTGCGCCCGAGGTCCGTTCCTCACTAGCGCAGATCGGGAATCTGCGCTAGCGGGATCGGCAAACGCGATCCCTATAGATACATTGCATTAGCGCAATCTGCTAGCGCTATGCGCTTAACGGATTGCCCTAACACAATGTGAACCTAGCCTTAATGATATCGGCTTTATGTTTGGGGTCATTGTCCTGTTGCAGAATAAATTTGGAGCCAACTAGACGCCTCCCTGATGGTATTACAAGATGGATAAATATCTAGGCCAAATTTCCAACTCAATTTGCTAAAATTCAGCCTCAAACATACAATGACCCTCCACCATGCTTTACTGCTGCCTGCACATACTTATTATTGTGCTGCTCTCCAGTCTTTCAGACTGCCTTCTGATAGAGTTAAATATTTCACATTTTGACTCCTCAGTCCACAGCACTTACACTCTACTCCTTCTGTGCTCCAGTTCCTATATTTTCTTGCATAGTGGAGTCACTTGGCCTGACCATAATTCGACTATGAATATCATTTTTTGACAAACTTCTTTGAACAAGAGATGGGTGTAGCTGGGTACCACTGGTTGCTGCCGGTTCTAAGGTGATGTCTGCTGGACATCTCCTGTTTTTGAAGGGAAGCATGTCTCCTCTTTCAGCTACTGCACTAAGTTTCCTTGGCCGAGCACTGCATTTACAGTCCTCAACGTTGCTCATTTTTTACGTGTCCACAATGCTGAGAAATACAGACAGATCCATCATGCATCAAGGAGACACCTGATTGGCTCCAAAAATATTCTGCAGAAAGACAATGACACCAAACATCATTGAGTCTTTCTGTAATTACATGAAGACAGAAGAATTTGAGTAAGCCTACAACCTTCTGAGGTTAGTTCTCCAAAATGTTTGGAACAACCTCCTTGCCAAGTTCCTTCAAAAACTGTGGGCAAGTACAAGTAGCTTGGGGAATTGATGATGTTATTGTGCTCACACCAAACATTGATTTAGATTTCTTTTTTTTTCGTTCACTTTATTTTATCAAGGCAGAAGCATTGGAGGAAGGTTTTCCTACAAGCCTTGAGGATTCCAAGACTTGAGGATTCCAAGACTTGTGGAGCAGCCCCTTGCCCGCCTGCCCCCACAGCCACCAGAGTCACCCAGTGCCCAGTCTGCAAGATGTAACGCCCATGGCCATGTTTGCTCGTCCAGGTGTCAGTGGTGAAATTCACCCTGTCAGACATAGATTTTTTCAAGGAATGGGTGATGCTGTCTGCGTCATGCTGGTGAATCACAGCCATAGCTTTCTTAGAGAAGTAATGGCAAGTGGTACTGGGGGACTGCGACTGCAATCAGCTTTCAGAAACCATCTGTATTTACCTGGCAGAAAGGCAGCATTTCCGTGGCCAACAGATTGGAGATGGTGGAGTTGAAGCTTGTAGCTTTGGCATGTATAGGAGGAAACATTCTTTTATGTGACCAAGGGCTGGCTTCTGTACTTTGAGAGGGTGGAGCAGGGTGAACACGACTAACTGCTGGATTGTGAGGGGCAGGCAAAGATGTTATGGTGGATTGAGAAAGATCCGGTGTGCTCGGTGAAATAAAAACAGCAGGCATATCTCCACTTCCGTAACAGCTTATGGACTCTCACTCACCTCGACTGTAAAGTTTAAACAAGTGGAGGTTCTGGGGCCAGAGACCTGTGTGAGAACACTTGCCTCAGCAATGGAGGAAGAAAAAGCAGCATATGTGTTGTGGATTCTGTTTGTGGGCTCCCTCTGGTGGTTACTGCTGGTACTGGGTGACTTTGGTGGGTTGCGGCCTTTGGTTTCCACCTGTCCATCAGAGGCTGGGTGTTTCCTATTTTACCTGGCCTTTCTGTCATTCCCTTGCCGGCTATCAATGTATTCAGATGTGCTCTGTTTGGTTCCTGCCTACCTGCTCCCAGATCTTTCAGGATAAGCTAAGTGCTGATTTTCAGTTGTTTGGTTTTTTTTGTCCAGCTTGCTTATTATGTCTCTATGCTAGCTGGTAGCTCTAGTGGACTGAGGTTCTCCCCATGTGCCATGAGTTGGCACATGGGTTCTTGTAATCTCAGGATGGTTTTTTTGATTAGGGTTTTTTGCTGACCGCTCAGTCCCCTTTTGTATCGTTCTGCTTTCTAGTTTACAGCGGGCCTCAATTTGCTAAAACTATATATATCATCTCTATGTGTGTGCCCCTCTCATTTCACCGTCAATACATGTGAGGGGGCAACTTTATCTTTTGGGGTTCATTCCTCTGGAGGCAAGTGAGGTCTTTATTTTCTCTGCAGTACTAGTTAGCTCTTAGGCTGGTGCGTGGCGTCTAGAACCAACGTAGGCACGCTCCCTGGCTATCTCTAGTTGCGTTTGTCAGGCGTAGGTCAGCGGTCAGCCCAGGTTCCATCACCCTAGAGCTCGTCCGTTATCTATTTGTACTTTGCTTGTCCTGTGCTATCCCTAGCCATTGGGGATTCATGACAGTATAGCCGGCCCACAAAGTGTTAATTGTTTGGGCTGAAGCAGGAGAAAAAGAAGTGTTTAAGGGAAATTTTTTTTTTTTTTTTTTTCCCTTCAGAGTTTTGCTGCCTAGCCCTTAATTGCTGTCTAGCTGCTTCTTACCTCCTCTTAACCCTTGAATGGCTCTGATCTTAGCTGTTTAACATGGATGTCCAGAGATTGGCTTCCAGCCTGAGTAATCTCGCGGCAAAAGTTCAAAACATACAGGATTTTGTTGTTTACACTCCCATGTCTGAACCTAGAATTCCTATTCCAGAGTTCTTTTCTGGAGATAGATCTACCTTCCTGAATTTCAGGAACAATTGTAAATTGTTTCTTTCTTTAAAATCTCGCTCCTCTGGAGACCCTGCTCAACAGGTCAAGATTGTAATATCTTTCCTGCGGGGCGACCCTCAGAATTGGGCATTTGCATTGGCACCAGGGGATCCTGCATTGCTCAGTGTGGATGCGTTTTTTCTGGCATTGGGATTGCTCTATGAGGAACCTAACCTAGAGATTCAGGCTGAAAAGGCTTTATTAGCCCTCTCTCAGGGGCATGATGAAGCGGAAATATATTGTCAAAAATTTCGGAAATGGTCGGTGCTTACTCAGTGGAATGAGTGCGCCCTGGCTGCAAACTTCAGAAATGGTCTTTCTGAGGCCATTAAGGATATTATGGTGGGGTTCCCTACGCCTACAGGTCTGAATGAGTCTATGGCTATGGCCATTCAGATTGATCGGCGTTTACGGGAGCGCAAACCCGTGCACCAGTTGGCGGTGTCTTCTGAACAGGCACCTGAGACTATGCAATGTGATAGAATTCAGTCCAGAAGTGAACGGCAAAAAAAGATGGTTCCCTGAGGCCTTGTATAGATTATCGCCTTCTGAATAAGATTACAGTCAAATACCAGTATCCATTGCCATTATTAACTGATTTGTTTGCTCGCATTAAGGGGGCTAGGTGGTTCACTAAGATAGATCTTCGCGGTGCGTATAATCTGGTGCGGATAAAACAGGGTGATGAGTGGAAAACCGCATTTAATACGCCTGAGGGCCATTTTGAGTATTTGGTAATGCCTTTTGGACTCTCCAATGCTCCGTCAGTCTTTCAGTCCTTTATGCACAATATTTTCCGTGAATATCTGGATAAGTTTATGATTGTGTATTTGGATGATATTTTGGTGTTTTCTGATGACTGGGAGTCTCATGTTCTACAGGTCAGGAAGGTGTTTCAGGTTCTGCGGGCCAATTCTCTGTTTGTGAAGGGTTCAAAGTGTCTCTTCGGAGTCCAGAAGATTTTTTTTTTGGGGTACATTTTTTCTCCTTCTACTATTGAGATGGATCCCGTCAAGGTTCAGGCTATTTGTGACTGGACACAACCTACATCTGTTAAGAGCCTTCAGAAGTTCTTGGGGTTTGCTAATTTTTATCGTCGGTTCATTGCTAATTTTTCCAGTATTGTCAAACCTTTGACTGATTTGACTAAAAAGGGTGCTGATGTTGCTGATTGGTCTCCTGCGGCCGTGGAGGCTTTTCAGGAACTTAAGCGCCGGTTTTCTTCTGCTCCTGTGTTGTGTCAACCAGATGTTTCACTTCCTTTTCAGGTTGAGGTTGATGCTTCCGAGATTGGAACGGGGGCGGTTTTGTCACAGAGAAGTTCTAATGGCTCGGTGATGAAGCCATGTGCATTCTTCTCTAGAAAATTCTCGCCCGCCGAGCGCAATTATGATGTGGGTAATCGGGAGCTTTTGGCCATGAAGTGGGCATTTGAGGAGTGGCGTCATTGGCTTGAGGGTGCTAAACATCGTGTGGTGGTCTTGACTGATCACAAGAATCTCATTTACCTTGAGTCTGCCAGGCGTTTGAATCCTAGACAGGCTCGTTGGTCGTTGTTTTTTTCTCGTTTCAATTTCGTGGTTTCATACCTGCCAGGTTCAAAGAATGTGAAGGCAGATGCTCTTTCCAGGAGTTTTGTGCCTGACTCTCCTGGAGACTCTGGGCCTACTGGTATCCTTAGGGATGGGGTAATATTGTCCGCCGTATCCCCAGACTTGCGACGTGCATTGCAGGAGTTTCAGGTGGATAAACCGGATCGTTGTCCACCAGAAAGACTGTTTGTTCCGGATGATTGGACCAGTAGAGTCATCTCCGAGGTCCATTCTTCTGTGTTGGCTGGTCATCCTGGAATATTTGGTACTAGAGACTTGGTGGCCAGGTCTTTTTGGTGGCCTTCCTTGTCTAGGGATGTGCGTACCTTTGTGCAGTCTTGTGAAGTGTGTGCTCGAGCTAAGCCTTGCTGTTCTCGGGCCAGTGGGTTGTTGTTATCCTTGCCCATCCCGAAGAGGCCTTGGACGCACATTTCCATGGATTTTATTTCTGATCTTCCGGTTTCACAGAAAATGTCCGTTATCTGGGTTGTGTGTGACCGCTTTTCTAAGATGGTTCATTTGGTGCCCTTGCCTAAGTTGCCCTCCTCCTCTGAGTTGGTCCCTTTATTTTTTCAGAACGTGGTCCGTTTGCATGGGATTCCGGAGAATATCGTTTCTGACAGGGGATCCCAGTTTGTGTCTAGATTTTGGCGGACGTTTTGTGCCAAGATGGGCATTGATTTGTCTTTCTCGTCTGCATTCCATCCTCAGACGAATGGCCAGACGGAGCGAACTAATCAGACCTTGGAAACTTATTTGAGGTGTTTTGTTTCTGCTGATCAAGATGACTGGGTTGCTTTTTTGCCACTGGCCGAATTTGCTCTTAATAATCGGGCTAGTTCTGCCACGTTGGTCTCTCCTTTTTTTTGTAATTCGGGGTTTCATCCTCGTTTTTCCTCTGGTCAGGTGGAGTCTTCGGATTGTCCTGGAGTGGACGTGGTGGTGGACAGGCTACATCAGATTTGGAATCAGGTGGTGGACAATTTGAAGTTATCTCAGGAGAAGACTCAGCAGTTTGCTAATCGCCGTCGCCGCGTGGGTCCCCGACTTTTTGTTGGGGATTTGGTGTGGTTGTCTTCTCGTTTTGTCCCTATGAAGGTCTCTTCTCCTAAGTTCAAGCCTCGGTTCATCGGTCCTTATAGGATCTCGGAGATTCTTAACCCTGTATCTTTTCGTTTGGATCTCCCAGCATCGTTTGCATAATGTGTTCCATCGGTCATTGTTGCGGAGGTATGAGGTGCCCGTTGTTCCTTCGGTTGAGCCTCCTGCTCCGGTGCTGGTGGAGGGAGAATTGGAGTATGTTGTTGAGAAGATCTTGGATTCTCGTGTTTCCAGACACAAACTCCAGTATTTGGTTAAGTGGAAGGGTTATGGTCAGGAGGATAATTCCTGGGTGGTCGCCTCCGATGTTCATGCGACTGATTTGGTCCGCGCCTTCCATAGAGCTCACCCTGATCGCCCTGGGGGTTCTCGTGAGGGTTCGGTGACCCCTCCTCAAGGGGGGGGTACTGTTGTGGATTCTGTTTGTGGGCTCCCTCTGGTGGTTACTGCTGGTACTGGGTGACTTTGGTGGGTTGCGGCCTTTGGTTTCCACCTGTCCATCAGAGGCTGGGTGTTTCCTATTATACCTGGCCTTTCTGTCATTCCCTTGCCGGCTATCAATGTATTCAGATGTGCTCTGTTTGGTTCCTGCCTACCTGCTCCCAGATCTTTCAGGATAAGCTAAGTGCTGATTTTCAGTTGTTTGGGTTTTTTTGTCCAGCTTGCTTATTATGTCTCTATGCTAGCTGGTAGCTCTAGTGGACTGAGGTTCTCCCCATGTGCCATGAGTTGGCACATGGGTTCTTGTAATCTCAGGATGGTTTTTTTGATTAGGGTTTTTTGCTGACCGCTCAGTCCCCTTTTGTATCGTTCTGCTTTCTAGTTTACAGCGGGCCTCAATTTGCTAAAACTATATATATCATCTCTATGTGTGTGCCTTCCTCTCATTTCACCATCAATACATGTGAGGGGGCAACTTTATCTTTTGGGGTTCATTCCTCTGGAGGCAAGTGAGGTCTTTATTTTCTCTGCAGTACTAGTTAGCTCTTAGGCTGGTGCGTGGCGTCTAGAACCAACGTAGGCACGCTCCCTGGCTATCTCTAGTTGCGTTTGTCAGGCGTAGGGCAGCGGTCAGCCCAGGTTCCATCACCCTAGAGCTCGTCCGTTATCTATTTGTACTTTGCTTGTCCTGTGCTATCCCTAGCCATTGGGGATTCATGACACATATGCAATTGATGGGATGACCAGTGGTTGGCGATGCGCACTAGTCCACATTTTAGCACAGTAAGATTTCCAGAATAACACATGTTGATCGCGCATGTACCGGTTCATGCATGTAGTAGTCAAATTATTGCAATTTTTTGCCACTACTGAGTCATTTTTTGCAAAGTTGGCAGATAGCAGGAGTTGGGTCATCCTTTGTGGTCTCAAAAAAGGCCCAGGCTGGGCATCCCTTGCTGCTCCTGTGAACTGCTGACCCGCAACTGCTGCTGGTGACAGCCAGAGTTGTTGCTGAGGATGCAGTGCTTGTCACGGTTGCATTACTCCGTGTCTGTTCAGCAGCCGCAATGTAACCTCCTCCTCCACCTCCTCTGCTAAGCTACTCAGCAGCGTGCCTCTGCATTCGCACCAAGTGGGATATACAACCTCATCATCATCCTCTCCATTCTCCCACTCCTTTCCCTGAGAATCACCCTCCTCCTCTTCCTGCCCTGACAGCACAGTCCAGTCCACATGCGCCTCAGGTATCTGAGTCTCATCAGGATCACCTACACCCCCTGGGGGCATAAAATTTGGGGCATATGCTTTCCTCCTCTTTATTCTGTGAAACTTTGGAACAGACCTCTTATGCCCATGAAATAGAATGTGTGACCAGCTCTGCAGACTCGCCTATCTGTGGTTCCCCACAGTCAGTTGCGTGGTTAGAGAGTCGGGACATGGGCAATTGGGGGCCACCTTTGAGGATTGTACTGTGTGTGATGTTAAGGTGGAGGAAGAGGAAGAGCGGCCACTTGATGCAACGCTTGCCATCCACTGGAGCACATGCTCTTTCTGGCCCTCATCTACAAGGCATGTGGCTGACAAAGAAAGGGAGTTGAGTGGCCTGTCCAGTAACAGATGTTGTCAGTAGTCTTTAGATAGGATGAGACGGTGTTTGTTCAGTAGAGCTTTCAGTAATATTACCACCTAACCCATGTACACTTCGAACACCAAGCCTATTCCCCCTTCCACCACAACCTCGATTTTTCCCACTCATGTTGGATGTACCCTTCCCCTCTTTTAACTAGCTTTTTCACAACCCCAGGCCCAGACTTGTCAGTCACATGTCACTAAATTAACAATCAGTATTTATTTGCTGAGATATTGTGTCTGGACCACACTATTAGCAGAAAGGATTCAGAAATGTGGGCTGGTGTCTGGAGCACACTATTAGCAGAAAGGATTTTGTTGTGAATTCTGCTCTTGGGTTCCCTCCGGTGGTTGTTGATAGTAATGCAGTTGTCCCTGGGTTGCAATCCTGGGCAGGTGTCCCTGCTGATTGCAGCTCTGACTGGGATATTTAGGTGTGCAGGATTCATTAGCCATTGCCAGTTGTCCATTGTTCTTGGAGGTTTTGCATCTCTGTCTGGTTCCTCCTGCCCTGCTGCCAAATCAGCTAAGATAAGTGTCTGGTTTTGTTTCTGCAGCACACATGCTGTGTGCTTTACAATTCAGTACTATTCAATGTTTTTTCTTGTCCAGCTTAGACTGTGTTTGGATATTTCAGTCAAGTTGTATTCTCAGGAGATGCAGATATACATTCCATGTCTTTAGTTAGATGGTGGAATTTTTAGGGTTTTGATACTGACCGCTTAGTATTCTGTCCTATCCTTTCCTATTTAGCTAGCGTGCCTCTTTTGCTAAATCCTGATTTCTGCCTGCGTGTGTCTTTCCTCTAATACTCACAGTCAATATTTGTGGGGGGCTGCCTATCCTTTGGGGTTCTGCTCTGAGGCAAGATGGAATTCCCATTTCCATCTATAGGGGTATTTAGTTCTCCGGCTGTGTCGAGGTGTCTAGGATGTGTTAGGTACACCCCACGGCTACTTCTAGTTGCGGTGACAGTTTAGGGTTTGCGGTCAGTACAGGTTCCACCTACTCCTGAGAAAGTCTCATGCGGCTCCAAGGTCACCGGATCATAACAGTACAACTGGCCAACAATGAGTTAAATGCATCTCAGAAGAAGGGAAGAAAGAGACATTTTTTTTTCTGTAGCCTGCTCTGTCTTTTCTTTCCTCTTTTTCTCTGGGCGGCTGAGGAGCCTTGTGTTGGCATGGATGTTCAGGGATTAGCTTCTCGTGTAGACCAGCTTGCTGCTAGGGTACAGGGTATTTCTGATTATATTGTTCAGACTCCAGTTTTAGAGCCTAAGATTCCTACTCCTGATTTGTTTTTTGGGGACAGGTCCAAATTTTTGAGTTTTAAAAACAACTGTAAACTGTTTTTTGCTCTGAGACCTCGATCCTCTGGTGATTCCATTCAGCAGGTTAAAATTGTCATCTCCCTGCTGCGTGGCGATCCTCAGGATTGGGCATTTTCCCTGGAATCTGGGAATCCGGCCTTGCTTAATGTAGACGCCTTTTTTCAGGCCTTAGGATTATTATATGATAAACCAAATTCTGTGGATCAAGCGGAGAAGACCTTGTTGGTCCTGTCTCAGGGTCAAGAAGCGGCAGAATTGTATTGTCAGAAATTTAGAAAATGGTCTGTGTTGACTAAATGGAATGATGATGCTTTGGCGGCAATTTTCAGAAAGGGTCTTTCTGAATCCGTTAAAGATGTTATGGCGGGGTTTCCCACGCCTTTCGGTCTCAGTGATTCTATGTCTCTGGACATTCAGATTGATCGGCGTTTGCGGGAGCGCAGAACTGTGCGCGCTGTGGCGTTGTCCTCAGAGCACATGCCTAAGTCAATGCAGTGTGATAGGATTCTGTCTAGAACGGAACAACAGGGATTCAGACGTCAGAATAGGTTGTGTTTTTATTGTGGCGATGCTTCTCATGTCATTTCAGTCTGCCCTAAGCGTACAAAGAGGATCGCTAGTTCATTTTCCATCAGTACTGTACAACCTAAATTTTTATTATCTGTGTCCTTGATCTGCTCATTGTCATCATTTTCTGTCATGGCGTTTGTGGATTCAGGCGCCGCCTTGAACTTAATGGACTTTGAGTTTGCCAGGCGTTGTGGTTTTCCCTTGCAGTCTTTGCAGAACCCTATTCCTTTAAGGGGGATTGATGCTACCCCTTTGGCTAAAAATAAGCCCCAGTTCTGGACACAGGTGACCATGTGCATGACGCCAGCCCATCAGGAAGATTGTCGATTTCTGGTGTTGCATAATTTACATGATGCTATCGTGCTGGGTTTTCCGTGGTTGCAGGCACATAATTCTGTGTTGGATTGGAAGTCTATGTCTGTGACTAGTTGGGGATGTCAGGGGGTTCATAATGACGTTCCTTTGATGTCAATCTCCTCTTTTTCCACTTCTGAAATTCCAGAGTTTTTGTCTGATTTTCAGGATGTATTCGATGAGCCCAAGTCCAGTTCCCTTCCACCGCATAGGGACTGTGATTGTGCGATTGACTTGATTCCAGGCTGTAAGTTTCCTAAGGGCCGACTTTTCAACCTGTCTGTGCCTGAACATACCGCCATGCAGAGATATGTTAAGGAGTCTTTGGAGAAAGGACATATTCGACCATCTTCTTCACCGTTGGGAGCGGGATTTTTTTGTGTTGCTAAGAAGGATGGCTCCTTGAGACCCTGTATTGATTATCGCCTCTTGAATAAGATCACGGTCAAGTTTCAATACCCTTTACCTCTGCTTTCCGATTTGTTTGCTAGGATTAAGGGGGCTAGTTGGTTTACGAAGATTGACCTTCGGGGGACATATAATCTTGTTCGTATTAAGCAGGGTGATGAATGGAAAACTGCGTTTAATACGCCCGAAGGCCATTTTGAATACCTTGTGATGCCATTCGGGCTCTCTAATGCTCCATCTGTTTTTCAGTCCTTCATGCACGATATCTTCCGGACTTATCTTGATAAATTCATGATTGTATATTTGGATGACATTTTAATTTTTTCCGATGATTGGGAGTCTCATGTGAAACAGGTCAGGATGGTATTTCAGATCCTTCATGATAATGCTTTGTTTGTGAATGGGTCTAAGTGTCTCTTTGGAGTGCAGAAGGTTTCTTTTTTGGGCTTCATTTTTTCTCCCTCATCTATAGAGATGGATCCGGTTAAGGTTCAGGCCATTCATGATTGGATTCAACCCACATCTGTGAAGAGCCTTCAGAAATTTTTGGGCTTTGCTAATTTTTATCGCCGTTTCATTGCTAACTTCTCCAGTGTGGTTAAACCCTTGACCGATTTGACGAAGAAAGGTGCTGATGTGACGAATTGGTCCTCTGCGGCTGTCTCTGCCTTTCAGGAGCTTAAACGCCGATTTACTTCTGCCCCGGTGTTGCGTCAACCGGATGTTTCACTTCCGTTTCAGGTTGAGGTTGACGCTTCTGAGATTGGGGCAGGGGCCGTTTTGTCTCAGAGGGATCCTTTTGGTTCCTTGATGAAACCGTGTGCCTTCTTTTCCCGTAAGTTTTCGCCCGCTGAACGCAATTATGATGTCGGCAATCGGGAGTTGTTGGCTATGAAGTGGGCATTTGAGGAGTGGCGACATTGGCTCGAGGGACCTAAGCACCGTATTGTGGTCTTGACCGATCATAAAAATCTGATTTACCTCGAGTCTGCCAGGCGGCTGAATCCTAGACAGGCTCGATGGTCCTTGTTTTTTTCCCGTTTTGATTTCGTGGTCTCGTATCTTCCGGGTTCTAAGAATATTAAGGCTGATGCCCTCTCTAGGAGTTTTTTGCCTGATTCTCCTGAGGTCCTTGAACCGGTCGGCATTCTGAAAGAAGGGGTGGTCCTTTCTGCCATTTCCCCTGATTTACGACGGGTTCTTCAGGAATTTCAGGCTGACAAACCTGACCGCTGTCCAGTGGGGAAACTGTTTGTTCCTGATAGATGGACTAGTAGAGTGATTTCTGAAGTTCATTGTTCTGTGTTGGCTGGCCATCCTGGTATTTTGGTACCAGAGAATTGGTTGGTAGGTCCTTTTGGTGGCCTTCTTTGTCACGTGATGTGCGTTCTTTTGTGCAGTCCTGTGGGACTTGTGCGCGGGCCAAGCCTTGTTGTTCCCATGCTAGTTGCTTTTGCCTTTGCCGGTCCCTGAGAGGCCCTGGACGCATATTTCTATGGATTTTATTTCTGATCTTCCGGTTTCCCAGAAGATGTCTGTCATCTGGGTTGTTTGTGACCGGTTCTCTAAGATGGTTCATTTGGTGCCTTTGCCTAAATTGCCTTCCTCTTCTGATTTGGTTCCGTTGTTTTTTCAGCATGCGGTTCGTTTGCATGTTATTCCGGAGAATATTGTGTCCGACAGAGGTTCCCAGTTTGTTTCTCGGTTTTGGCAGGCCTTTTGTGCTAAGCTGGGCATTGATTTGTCTTTTTCTTCCGCATTCCATCCTCAGACAAACGGCCAGACCGAGCGAACTAACCAGACTTTAGAAACTTATCTGAGATGCTTTGTGTCTGCTGATCAGGATGATTGGGTGGCTTTCTTGCCATTGGCCGAGTTTGCCCTTAATAATCGAGCTAGTTCGGCTACCTTGGTTTCGCCCTTCTTTTGTAATTTTGGTTTTCATCCTCGTTTTTCTTCGGGGCAGGTTGAGCCTTCTGATTGTCCTGGTGTGGATTCTGTGGTTGACAGGTTGCAGCAGATTTGGGCTCATGTGGTGGACAATTTGGTATTGTCTCAGGAGGAGGCTCAACGTTTTGCTAACCGTCGTCGGTGTGTTGGTTCCCGGCTTCATGTTGGGGATCTGGTCTGGTTGTCTTCCCATCATGTTCCTATGAAGGTTTCTTCCCCTAAGTTTAAGCCTCGCTTTATTGGTCCTTATAGGATCTCTGAGATTATTAATCCTGTGTCTTTTCGATTGGCCCTTCCGGCTTCTTTTGCTATCCATAATGTCTTCCATAGATCTTTATTGCGGAAATATGTGGTGCCCGTTGTTCCCTCTGTTGATCCTCCGGCCCCTGTGTTGGTTGATGGGGAGTTGGAGTATGTGGTTGAGAAGATTTTGGATTCTCGCTTTTCGAGGCGGAGGCTTCAGTACCTTGTCAAATGGAAGGGTTATGGCCAGGAGGATAATTCTTGGGTTTTTGCCTCTGATGTCCATGCGGCTGATTTGGTCCATGCCTTTCATCTGGCTCGTCCTGATCGGCCTGGGGGCTCTGGTGAGGGTTCGGTGACCCCTCTTCAAGGGGGGGGGTACTGTTGTGAATTCTGCTCTTGGGTTCCCTCCGGTGGTTGTTGATAGTAATGCAGTTGTCCCTGGGTTGCAATCCTGGGCAGGTGTCCCTGCTGATTGCAGCTCTGACTGGGATATTTAGGTGTGCAGGATTCATTAGCCATTGCCAGTTGTCCATTGTTCTTGGAGGTTTTGCATCTCTGTCTGGTTCCTCCTGCCCTGCTGCCAAATCAGCTAAGATAAGTGTCTGGTTTTGTTTCTGCAGCACACATGCTGTGTGCTTTACAATTCAGTACTATTCAATGTTTTTTCTTGTCCAGCTTAGACTGTGTTTGGATATTTCAGTCAAGTTGGATTCTCAGGAGATGCAGATATGCATTCCATGTCTTTAGTTAGATGGTGGAATTTTTGTATTATCTGCTGTGGATATTTTTAGGGTTTTAATACTGACCGCTTAGTATTCTGTCCTATCCTTTCCTATTTAGCTAGCGTGCCTCTTTTGCTAAATCCTGATTTCTGCCTGCGTGTGTCTTTCCTCTAATACTCACAGTCAATATTTGTGGGGGGCTGCCTATCCTTTGGGGTTCTGCTCTGAGGCAAGATAGAATTCCCATTTCCATCTATAGGGGTATTTAGTCCTCCGGCTGTGTCGAGGTGTCTAGGATGTGTTAGGTACACCCCACGGCTACTTCTAGTTGCGGTGACAGTTTAGGGTTTGCGGTCAGTACAGGTTCCACCTACTCCTGAGAAAGTCTCATGCGGCTCCAAGGTCACCGGATCATAACAGGATTTAGATTATGAAATGTGGCCTGTTGCCTGCACCACAGTATTAGAACAAATAATTAATATTATGAAATTTGGCTGGTGCCTGCACCACATTGTTAGCAGAAACGATTTAGATTAGGAAATGTAGCCTGGTGTCTGCACCACAATATTAGCACAAACAATTTAGATTATGAAATGTGCCTGGTGCACAGTCCCTCTGTGCTGTTACACTAACAAAATGTTGCCAAAACATGTCCACTTTTTATATGGCGAGGGACATGTGGCTTTGGCAGCCAATGACAGAAGCCCTTGTGTCTCGATGTTATGGATGGTTTCTACACCCTCATTGGCTGCCGCAATCTCGACTCATTGAATTAAAAAAAAATAATAATGAAAAAAAACTAGAGTGCGCTGCTACTCCCCCTTGTCCCACCTCTCCCCTCATCAAACACATCCCCACCTTCATCATACAGCACCACTACCTTTGCCAAAGTCCTAAGAAAAGCATTAGATGATTAGTGAAAACGCAATCATTTACCTAACTGTGCTGAATTTTGGCGACTTTGGCGACTTTGAGGAAAAATGCTCAGGAATGTGAACAGGAATCCGAATGTGCTATGTTCGTGCCGAATTTGAGATTGGCAAACATTTTCCGAACAAGTTCGCTCATCACTAGTTATTATATAAAAGAGCTGTTCAGCACCACTAAGCAGCCTGATTTGACATTGATATTTGATTGACAGAAGTGTTTAAGGCAATTGTACTGTGCCCTACAAGTATCTTGCATGTGTCCTTTTAATTAGCATAGGACATGTCCATGATATTTGCCCATGCAACTGTCCCTTCCAGTGTTTTCCTGCATGAAACATTATTAGAACTACAATTCTAGATCACTACAAAGTCCCTAGCAGCCCAGCTCCACCTTGTCTTCTACTCCTGACCCAGCTGCTCCAATACTCTCCCCTGCCAGGGACTTTGCAGTGATGTAGAATTGTAGTTCTGATGATGACTCATGGAGGGAAAAGAGACTTTCTGTTTTCTATATAGAGCTTAAGGGCTTGTTCACACGATCCTTTTTTCGCTGCGGATTTTTCAGGTCCTGATTTGTGAAAACCGCAGTGCAAAACCTGCGGTGGTTTTCACTGCGGTTTTCAGTCCTTTTTCTACTGCGGATTCCACTGCGGGTTTCCAGCTGCTTTTTCCTATTGGTGCAGGTGGAAACCTGCTGCGGAATCCGCAGAAAGAATTGACATGGTACTTCTTTTTTTCCGCTGAAAATCCGCGCTGATTTTCAAGCCGAAAAAAGGATAGTGGGCACAGCGGATTTCGTTTTCCATAGGGTAACATTGTACTGTACCCTGCATGGAAAACGTCTGCGGATCCGCAGCGAAAACCGCATCATGTGAACATTGCCTCAAAGGATTCAGTTAGTCTGTTTTAATCACGTGATGACATAAATCTAATGGAAAAGATAAGAATTAACAGGGTAGAAAGGCAAAATGGGTAATTTTAAGTATAATAATATAATGACTACAATATATTAGGAGGATAAAAACTTTTATAAGAGTGCTGCTTTAATTGGAGCACTGAATCAGAAAACATTCAGAAAGGAAGGATCCAACCCCTATATAAAAGCTATAGATAGAAATCATCACGGAACTTGGAACTTAATTTTGTAGAAAATACAAAATTGTATTAACTCACTTTAAGGTTTACTTGCTACATTAAGTCCATATTGCTTAAAGATCTCTTTTTATTTCATTAGTCATTAATTATCTTAATTGTTCCAATGTCTACAAGGCAATTGTTACAGACCGACTTGAAAACAACAATCAAAATTCTTTTTCTCTATGGAAAATTAAACTGCAATGAACAGGAAATGAAAACCAGGTCCAGTTAATTCTTGTTCAATTTTTTTTTCTTTTTCTTTTAAAATAAGGAAGAGATTTTAAACATTCATTGCTCATTGACAGTCTGACAAATCTACAGTCTACGACACAACTGGCAAACTAAGGCAATAGACTTCTAGCTATTTAATGAACCCATAAATTTGTTTTTTCAACTTACTCCAGACCTTGTAATTTTACTGTAATGAATATGCTTATATTTTATATCTGCATAAATTTCATGGTTATGTATTTACATCTCGGCCTTAACTCTTTAGTGCTTGCAGTATGGTCTGAAGAATAAACAAAACCCGGCTCACATGTTAGTGAACCCCCTAAAAAGGCTCATTAATCAGATGTCAACGGTGCCAAACATAACACAAAAAGACCTGAGCTCTAAACACAGACTGTGTGTCACAATCAAGAGCATTCCTTCTCCGAGAAGGGTCATTTGGTGTCATTGAACTGTATTTTTCATCATCACAAGGCAGTATGAGAAATCAACAATAGGTGACGCTGCAACTTCTCCGACCCGGCAGATCTGGATAGTCAAAGCAGACATTTATGAAAATAGGATGTATTCTACATATTACATTTCGATGCCGTAAGTCTGTACCCTTGGTTATAGCAGCTATCACATCCCTCTAAAATGTGTTGGACAGAAGTTCTGATGGGGACTATCAAAAAGGCTTCTTTTCTATTCTAAATGATGCCTCCATTGCTTGTTCTACTTCTGATTGGGCGTCCAATTTCTGTAACTTCTTGTGATCCCAGAAATGGGTCTCTGGAACCCCTAGAACGGTCTCAAATTGCTTTTTCTCCTTCTCGATGGGGTTCCGATTACTGTAACTCGCTGTGATCCCGGAAATGGATCTCTGGAACAGTCTCAAATAGAGAGGAAGAGCGCATGTTCGGTCGTTCATTACGTTTGCAACTTCCGGAGAAGACCGCGCTCAACTATGTCTGGCAGTCCCAATGGAGCAGAGGCTACTCAGCTCCATTGGGACTGCTGGATGGATGGATGGATGCACATACGTACCCAATATTGCCAATGAGGAAATTGACAATCTCTGTCAAGTAATAGGAAAACAAGGTTGCCAATGTAATTTTTTTTCTGGACAACATATACAAAAAACACATTTTTTCCAGGACCCTGGGGAAAAATGCCTTATTTTTATGAA